>NC_056726.1:1595960083-1596285083 GCF_019279795.1 Protopterus annectens | reverse complement strand
ACCACAGTTTTGGAATCGCTGCTCTAGAAGATACTATTACCCTTTCAGTTTGTCTCACCAAAACTGAAAATGCTAAAAGGTATAAAAACATAACTGGCCAACTATTCTTTTATCTGTCCTTATCTGGTTTTAAATCACATAGTAAACATTTTGCTGAAAAAGTCATCATACATCATTCTTACAAGTTGCCTGTAATCACTGGAATATAGCCATGTAAAATATATACCGTGTCATGTGAGGTCAAAGAATTTAAAATGTAGATCATTGCTACAAGGCTGGTGAAAGGGTAGGAGGTACTGTGGCAGATGATGGCAGACTCAAGTTTTCTTGTGAGAGGCAAGGGAGGTACCATAATGCAAGCAACTCCTAGGAAGCTTGGGGACAAGGGAGGCCATCTTGAAAGATGGTACACAAGTACAATTTTGCACACTCTGGGATATGAAAGAAAGAAAAATCAGGCAGTGTATAAAGAAAATAAAGAAGAAATGGATGAGGCACACTAGGCAAAAAGGAGGTCTTCCTTAGAGATGAAATCAGAGGACATGTGTATAGAAAGGGGTAGGGAGTATCACAAAAATTCCACTGAGCCAAGTTTTCTTTCCTGATGAATGCTTGGTAATGCTGTTGTAATTCACCTCTTCCAGAATATCAGCTTTATGCTGGAATGGAAGTAGTATAACACAATTATATGCTTATGGCATCTCCGTTTGTGTAACCAGGGTACAGGTCAATCTACTGTACTACATTGACTATATCTAGCTTTCTGGAGTCCACATTTAGACGTGCTGCATCTCGAATCAAACAAAACCAAAAGACATTTAAAGAGAGTCACAACAACACAAATTTACAAAAGGCATAACCAGACAGTTTGGCATCTGATATGGCCTCAAGAGTTCACGATACTACATTTTCCCTTAATTGTTACATGAGGCAAAGCTAATTAAATGCCTCTGGTATTCATGGAAAGTTTCAGCAATAAAGCCATCAGTTTTTAAGCCAAAGTAATCCCCAAATGCACGGCTTTTGTGGTTGGAATATCAATAATCAGCAAGCCTGCAATATAAATCTACATTTGTTACCACTTTTGTTTGTTTTGGAACCTTTCCATTAACAATCTGACTTTATTTAATTTGCTTTGAATAAAACGGAAAAAAAAAACGATTCACTCATACAACTCGAGGGCTTGGTAAAGCTTTTCAGAAAAGCAAAACATGCTTCTTTAGGAAAACAGTTTTAGGCATTTTATTTCTAAACCTGATTATAAATTTCATAACACTACATTTAGTGAGATTTTGCAAATGGTCATAACTTAGAAGAAATCATTACAGAAACTATCCTGATAGTAGTAGAAATGGAAGAAATCCTACTACTAGGTCAGACCGAATACTAATTTTTCATTCATTCTTTTCAGATAACTGCTTCATATAATTCAGCATTAAGAAGCCACTGCCTGTCCATGCAAACAAAATATGCTAAGCAGAGTATCAGTCCTGCATGCCAGTCCACTGTAGAAGATGCATAGTTTCATGCATCGTGCATATATCTATACAAGAATTACATATGGTCAAACATCTGTCATATTGAATGTGTTTAATGTCAGCAGAACAGATCAAATAATCATATGATCGCTTCTGCTGACATTAATTTTTGGGAAGTCACTGAACAGAAAGGGGTAGAAGTTTGCAATTCTGGATATGGTATACAACAATAGCAGAAGGTGTGAGGGCACAGGGGGCTTCAGGTTGCAAAAAATTACTATTTTCTGTTGAGCTTCGATACTTTGTTATTGATATTTTTCATGTCAATAGTTTTGATACTTCGATTTTTCAAAGTACACACACACCTAACTTGAACCTTATACTCAATTTGATCACAAAGTCACCTATTGGCATGTCTTTGGGAGGAAATGAGAAAACTCCATTGGAAGCTCATGAGGATGCTGGAAGAAAATGTAGTTTCTTCACAGAGTGCACCCCAACTGGCAACCAATCTGAAAAAAACACTCACAGTGAGGTGACAAAGTACAGTTGTGTACGCTTACCATAAATGTAGATGTTCAAGTGTATTCACTGTTGCAGTCATTACCATTTGGGTAATCTACTGGCAGGTTGCCCTCAGTTGGCCTGATTAACAAAGTCTTGGGTCCTGCGTCAGTTGCTGTCCCTTCTTCCATGATGTCAGGGGTAAATAAACATGCAGCCGATGCCATTACATCAGTTTTTCTTGCCCCAGATGTCAGGCGCCCCCCCAAATGGGGAGCAAAATATGTAAGTAATTAAAAATACAAAAATATATACCTCCAAACAAAAGCAAATACACCAAAAACACTTAAGTATAATAAAAGAAAACAGAGGCATAGTAAGAGGAAAAACAGAGGGCTGGAAAGAGGGTAACCAGGACTGCAACAGTGAATACACTCGAACATCTACATTTACGGTAAGTGTACACAACTGTACTATGTTCTTCGTGTTTCACTGTTGCAGTCATTACATTTGGGTAGATTCCCAAAGCTATAGTTGGGAGGTTGGATTTATAAAGCATTAGGACCGGCTATAAGGCCTTGCAGAACAGCAGTGGCAAAGCCAGCTCTGGATTTAGAGAAAATTGGTAATTGATAATGCTTGGTGAACGTATGAACTGAACTCCAGGTAGCAGCTTCTAGAATATCCCTGGTAGGAACACCTCTGAGAAAGGCTGTAGAAGTAGATGCAGCCCTGGTGGAATAGGATCTGATCCTCTGGGGGATAGGATTTCCATGGTGCTTATAGTAGAAATGAATACAATGGCTTATCCATTTAGAAATGGTTTGCTTTGAAATAGCCTTTCCCTCTGCCCCTGCAGCAAATGCTACCAGCAGTTGTTCAGATTTTCTTCGAGATTTAGTCCTGTCCAAGTAAAATCTAAGCTATCTGTGTACATCCAGTGAATGCAGAATCCGCTTTCCCTTGTTCTGTGGAATGGGAAAGAAAGTTGGCAAATGAATGGACTGATTAAGAGCCACACTGGATACCACTTGGGTGTGAAGGAAGGATTGGTCCTGAGTGACACCCTGTCTGCATGAAAGATGACAAAAGCTCCACTGCCATAAGAGACTAATTCAGATATCCTTCTAAATGAAGTGACTGCTAAAAGGAAAGCTGTTTTTCCAGGAAAGGAATTTTAAGTCTGCAGTAGCAGCTGGCTCGAAAGGAGGTACAGTGAGTTTCTCCAATACAAAATTAAGGGCCCAGGCAGGGGTTGGAGCTCACCTGGGAGGTCTCAAGGTTTTGGCCCCTCTGAGAAACTGTTTTAGCAGAGGATGAGAGAAGAGGGGTGGTTCTGTGTTGTAATGAGCTGAAATGGCTGAGGCATGGATTTTTATGGAAGAAAAAGACAGGCCCTTGTGAAGCATCTCAGTTAAGCATAGCAAAATCTAAGGTAAATTGGGCACTGCTGTGCTCATCCCTTGAGATTGAATCCAGGCACAGAATCTTTTCCATTTGTCAGCATAAGATTTTCTAGTACTAGGTCTTCTCACCTCCAAAATGACATCCATCACAGATTTACTGAGGGATGCTAAGGGGAAATTTAAATGATTAGCCAAGCTGCAAGATTCAATGTTTGGAGCTGTGGGTGCAGAATTTGGTTCTTCTGCGGAGACAGTAAAGAAGGTGTCTTAAAGGCAGGTGCCATGGAGAAATTTGTGTCAGACTGCGTAGGAGTGGGTACCAGCATTGGCAAGACCAGTCTGGAGCAAACAAAATAATTTTTGGTTTGTCCTGTTTGACTTTTAGAAGAACTTTGGAGAGCAGAGGCAGAGGGGGAAAAGGCATAGATTGATAGGATTTTCCAGCTGAAGGACAGGACATCCACTTTCCAGGCTTTTTTGTCAGTAGTTCTTGTGCAAAATTTGTCCAACTGGTAGTTCTAGGGTGGGGCAAAAAGATCTATGTCTGGAATCCCCCATTTACTTGTCAACATGTTGAAAATCCGTGGTTCCAGTTTCCATTCGTGTGGGTCCATGAGACTTCTGCTTAGTTCGTCTGCCCGAATATTCAACTTTCCTGGCAGGAATTGAGCTTGTAGTTGTACTTGGTAGCTCAAGGCCATGTTCTACAATGCCACGGCTAGTCTGCAAAGGGGGTAGGAATGAGTACCCCCCTGCTTGTTTATGTACCAAATAACTGTGGTGTTGTCTGTCTGTACCATTAGTTGTCCTGGATGAAGGTAGTCCTTGAAGGCTGTCGGTGCATTCTGTACAGCTAGCATTTCTTTTTGATTGATATGAAGGTGCATTTGTTTTGGGCTCCATTTGCTCTGAATGCACTTCCCTGCCAGATGAGCCCCCATGCGTAGTCTGATGCGTCTGCAGTTAGGGTTTGGGCAGCAGGGGGTGGTGTGAATGGCAGTCCCTTGTTTTGGTGGCAGGCTTCTGCCCACCATAGGAACTCTAGTCGCAGGCAAGGTATGATAGGAATCATTGTTTCCAGGCTGTGACAATGTTGACTCCATAAACTTTTTAAGTACCACTGAAGTTTCCTCATATGCAGTCTTGCACATGGAATTAGAAGAATGCAGAAGGCCATGAACCCCAAGGCTTGCAGTATTTGTCTTGCAGATAGCAGGGTTTTTGTTGCCACCTGTTTGAAGTAAGTCACCAAATGAATTTGCTTTTTTGGCATAAGGAAAGCCATCTGGGCAGTTGTATTCAAGCTTGCACCCAGGAATGTAATTTTTTGAGAGGGTATCAGTTGTGATTTCTTTTCATTTATGGTGTATCCTAGACAAGTTAGAATCCTTTTTACAAATGCCAGATGTTTTAGAAGAATGGCCTGGTTTTCTGCCTGAATTAGATAATCGTCCAGGTATGGATATATTTGAATATTTATTTGCCTGCAGAATGCAATTACTGGAGCCAGACACTTTGTAAATACCCTGGGTACAGTAGATAAGCCAAAGGGCAGTCCCGAGAACTGATTATGCAAGTAGCCTGCTTTGATGTGTAGGTAACTTCTGCAAGATTCCCTGATTGGAATATGCAGGTAAGCCTCTTTTAAATCTAGAGTTTCCAACCAGGCATCTTTGCCTAGCACAGGAAGTAACTGGTGAAGAGTCAGCATGTTGAATTTTGGAATGTCCCGAAAGGTGTTTAGAGGAGACAGGTCCAGAATTGGACACCATGATTTGTCTTTTCTGGGTACCAGAAAAAGTCTGGAATAGAAACCTTGTCCCTTTTCCTCTTCTGGTACTAGTTGAATTGCCCTCATGTTTAGGAGGGAAAGTAGCCTCTGCCCACTGATTTGGGGGCAGGTCTGGCCACCCTTTTGGAGTTGGCAACGTGTGGAAATGAAATCTGTATCCCTGGGACATTATATTTAAAACCCATTTGTCTTGGGTTATAAGTTGCCAGTTTTTTGCATGAAGATCCAGTTTTCCCCCCAAAGGGGTGGCTAAGAGATAAGTGCTTGGCAATTTTAAAGGAAAGTCAATGAGACTGTTTACCATAGGGTGGTGTCTTGTTATTTCCAGATTTGGAAGCGGAGGCACCCCATTGCTTAGTTCTGAAAGTCCTTTGGGACTGAAACCTGGTGCTTTTGGAATGCCTGGGTTTGGCTTGAGTGGCTCTGGAAGGAACTGGAAAGGACTAGTTCTTAGTAGGCCAGTGCCTACTAAATATTGGAGGTTGTACTTGTAGGAAATCTTTCACAGTTTGCATAGATTTAGCTTTATCTTCCATCTTTTTTAAAACTTCTTCGGCCTTCTTGCCAAACAGATGGTCCTGCTGCAAAGGAGCATCCAACAATTTTGCTTTAACATGATCAGACAGAGATTGCTCCTTAAGCCAAGCACTCCTTCTAAGCACAGACCCAGTAACAGCAGCCCTGCAAGAGGCCTCCAAAGAATCAAAACCACATTAAAGTATGTTTTCCAACTTGTTCAGCTGAATGCAATGAATCCTGCAAATCCTTATTTTCCACACAGTCAGAAATCAACATAATTTTCTGTTTAAGCAATCCCATGATATGCTTTTGATATTTTATCATATGGAATTACCTTTTTACCCCATCTATCCAGCACCCTGAAGTCTTTATCAGAAGGGGTAGGAGTTTTAGCAGTAGAAGCCTTAATGCCCTTGGGCCCCTGAGAAATGGTTTCAGGGTCCGCAACAGGATTTTTGAAAAGGAATTTGTGGGAGTCAGGAGCCCTATAGTATCTGTCTGGTTTACAAGGGGCCACAGGCAGGGAATCATCAGGGGCCATACTGGATTCTGAAAACACATCATCAACAATGTCTAGTACAGGAAGTATAGCCAAAGGCCTATGCTGAGGAAGAAGAAGGAAATCCCTAAGCCTCTTTTTGGATTCAGAAAAATCCTGACTTTCTCAGTGGAAATGTTCCCTTAAGGTATATAAAGTTTCCCCAAAAGAAAAATCCTCAGGGGGAGAGGCAGAAGGAATGGAATCCTCTGAGTCCTCCTAAGTAGGTATGGGCAAATCCAGTTCATTAGAAGAGTCAGTAGAAACAGAGTCCTGTTCAGAAGATTCATAGTCAAATTCAGCCCTAGGCCTTTTAGAGGGGGTGGGTTGAATACCCCTGATCACAGTAATTAAATCTTCAGCCATTTTGATAATTTGCTTTTTAGGCATAGGGGCCTGAACATGTGGCCTGGGTGTCGGTTTTTTAGACATAGATCGAGATTTTGGCCTTAATATTGAAGGTGGTGTCGGTTTAATATGCAAGTCTGTAGGCCTGAATACACCCTCAGAAGCCAGTGCCTGCACAGTGGCTCCAGACCCATCCAAGGTAGAGACATCCGCAGGTTCCATAGGTGAAACAGCTCGCATCATACTACACTCCGAATGGGTCTCAGTAGAGGCCTGTGAATCAGAAGTAGTGGCTGTCAGGGGCTACGAAAGCGCCTCACTGAGTACTGGCGAACTGGCAACTGGCTTAGGAGAAGGGTCATTAGCAGTTTTGGACCTCAACGGCCTGTCTCTGTCTTTTTCTTTGCATTTTTCAGTATTCCGGTAGTCGGATGGCTAACCAATGTCATTTCTGGATAATTAAACCGAGAACCAAAATATTTAGAAGCAAAAATGTACCAACGACGGATGATTAAATAAAGCACAAAACCGACAGCAAGGTACGTCGTGGTAAGGGCCTAGGCAAGGAATACAGTACAAACAAAAATCCTTGAGGTATTTGCTTCCCACAAGTAATAGAATTATTAACTTTTACTGACATCAGTAAGGAACAAGAAAAAGTTTCCCCAACGGGGTACTTGGCTTTTAGTTGAAGACTTTGGTTCTGAAACTCAAAAACGAAAATTTCAGGAGTCGGCCAACCTGCACTTGCGAACTGCTTCTGCTTCAGGCACCGCGTGGCAAGAAAGACAGATGTAATGGCATCGACTGCATGTTTTATACCCCTGATGACCTGATGCCATGGAAGAAGGGACAGCAGCCGACGCAGGACCCAAGATTTTGTTAATCAGGCCGACTGAGGGCAACCTGCCAGCAGATTACCCAGATGTAACGACTGCAACAGTGAAACACGAAGAACATCACTAAATGCTGCACCAACCGATTCATCCTGCTATTTTTTTTTCTCTTAAGTACACTAACATATGTAAAACAGATTACTGGAAGCATACGTCTTTCCTGCTTCTCCTCTCACTTATACTTCCAAAAATACATTTTACAGTTTTACATATTGTTACACATCTCTGTGATCTTTTGATTAAATGCAGAATGTGACCAGAAGCAGACAGTTTGATAAAGTTACAAGTAAAAAAAATATCTGTGTTATGAAGTTATAAACATAACATAAAATATATTGTAAACCATAATTCTATAAACAGAAATATTTTCATTCAGACAGATGAAATCCGGAGTGTTGGCGATATGCTGTGTCCATTACCAGTTATGTTGTACAGTAATCATCTCTCCCTCAGCTGTCCAGAATTTCACAAAATGTCCAGATTTTTGCATATTTTTTTGCTCATTACTGATAAATTTTATGGTTTTCTGAGAAATTATTGATTGAAGTCACTAAGTAAGGACAGTCACATGAGTTTAACTTTCATATACTTAAGAAAATATATGCTAATGCAAAACCTATTACAGCAACTTTGTAAGTGTATAACAACAGTATTTAAAAACTGCTCTGGCTTTGGGCATTTCAGCCCTCATTTTTGGCTTTGTCCAGAATTCTTGTGCTACTTAGTTGAGAGGTATGGTAGTAAATGATTTTACAATACTTACTACACACTGTTAGAGAAAGTGCAGCAGACACTATACCAAGGTGTAGAGGTACAGAGTTCAAATTTGGAACATACTTGCAGCTTATTTTCTGAAGAGTACCTGCTTTATCCAGGTAAGCAAATCCAGTCAGTCAAGTCTAACAAAAATGTTAAATTTCAAAACGAAGTGAATTAACCACAAACCAAGGAACCAAAAAGTAAGAAGCTTCTGGCCAAAAACCACCTCTTGTTGAATAAAAGAATCTTGAAGTTTAATCAGTTCCAACTCCAACTGCTATTACAGATAAAACCACACGAATATAATGTAGAAACACAAATACCATAAAGCGCTTTTCGTCGACCTAAATAGGTTGACTTCTTCAGATAAAACATACAAAACAGCCTCCAGCTTATATAGTACATATAATCAATCATCAATTAGTAATTACATAATTAACTTAATTAACACTGTTCCTAATGAAGCCAGCTATTCTTTAGATTTAAAGTGAACAGTGATGTTTGCTAGATACTAGCAGTATACCTTAAGCTTTATTATGATGTTGAGAAAATTCTTAGGCTATTCTAAGTATTCAGTCAATTCATTCTATACTCAATGTGCTTAAGGTATTGTATAGTTACCGTATAACATTTGTTTGTGAAGGGAATTTATTAAAAATCTTTATAAACCCATTATATTATATACTTATTGGTGAATAAACAAAGAATGCTTAACACCTCTCCAAACATCTATAACCTCGAGAAATGCATTTATAAACCAAGCGTCTTAATAGTGTAATGCTCTCCTTACATCTTGTGTGTTTAGCTTAATTTATAATATTAAAAATTTGTAAATTTGTAATATTTATAAATTCGTAGCCAGGGTGAGTCTTCATAGTTTTGTAGAAGTACCCATCACATACTCAAGTTAGTTTATAGATCTTAAAGGAGTTCCCAGCACACTTATACTTAGCCGGTAACCGGCAGTTATTTATATATGTTAATTCTAAGGCAAAGGTAGAAAAAAGGTAAAGAAAGATAGACAAAAACCCGCCTAATTTAAGGGGGCATTATCTATTAAGGCTCCTTAACTTCAAGAGACATTGAATATTACAATGCTCATTCAGTCCTGGTTCCATAAAGGCATTTGTTCTAAGTTGCCATGATAGTTCATGCTCTTCCAATAGTAAGTTATAAGGTCCCCTTCTACTGTCAGGTTGAATTTGGTCGAGTCCTATAAATTTGAAGTTGTGGCTAGGGAAGGCAGAAATATGTTTGCTTAGGGCATTATCAGTTTTTAAATTCGAGATGGCATTAATATGTTCATATATCCTATCTCTTAGCCTCCTTTCTGTCTTCCCTATATAGAAGCATGCACATACTGTACATAAAGCCCCATAAACCACCATTTTAGAGTTACAGTCTAGTTTGGTATTTAAGGTATATGCCTTGTTATTAATTACCTGTTTGTTCCCTTTTTTAATATATTTACAGTATTTGCAGCAACCACAACAAAAAGTTCCTTTGTCTTTACTATTATGAGCTTTTCTTTCAAGAAGTGCTTTCAAATTATTCCCTTTCCTATAGGTTGTTTTTGGGAAATTACTAGCTCCTAGGGGACATCTTTTGTCATTGAGGATTATGGACCAATTCTTCTCCATTAATTTTCTGATTGTGTTACTTTCCAAGCTGAAGGTTGTAATGAACCTAGGGTTTTCTTCTTTGCTACTCCCAGAGCTATTACTTGGCTGTGGATTTATCCCATAGTGAATTGTACTGCTATCTTGGATGTCATTCAACCCGGGGCCTGAGACGATCCTGTCTATAGTTCCCTCGTCTCCATTAGCCATGGTTCTGTCTTTCAACAAAGGTCTAATAGTCCCATTGGTTCTCTTATTTACTACTTCCTCGAAGATCTCTTTAAGAAATTGCCTAGGGTAACCTCTATGGTAAAACATCTCTTCAATTACACTACACTCCATCATAAAATCAACGTCCCTTGTAACCATTCTAGCTACTCTGATGGCCTGGCCCTTGACTATTGCCTTTTTCTGCCAATAAGGGTGTAGACTTGAGAAGTGTAAGAAAGAATTACTGTACGTAGTTTTTCTATATATCTTAGCTATATATTGTTGATTAACTAGGTCTTTAGTCAATTCAATATCCAAGTAATTAATAACATTCTCTTGGAAATTGAAGGTAAATCTAAGAAAGTTCGTTGATTTATTCATATAGTCTACTACGTCTGTTGCTGTGTTAAGGTTACCTTTAAGGCATATAAAAATATCGTCGAGAAATCTAGTGTAGTAAGAAAACTTTCCACTCCACTGGTCTGAGTTCAAGATATATTCATTCTCCCAGTAGGCCATAACTGTGTTTGCAAAGCTGGCTCCTACTGGGGAACCCATAGCTACTCCGCATTTTTGACGGTAAAGTTCGTTGTCGAACAAAAAGAAATTATTTGTCAGGATTATATCAAGTAATGATGTAACTAGATAAATTTCACTAGATGATGCACCTTTCTTTACCAGGTACAAGTTGACCCATTCGACCCCTGTGTCGTGGGGTATCACAGTATACAAGTCAATGACATCTATAGTGAGAAAGTTTAAATCATCACTAAAGACAATGTCGTTTATTTTCGTTAAGAAAGCCCACGAGTCCTTACTAATTTGAGTTTCATTAACTAAGTATTTTTTCAGGATATTATCCACTAACTTAGCACTTGCATAAGTAAACGAATTTCTTCCGTCTATCAGTGGTCTGAAAGGCGGGTTGGATAAGTCCTTATGCAATTTGGGAGTAGCAAAGAATAGAGGAATTTTTGGCCATTCACATTTGATGTAGTTATACATATCTATATCTATGTAACCTTCAATAAAGAGGTCGCTAAAATAGCTCTTAACTAACCTATGTGCACGGTTCATTTCATTAATACTAACTTTCAAATAGGTGTCATTTACAAACATTTCAGCCACTCTGGAGATATAATCACAGTTATCGAATAAGGCCAACCCCCCACCCTTATCTGGTTTTATGGCCCTCACATTAAGATTTCTGAATAGTTTCAGAAAATCTATTTCTTCTGGGGTAGTATTGGGTTTCCTATATTTATTATTTTTATTTGTATTAAAGACCCTGTTGTCCTTATTAACCAGAGCCCTCAAGTCTAATTCCATAAAGTACAGTTTTGTACCTACCATAAATGTAGATGTTCGAGGATCCACATTGCTGCAGTCCTAACCATTGGGGTAGTCCGCTGTCCCAGTCGGCCCGAATACCAAAGTATATGGCTGACGTCGGTCAAGGCGCATTAGTCTGACGTCAGGACGTCAGGGTACTAATGCGCATGACCGACGTCATATCCTCAGTCTTTTCTTGCCCCAGATGTCAGAAGACCCTAAAAAGACAAGGCCCAAAACCAAAAACACCAAACACTCCTGCACCAAAAATATGTACAATATATACAAAATTACAAAAGTATAACCTCACCCACACAACCACCCCTAAACACAGAGGGGAAGGAGGGAGGGTAAATTGGACTGCAGCAATGTGGATCCTCGAACATCTACATTTATGGTAGGTACAAAACTGTACTATGTTCTTCATTCCACATTGCTGCAGTCCTAACCATTGGGTAGAATCCCAAAGCAGAGGTAAGGGAGGCTGGCAAATCATAAGGAAGCAGGAGCTGTCAACATGCCTTGCAAAATACCTGTGGCAAAACCAGCCCTAGATTTAGAGTAGAGAGGAAGGTGGTAATGCTTAGAGAAAGTATGCACTGAACTCCAAGTAGCTGCCTCCAAAATATCCTTAGTTGCCACCCCCCTTAGAAATGCTGTTGAAGTGGCAGTAGCCCTAGTGGAATGAGGCCTAATCCCAGCTGGAATCTCCTTGCCATGATGGGAATAACAAAATGCAATGCAAAACCCAATCCACTTAGAAATAGTTTGCTTTGACACAGGCTTGCCCTGAGAACTCAAAGCAAAAGAAACAAACAACTGCTGAGACTGCCTAAAATCCTTAGTCCTGCTTAAATAATAACGCAACTGCCTGTGCACATCTAAAGAGTGCAAAATCTTTTCCCCCTTATTTTGGGGATCTGCATAGAAAGTAGGCAAATGAATAGTTTGGTTTAAAGCCACACTAGAAACCACCTTAGGCATAAAAGAAGGATTAGTACGTAATGATACCCTATCCTTATGGAAAATCAAAAAAGGCTCTACTGCCATAAGGGCCTGCAATTCAGAAACCCTTCTTGCAGAAGTAATGGCCAACAAAAAAGCAGTCTTCCATGACAAGTATTTCAATTCAGCAGTAGCCAAGAGGCTCAAAAGGTTGTAGAGTAAGTTTCTCCAACACAAAATTGAGATCCCAAGCAGGAGTAGGAGCTCTACGTGGGGGTCTTATATTCTTTGCCCCTCTAAGAAATTGCTTGAACAAAGGATGCGAAAACAATGGTGGGTCACAATCATAGTGAGCTGAAATTGCTGCAGCATGAATCTTAATGGAAGAGAAAGACAAACCTTTGTCCAATAACTCAGTAAGATATTGAAGAGCCACACTCAAATTAGGCTCAGAAATCTCCAAATTCTTTGTTGCACTCCAAAATAAAAATCTCTTCCATTTTTCTGCATACACTTTCCTTGTACTAGGTCTTCTGGCTTCCATAATCACATTTAAAACTTGTTGAGGAAGTTGAGACCTGCTGTGTTTCAAAACAGAATATGCCAGGCTGTTAGATGAAGAGAGGGAAGCTTGACATTGAGCAGGTGACCGTCCCTCTGAGACAACAGGTGTGGAATCAAAGGTAAAGGCCATGGAGGCTTCCTTACCAGACTCCTCAGTAATGGGTACCAGTGTTGCCGAGGCCAATCTGGAGCTATTAAAATCATCCTTGGCTTGTCTTGTCTGACCTTTAGGAGCACCTTTGGGAGTAGAGGCAGAGGTGGAAAAGCATACACATGAAGATTTTTCCAACTGAAAGAAAGAGCATCCACTTTTCAAGCTGTGTGATGAAACCTCTGTGTGCAAAACTTTGGCAGCTGGTGGTTTAGTGGAGAAGCGAACAGATCTATGTCTGGAGTTCCCCATGACACTGTCAATTTCCGAAATACATGAAGATCCAGTTTCCACTCGTGGGGATCCATGATTTGTCTGCTTAACACATCTGCTAAGGAGTTCTGTGCTCCCGGCAGAAACCTTGCCTGAAGAGTTAGTTGCAAGCTGAGCGCAGTCTCCCATAAAATCATTGCTTGCCTGCACAACGGGTAAGAATGTGTTCCCCCTTGTTTGTTGATGTACCACATGACAGTTGTGTTGTCTGTTAGAATCAACACCTGCCCTGGAACAAGTAACTCCTTGAAAGCCATTAATGCAAACTGGACTGCTAACATCTCCTTCATGTTGATATGTAGATGCTGTAGTCTGGCAGGCCACTTGTCTTGTATCCACTTTCCATTTAGATGAGCTCCCCAAGCAATGTCTGAGGCATCTGTCGTTAGAATCTGACTCGCCTCTGGCCGGGTCACAGAGAGTCCCTTGTTTAGGTGACATTCCTGAGCCCACCACAAAAATTCCTTTTGAATGCAAGGTATTATTTGAATGACAGTGTCCAAATCCTGGCAGTGCTGTGTCCATACATTTTGAGATACCATTGCAGCTTCCTCATATGCAGTTTGGCATTGGGAAGCACCAGAATACAAGATGCCATGAACCCTAAGGCTTGAAGGACTGTCCTTGCAGTCAGCCCGGACCGAAGAGATAGTTGATGGAAGTAACTGGAAAGATTCTTTTGTTTGTCCGGGGTTAAAAAGGCCATCTGGGCTGCTGTATTTAGTCTCACACCCAGAAAGCACATGTCTTGAGAGGGTACTAGACTGGACTTTATTTCGTTCACAGAATACCCTAGGCATCTTAGCACTGCTATCACATATTCCAAATGCTGTAAAGGTCTTCCTTTTCTTGCGCCAGAATCAGGCAGTCGCCCAAGTAGGGATAGATTTGACTTCCTTTTAGCCTGCAGTACGCTATCACTGGAGCCAGAACCTTTGTGAATACTCTGGGCAGTAGATAAGCCAAAGGGCAATGCAGAGAACTGATAATGAGAATTTCCAGCTCGAAAACGCAGATACTTCCTGCAACTTAGTCTGATAGGCACATGAAGGTAAGCTTCCTTGAGATCTAAAGTTACCATCCAGTGATCTTTGCCCAGCAGAGGTAAAAGCTGTTGTAACGCCAACATTTTGAACTTGGGAATGTCCAGATAAGTGTTGAGGATAGATAAATCCAAAATTGGTCTCCACGTGTTCCCCTTCTTTGGTACTAGGAACAGGCGAGAATAAAATCCTAGGCCCCTTTCTGGCACAGGAACTGGCTGAATGGCCCCTATTTGGAGTAACAGAGAAATTTGCTTGTGAGCCTCTTTTCTTTGTAGAGGAGGAATGTCTGGCATGCCTTTGAAAGGAGGCAAGGTATGGAAATAAAACCTGTAACCGTGGTGAATGATATCCAAAACCCATTTGTCTTGGGTAATTAAATCCCAATTTTCTTTGAAAAGAGCCAGCCTTCCTCCCAAAGGTGCTGCCAGACGAGAATGTACTGGCAGCTGAAAAGGTAGGTCATTGGGTCTGTTTACGAAAGGACTGACCCCTGCCCTCACCAGAAGTCTGAGCAGGTGAACTCCCTGTTCTAGGCCTAAAAGAACCTTGAGCTCTGCCCCTACCACGCCTAGACCTACCCCTAGACTGGGAATCATAAGCAGGATATGTCCATCCCTTAGTAGGCCAATTTCTACTAAACTTCGGAGGCTGCACCTGCAAAAATCTTTAACAGTTTGCATAGACTTAGCCTTGTCCTCCATTTTCTTTAAAACTGCTTCCACAGGCGAACCAAACAACACATCAGACTGTAAAGGAGCATCCAAAATCCTTGTCTTAACATGCTCAGCTAAATTCTGATCCCTCAACCAGGCGTGCCTACGAAGAACAGAACCAGTGGCAGCCACCCTCGAGGAGGCCTGCACAGCATCAAAACCACATTGCAAGGAATGCTTACCCACCTGTTCAGACACATGAACTAAATCCTGCAACTCTTTACACTCAATACCTTCTGCCAGAGCATCCACCTTAGACTTCAATTGTGAAAGGAGATAATTTTGATATTTTAACATGTGAAACTGACAATTCAACGCCTCATGGCTAAAGTGGAAGAAGTATACACTTTCTTTCCCCATCTATCCAAAGCCCTTGCCTCTTTATCAGGAGGAACAGGATTTTTAACAACAGAAGCCTTTACACCTTTAGGCCCCTGAGAGACAGTTTCGGGTCTGCCCTAGGACTCTTAAAAGATACTTATGAGCTTCAGGCACCCTATAGTACCTATCCGGTTTAACTGGGGCAGGAGGCAAAGAATCAGGATTCAGGGAAGCCTCTGCAAAACATCTTCCACCACATTCAGAACAGGAGGTATAGCTAAAGGCCTATGCTGGGGTAAAACAAGAATTCCCTAAGCCTCTTCCTGGAATCAGAGAAATCTTGACCTTCCCATTTAAAATGCTCCCTCATGGAATGCAGAGTCTCTGAAAATGAAAAATCCTCAGGAGGAGAAGCTGAAGGAGTAGAATCATCCACATCAGAATCTGAATAAGGAGGATACTCCTGCAAGTCTTCAGCAAGACTCAGAAGCCTCGAACACTGCTCAAAACTCTCAAACTCAGGTTCCACCCTAGGCCTCTTATCAGGAGGGGGCATAGAACCTCTAATCATAGTAATCAAATCCTCTGCCATTTTAAGCATATGTTTCTTAGGCAAAGACCCTGAAGAACCAGGAGAAACCCCCACTGAAGTTAAACTTGGCCTGCCTCTCAAAGAAGCCTTGGAAACAGAAGGGGAGGCTCTAACCACCTTAGGAAGAGAGGGAAGAACAGCCACCTGAGAAGCCCCTTCAGCCTGGCCTACCTCCTGAGAGGACACATCCTGTAACAGTAAAGTCTCTCCCTGTGACTCCAAAGAAACTCTTGGCAGAACCTCCGGCTCCACTGAGCCTTCTAAAGAACCAACGTCCGGGACTGTCGGTTCTTCCACTCTAGGCTTTGCTGCTTTGTCCTTGCGCTTTTTGGACGAAGCGGCGCCGGAGCATCCGACGGCATTTTATAATTACAACGCTTCCCAAAACTAACCTGGCACAGTCTAACCTTCTCTTAATAGTGCGTTTGTTAAATCTAGCACAAGAGCGCATCCAACAACGCCGTGCTCAGGCCCTAAACAAGGTATACACAAAGTATGGTAATCCCTATGAGGTATCTGTTTCCCACAAGAAATACAGTTATTCACTTTTTCTGACATCCGGTTAAATACTGAGGCAAGAAAAACAAAATATTCCCAACGGGTACTTAGCCAACTTTGATTCGGTCTGAAACTCTGACTTCAGAAATTTTCAGAACGCCAACCTGCACTCGCAAAACTGCTTCTGCATCGGACCATGCGGCAAAAAAGACTGAGGATATGACGTCGGTCATGCGCATTAGTACCCTGACGTCCTGACGTCAGACTAATGCGCCTTGACCGACGTCAGCCATATACTTTGGTATTCGGGCCGACTGGGACAGCGGACTACCCCAATGGTTAGGACTGCAGCAATGTGGAATGAAGAACATCTTCTTCAAATAACTTTAAAGTTGGTTCCAGAGGTGGATTGTAATCACTTGGAATATAGAAAGTAGACCTTTCATATTCAGATTCCCCTAGAAGTAAATGTAAGTTCAACTTCCTGACGAAAAGTTTAAGGTCTTTAATACTTTCCACTAGGTCCATATGCTGGTCTGGTATAAATGTATAACCTTTAGCTAAAAGTTCAGCAAAGCAGGGGTCTAAAACTAAACTTGAGTAATTATAAATTTTAAAGTCCCCTGTTTTGTTGGTGATGATCTTAGGGAGGTCGACTTCCTCCGTTATCTCCTCGGTCTGGTTGCTGGTCGCTGGTTGTTTTTTTGGTTGGTCTGGTTAGGGAAGTTATTTTTAGGAATAGTTCCTTGGTAATTATAAAAAGGATTTTCTTCTTCATCAGCATGAAAGTTTGAGTTATTGCCATCTCTCCCTCTATTCCTCCTTAAGCGTTGCGACCAGCTATTGGTTCCAAGGTCTGGTTCGTTACCCCCAGTTACATTATGATCAGTCAGCCTCCCATTAAAGTTCATGTCATCAGTCTCTGCATTATTCACATTAGAATGTATATTATTTCCTGTTCCCATGCTAGTTTGGGATAGGGGTGGCTTAGGATAAGCTAAGTTGTTCCTATAGGCAATTCTGTCCCTTGTCATTTTCTTGTTTTTATTTATTTTTAATCTTGTTAAGAGTTGGTCTATAGTGACAAAGGATCTGTCATGTTCATATTTATACCGAGGAAATTCAGAGTTGGAGAGTATATCGTCATTCAATTCTTTGGTTTCTTTTGTTAAGTCAATAAGTTGTAGGTTGTAATGTTTAACCATAATTTTTAACAGTCCGAAGCCTTGTTCGTCAAAGAAAGTAAGCAATTCTCTATGGAATGATGACCCTGAAACTAGTCCCGTAGGGTAAACATGGAAGCGCAACCCTTTAGGTACTAGTCTTTCATGAATGCATTCATTCAAAAATGTTAAATTTACAAACTTTCATTAGACTACACTCCCCATTACAACAGCAGAGAGGAATAAAAGCTAACTGATTTAAAATCAGCATACAATACTAGTTAAAGTAAACTTGCTCTCCAACTAACATGATTATAAGGGCCCTGAGGCCCTTATAAGCTTAGCCAAGAGTTTAGCCCATGTTTAGATTGGCCCTGAGGCCCTTATAAGCTTAGCCAAGAGTTTATCCCATGTTTAGATTGACCCTGAGGCCCTTATTAGCTTAGCCAATAGTTTAGCCTGTGTTTAGATTGGCCCTGATGCCCTTATAAGCTTAGCCAATAGTTTATTACCATCTTCCTGTACAATACTAATATCTAACCTAACCTCCTACATAACTTTAGAACTTACTTCATTATATCTCTTGAACTCTTTACAAACCTTTCTGTACTGAAATGGAAGAACACCAAACTCATTTGCGAAATTTTCCCTGCTACAATATAAATACAATAACTTCCTGCAAGATTTTAGTTATGAAAACTGTTTACACAAGTTGATGCAAACACTTTCCTGTATATACATCTGTCTAAAATTCACTTGTTAATATAAATGTACTGTGATGGAAATTTTTTCCTGGGGCCGCCTCTGAAAATGTGCTGTACCTGGTTGGACTTTCCTAGAGTAAAATGGTCACACAGACAAACTAATCCATAAAAACTAAAAGAAAAATCGAGCCAAGCTAGAGTTTCCACTGTGTGATTCATTAAAACTCTTGTATAAGAGGCACATGGGATATATGCAAATGACCCTTTAAGGACATCAGGTGTTTCAGCTATATGGCAGTTCTAAATGCGCATGACTTTTTTCTTTTTAAGTCTGTTATAGACATATTCAGGCCAATAAAGCCAAACACCACTAACTGTGGACATGCATGTTTTAGCCTTCTTATGGCTTCATCAGCACACCATAAGTGGACTGTTTGGCTAACATTGTGCCTCTAATACAAGAGGTTTAAGAAATTACACAGTGGAAACACTGACTTAGCTAGATTTTTCTTTTAGTTTTTACTTATTAGTCAACAAAAATATACAGACAAACAAACAAATAATTTTAAGTGTTACTTACACCAACATCAAAACCAATAGTCCCTCGCCATCATGAAATGTCAGGAATACTTTTTTTGAAGTATGTCAGTCTGCCTCTTGCATCTTACTGTCTATAATATATGAATGTAGACTGGCAAAATACCCAAGTACACAAGTTGTTGAAGGTACCACTGCTTATGAAAGGGGAAAGAGGAAATTCCTTTTTCCAAAGTAGACCAGCTCTGGGGATGATTGAACCCTTGGAGATGACTGAACCCTATTTCATTACACTGATGCAGAATTCAAATAACTAGCCTGTAAAAGCACACTTACATGAGCTGTGGAGAATCTTATGATGTTACAAGTGTCAGGGATGTATAGTGATGTTACCACCTAATTGCTATTTAACTGTACAGTAATGTTCTTCCAAGCGATAAACCAAAAAAAGAAGAAAAATATGCACAGTTAATACAAATTAAAAAAAAAGAACAAAATACATTATTAAGAAAGCAAAATAAATAAACAAATTTAACAAACACAGAAAACAAAATTTCATAGGACTGGGTCCAATTCTCAACTCATTTTGTGGTATCACTTTCTCTGAAAAGGTCCAAAATAGGCTATAGATAAGACGCCCCTTTCCAAAAAAGTCATTAAAAAGAACACAAAACCAAATAAAAAACTCAGGGTGGAAAACTGCACAGACTTTATAAGACCTTATTAGGCTTTACCTGATTGCTTCACTATTCATATCAACAGCCTGGCAAACTGAATAATCACCAAGAATAAAATGGCCTAATGGAAAGTTCAGTTACCACTAACACAAAGCAAAATACAGAACCATTAACTTTCAGTAGCTCAACCAGCAGTTCTGTTCCTGCAAGCACAATTTAAACCAATATGGACTACCAGAAGAAATGGGGAAAAGAAGAAGGCATTTTGGAGCTTTGGGCTGACCTTCAAAGTTGCTCTGTTGAGGCAGTTCATGCAGCAGAGTTCTCAAGTCTGTTAGAAATGAATGACCAAAACCAAATTGGGATTTTTAAAATGGGATCATCATCATAGAGAAGATCCTGTGAAAGGCCTATCATAAAGGCACACTTATGTAAAAAAAAGAATCATGATTAAACTTCAGTAGTTTTTTTCTAATCTGTGATTATTTCATTAATACAGCCAATTCACAGGCATTACAAGACAAGATAGATTTGACAAATGTACCATTAATGGACATGTAAGGCCAGAATATTTTTTTTTTGTTATTTCTGGAGAATATGGCACTGATGTCCAGAAACGGTAACACTGACAGTAGTTACTGGGGCAACTCTAATGTCATTATTAGTTTGATTTGTGAGGACTGACAGAAAAGAAAGCTACAAAAGAACTTTTAAATCCTTTACAAGAAAGGTGCGTGTCCAAAGGAGACGCTAGTTTTTTTTTTTTAAGGCAGAATGTCACCTCTTCCCTGTAAAATGCACTCATACCACATACAAATAAACCAGTGCTTAAACTTTCAGCTCCTGTGTGGCATTTTTATATGAGTCAGCATCCCCGGTGGACACTATGTACGTTTGCAAGAAATTTCAGGAATACTTTATTTTGGGGTATGTCAGACTGTCTCAATGTCCATAACATTTAATATTTTTGACAAAATAAAAACCTACTTAGGGAAGCTATCTGCAGCCCTGCTTTTCTCCCATCAGACTACGTCTATTAATTCACGGAGACTCTTGGGCTGGCAGATTTGCAGTACAGACAAAAACCCAACTCTCCCGCCACAGATGAATACGCAGCTCAGGGAACCTGGCACATCTGAAGGAGTTTATTTTACATAAAGGAGTTGTTACAGTTTCACAAAAGCAGACCATTTTAATAATTCACTGCAGCTTAAACAAAGAGCCCATCAAGTCATTTTAGAATGTGGCAAAGATAAATTAAAGGAAAAATTGATTAAGTCTACAAATTCTTTTTCCAGTTTTTTTTTCTTTTTTAACTAAAGCGGCAATTAAAAGTTCTGCATTCTAATGTGAATTGACAGAAGGGAAGACTAAAAAAAAGATTCAAACTAAAAAGTCAAAAGACTCGTTTTACTGAGAGAAAGTACAGTTGTCTAAAGTCGTACCATAATGGTAAATGTCCTGTTCACTGCTGCAGTATTCTTAACAGGTGGGATTTCCTGCCATGGAAGCCCAAACAACCTGCCAGTCTACCAAAGACTACTTGTTGCTTTTAAAGGGTATGCCAAACATCACCCAATTGCTCCTTGCACAGCATAGGGCATAAAGGTGATGTTCAGGTGTACTATATTCAGAATTGAATGCTCCAGTAGTAACACAGTCCACGAAACAGAAGAGGTAACCAGTACATCCAGGAAAACAAAAGACTAGGGTGATGGAGGGAGGAAGTGAATACTGCAGCAATGAAGGCAAGGACATCTACAGTTATGATGAGATTTTACACAACTGTACTATGTCCTTCCATTCACTGCTGCAATATTCTTAACACATGGGAAAGTGCCAAAGCTCAAGAAGAAACTTGGGAGGGGAAAGCACAGATGAACCCCCTAAAAAGACATGAAGAAAGTACAGTTGTGTAAACTTACTACAAATGTAGATGTTCGAGTGTATTCACTGTTGCAGTCATCACACTTGGGTTATCTGCCTGCAGGTAGCACTCAAGTCGGCCCGAATACCAGAGTCTTGGGACGTCTGCGTTGGATGCTGTCACCTCATCCATGACGTCAGGTCGTCAGGGGTATAAAACATGCAGCCGATGCCATTACATCAGTTTTCCTTGCCTCACATGTCAGGAGCCCCCAAAATAGGAAGCAATCAAATGGTGTGGAACACCTCCAGTAAAAATAAATACCATTTCCACAAGATATGGCCAAAAAAAAAAAAGAGGACAGGTAGAAAGTATAGAAAAATGGGGCTGGAGGAGGGTAACCAGGACTGCAACACTGAATACACACGAACATCTACATTTATGGTAAGTGTACACAAAGTACAGTTGCGTACACTTACCATAAATGTAGATGTTCGAGTGTATTCACTGTTGCAGTCATTACATTTGGGTAATCTGCTGGCAGGTTGCCCTCAGTCGGCCTGATTAACAAAGTCTTGGGTCCTGCGTCGGTTGCTGTCCCATCTTCCATGACGTCAGGGGTATAAAGCATGCAGCCGATGCCATTACATCAGTTTTTCTTGCCCCAGATGTCAGGTGACCCCCCCCCCCCAAATGGGGAGCAAATAAAATTAAAAACACAAAAAATATACCTCCAATCCCAAAAGAAAATACACCAAAAGGGCTTTTAAGCATAGTGAAAGAAAGTAGAGGTATAGCCAGAGAAAAATAGGGGGCTGGAGGGAGGGTAACCAGGACTGCAATAGTGAATACACTCGAACATCTACATTTATGGTAGGTGTACACAACTGTACTATATTCTTCGTGTTTCACTGTTGCAGTCATTACATTTGGGTAGATTCCCAAAGCTATGGTTTGGTGGAGGGAATTATACAGCACTAGGACCAGCTATAAGGCCCTGCAGGACAGCAGTGGCAAAGCCAGCTCTGGATTTAGAGAAAAGTGGTAACTGGTAATGTTTGGTGAATGTATGAACTGAGCTCCAGGTAGCAGCTTCTAGAATGTCCCTGACAGGAACACCTCTGAGAAAGGCTGTGGAGGTAGATACAGCCCTGGTGGAATGGGATCTGATCCCCTGGGGGATAATTTTCCTAAGGTGCATATAGCAGAAACGAATACAATGGCTTATCCATTTGGAAACGGTTTGCTTTGAAATAGCCTTTCCCTCTGCCCCTGCAGCAAATGCCACCAGCAGTTGTTCAGATTTTCTTTGAGATTTTGTTCTGTTTAAGTAAAATCTAAGTTGTCTGTGTACATCCAATGAATGCAGAATCTGCTCCCCCTTGTTCTGTGGATTGGGAAAGAAAGTTGGCAAATTAATGGTCTGATTAAGAGCCACACTGGATACCACCTTAGGCATGAAGGATGGACTGGTCCTGAGAGATACCATGTCCGCATGAAAAATGATGAAAGGCTCCACTGCCATAAGAGCCTGTAATTTGGAAATCCTGCTAGCTGAAGTGACTGCTAAAAGGAAAGCTGTTTTCCAGGAGAGAAATTTTAAGTCTGCAGTAGCAGCTGGCTCGAAAGGAAGGAGAGTGAGCTTTTCCAATACAAAAATGAAGTCCCAGGCAGGGGTTGGAGCTCTCCTGGGTGGTCTTAATTTTTTGGCCCCTCTGAGATATTGGTTTAGCAGAGGATGAGAGAAGAGGGGAGGTTCTGTGTTGTAATGAGCTGAAATGACTGAGGCATGGATTTTTAAGGAAGAAAAGGACAGGCCCTTGTGAAGCATCTCAGTTAAGTATTGCAAAATCTGAGGAATGTTGGGCACTGCTGTGCTTATCCCTTGAAATTGATTCCAGGCACAGAATCTTTTCCATTTGTCAGCATAAGATTTTCTAGTACTAGGCCTTCTCGCCTCCAACATTACATCCATCACAGGTTTGCTGTGGGATGCCAAGGGTGAATTTAGGTAATTAGCCACGCTGCAAGATTCAACGTTTAGAGCTGAGTGGGCAGAATTTGGTTGTTCTGCTGAGACAGTAAGTAAGGTGTCTGAGGCAGGTGCCACAGTGGAAGGTGTGACACATTGAGCAGGAGTGGGTACCAGTGTTGGCGAGATCAGTCTGGAGCAATCAAAATAATTTTTGATTTGTCCTGTTTGACTTTTAGTAGAACTTTGGAGAGCAGAGGCAGAGGGGGAAAGGCATAGACTGACAGGTTTTTCCAGCTGAAGGATACAGCATCCACTTTCCAGGCTTTTTTGTGATGAGTTCTTGTGCAAAATTTGTCCAACTGACAGTTCTGGGGTGAGGCAAAAAGATCTATGTCTGGGCTCCCCCATTTGCATCTCAACATCCGTGGTTCCAGTTTCCATTCATGTGGGTCCATGAGATTTTTGCTTAGTTCGTCTACCAGAGTATTCAGCTTTCCTGGCAGGAATTGAGCTTGTAGTTGTACTTGATAAGTCAAGGCCGTGTTCCACAATGCCATGGCTAGTCTGCAAAGGGGGTATGAGTGTGTACCCCCGCTTGTTTATGTACCACATAACTGTGGTGTTGTCTGTCTTTATCATTAATTGTCCTGGATGAAGGTAGTCCTTGAAGGCTGTCAGTGCATTCTGTACAGCTAGCATTTCTTTTTGATTGATATGAAGGTGCATTTGATTTGGGCTCCATTTGCCCTGAATGCACTTCCCTGCCAGATGTGTCCCCCCAAGCATAGTCTGATGCGTCTGTAGTTAGGGTTTGGGTGGCAGGGGGTGGTGTGAATGGCAGTCCCTTGTTTTGGTGGCAGGCCTCTGCCCACCATAGGAATTCTAGTTGCAGGCAAGGTATGATAGGAATCTGTTTCCAGGCTGTGACAATGCTGACTCCATGGACTTTTTAAGTACCACTGAAGTTTCCTCATATGCAGTCTTGCATATGGAATTAGAAGAATGCAGGCGGCCATGAATCCCAAGGCTTGCAGTATTTGCCTTGCAGAAAGCAGGGTTTTTGTGGCCACCTGTTTGAAGTAAGTCACCAAATTAATTTGCTTCGCTGGTGTAGTGAAAGCTATCTGGGCAGTTGTATTCAAGCTTGCACCCAGGAATGTAATTTTTTGAGAGGGTACCAGCTGTGATTTCTTTTCGTTTATAGTGTACCCTAGACACGTTAGAACCCTTTTTACAAATGGCAGATGGTTTAGAAGAGTGTCCTTGTTTTCTACCTGAATTAGACAATCGTCCAGGTATGGATATATTTGAATATTTCCTTGCCTGCAAAATGCAATTACTGGAGCCAGGCACTTTGTAAAGACCCTGGGTGCAGTAGATAAGCCAAAGGGCAGTGCAGATAACTGGTAATGCAAGTAGCCTGCTTTGAAGCGGAGGTATCTTCTGCAAGATCCCCTGATTGGGATATGCAGGTAAGCCTCTTTTAAATTTAGAGATACCAACCAGGCATCTTTGCCTAGCATAGGAAGTAACTGGTGAAGAGTCAGCATCTTGAATTTTGGAATGTCCAGAAAGGTGTTTAGAGTAGATACGTCCAGAATTGGACGCCAGGATTTGTCTTTTGTGGGTACCAGGAAAAGTCTTGAAAAGAAACCTTGTCCCTTTTCCTCTTCTGGTACTGGTTGAATAGCCCCCCATGCTCATGAGGGATAATACTTGTTTCTGGGCCTCAGCCCACTGATTTGGGGGCAGATCTGTATTTGCTGGTAACTGAAGTTTTTGGTTTTACCTTTTATGTATGTTTTATTAGCAATATGTATTGCCTACCTATTTGGGGGCACCTGACATCTGGGGCAAGAAAAGCTGAAGAAAATGGCGTTGGCTGCATCTTATATACCCCTAGTGCACTGACATCAGGGAAGAAGCGACAGCAACCGACGCCGGACCAAGACTTTGGAACTCTGGCCGAATGCGGGACCGCCTGATGGCAGGATAACCCAAGTGCAATGACTGCAGCAGTGAAACATGATGAACATCCCTAAGTCTCTTTTTAGATTCAGAGAAATCCTGACTTTCCCAGTGGAAATGTTCCCTTAAGGTATGTAAAATTTCCCCAAAGAAAAATCCTCAGGTGGAGAAGCAGAAGGAATGGAATCTTCTGCATCAAAGTCCTCATAAGTAGGTATAGACAATTCCTGTTCATTAGAAGAGTCAGAAGAAATAGAATCCTGTTCAGAAGATTCATAATCAATGTCTTGCCTAGGCCTCTTAGAAGGGGAGGGGGGGGTTGGCTACCCCTGATCAGAGTAATTAAATCTTCAGCCATTTTGATAATTTGTTTTTTAGGCATAGGGGCCTGCACATGTGGCCCAGGCGTAATTTTTTTAGGCATAGGTCGAGATTTTGGCCTTATTTTTGAAGATGGCATCGGTCTACTATACAAATCTATAGGCCTGAAAACACTCTCAGAAGCCGGTGCCTGCACAGCGGCTCCAGACCAATCCAAGGTAGAGACATCCGCAGATTCCATAACTGAAGCATCTTGCGGCATACTGGACTCCGAATGGGTCTCAGTAGAGGCATGCGAATCAGAAGTAGTGGGTATCAGGTGCTGCGAAAGTGCCTCACTGAGTACCGGCGAACTGGCGACTGGCTTAGGAGAAGCGTTGTCAGCAGGTTTGGACCTCAACAGCCTGTCTCTTGTCTTTTTCTTTGCATTTTTTAGATATTCTAATAGTCGGATTGCTAACCGATGACATTTCTGGATAATTAAAGCGTGAGCCAAAATATTTAGAAGCAAAAATGTACCGATGTTTGATAGTGCGTTGATTAAATAAAGCACAAAACTGACATCAATGTACGTTGTGGTCAGGGCCTAGGCAAGGAATACAGTACAAATGAAAATCCTTATGTGGTATTTGCTTCCCACAAGCAATGCAATTATTAACTTTTACTGACATCGGTAAGGAGCAAGGAAAAAGTTTCCCCAACGGGGTACTTAGCTTTTTAATTGAAGACTTCAGATCTGAAACTCGAAAACTAAAATTTCAGGAGTCGGCCGACCGGCACTAGCGAACTGCTTCTGCTTCGGGCACCACTCGGCAAGAAAGACTGATGTAATGGCGTCGGCTACAAGTTTTATACCCATGACGACCTGATGTCATGGAAGAAGGGACAGCAACCAACGCAGGACCCAAGACTTTGTTAATCAGGCTGACTGAGGGCAACCTGCCAGCAGATTACCCAAATGTAATGACTGCAACAGTGAAACATGAAGAACATCTGTACTATGTTCTTCGTGTTTCATTGTTGCAGTCATCACACTCTGATTGATTCCCAAATCTGAGGAAGGGTGGAGGCAGTCAAGAAGTAGTAGGGCTGGCTAGCAGGCCTTGTAAGACTGCTGTGGCAAATCCAGCTCTGGATTTAGAAAAGATAGGCAAGTGGTAATGCTTGGTGAAGGTGTGTACAGAACTCCAGGTTGCAGCTTCCAGGATGTCTCTGGTAGGGACTCCCCTGAGAAAAGCTGTAGAGGTTGAGGTAGCCCTAGTGGAATGAGGCCTGATCCCCTGTGGGGTAGGTTTTCCATGGTGTTTTTAGCAGAAATGGATGCAGTGTGCTATCCATTAAGAAATGGTTTGTTTTGAAATGGCCTTGCCCTCTGCCCCTGTAGCAAAGCTGACTAGCAGCTGGTCAGATTTTCTGCAAGGTTTAGTCCTGTCAAGGTAGAACCTGAGCTGTTTGTGCCTGCCCAAGGAGTGCAGGATCCTTTCCCCTTTATTCTGAGGATTAGGAAAAAAGGTTGGCAAATGGATGGATAGGTTTAAACCCACACTGGATACCACCTTGGGCATAAAAGGTGGGTTAGTACTGAGGGAAACCCTGTCTGCATGGATGATAATGAAGGGTTCCACAGCCATAAGGGTCTGCAACTCAGACACTCTTCTTGTTGAAGTGATGGCTAGCAGTAAGGCTGTTTTCCAGGAGAGGAATTTTAACTCTGCTGTAGCAGCAGGCTCAAAAGGAGGAAGTGTGAGCTTCTCTAGTACAAAGTTAAGGTCCCAGGCAGGAGTAGGAGCTCTCCTAGGGGTTCTTAAATTGTTAGCTCCTCTCAGGAACTGTTTGATCAGAGAGTGACAGAATAGGGATGCTTCAGTATTGTAATGAGCTGAGATGGCAGAGGCATGAATCTTAATTGATGAGAAGGATAGGCCTTTGTGGAGCAGGTCTGCTAGGTAATCTAGGATTTGAGGTAAGTTGGGCACAGCTGTGTCCTTCCCTTGAGACTGGCTCCAAGAACAGTATATATTCCACTTTTCTGAATAGGATTTCCAAGTACTGGGCCTCCTGGCCTCAAGGATAACATCCAGCATCTGTTTGCAGAGGGTTCCTGGTGATGTATTCAGGGAATAAGCCAGGCTGCCAGGTTCAGAGTTTGCAGCTAAGGATGCAAAATTTGTCCCTCCTGCTGGGACAGCAGAGTCTGCTGTAGGTGCCAGGGTGGCACTGCTGTCATACTGCGTATAAGTGGGTACCAGTGCTAGACTGAATCCAGGAGCAGTACCTTTTCCACTTATCAGCATAGGATTTTCTTGTACTGGGCCTTCTGGCTTCAAGAATGACGTCCAGCACCTGTTTGCTTAGGGTTGCTGGTGGAGAATTCAAGGAATAAGCCAGGCTGCAAGATTTAGGATTTGCAGTTGTGGATGCAAAATCTGTCCCTCCTGCTGAGAGAGCAGGTTTGGGGTCTGTTTCAGTTACCAGGGTGGCACCATTGTCAGGCTGCACAGGAGTGGGTACCAGTGTTGGTGTGCCCAGTCCAGGGCAATCACAATTGTCCTTGGCTTGTTTTGTTTTACCTTGAGTAATACTCTTGAGAGAAGGGGCAGAGGGGGAAAGGCATAGATTGAGAGCTTTTCCCATTGAAAGGATAGGGCCATCCACTTTCCAGGCCCTGCTGTGAGAATTCCTGGTGCAAAAGTTGCTGAGCTGTTGGTTGTATGGGGAGGCAAAGAGATTCACCTCTGTGGTCCCCCATTTCTGAATCAGAATGTTGTAGGTGCTGGGCTCCAATTTCTACTCGTGTGGGTCTAGGAAATGTCTGCTTAAGACCTCTGCCAGTGAATTTTGTTTGTCTGGCAGGAATTGAGCTTGTAGATGGACTTGAATGTCCAAGGCAGTGTTCCACAGGGCCATGGCTAACCTGCAGAGTGGGTAGGAATGGGTCCCCCCACTGCTTGTTGATGTACCACATAACTGTTATGTTGTCTGTTTTTATTAGCAGTTGTCCTGGAAGGAGTAGGGATCTGAAAGCTGTCAGAGCATTCTGTACAGCTAGCATCTCTTTTTGGTTGATGTGCAGATGAATTTGACTTGGGCTCCAGTGGCCCTGAATACATTTGCCATTCATGTGAGCCCCCCAGGCATAGTCTGATGAGTCTGTGGTTAGGGTCTGGGTGGCATGGGGTTGAGTAAATGGCAGTCCCTTGTTGTGGTTGCATGCTTCTGCCCACCAAAGGAACTCTGTCCTTAGACAGGGTATGATATGAATGACTGTTTCCAGGTCCTGAGAATGTTGGCACCAAAGACTTTTTTTTAAGTACCACTGAAGTTTCCTCATATGCAGTCTTGAATATGGAATTAGCAGAACACATGAGGCCATAAACCCTAGGGCTTGCAATATTTTTCTTACAGATAGTTGCGTTCTGGTGGCCATTTGTTTGAAGTAGTCTGTCAGATAGGCCTGCTTTTCTGAAGTGAGGAAAGCCATCTGGGAAGTTGTGTCCAAGCTTGCTCCCAGGAATATAATCTTTTGACTGGGTACCAGTTTTGATTTCTTTTCATTGATGGTGTACCCCCAAGGAAGTGAGAAGGTTTTTTACAAATACCAGAGTATTCACATGCCAGGCATTTTGTGAATACCCTGGGCGCAGTAGATAAGCCAAAGGGAAGTGCAGATAACTGATAATGCATAGATCCTGCCCTGAAACGTAAATACTTTCTGCATGACTCCCTTATGGGGATTTGCAGATAGGCTTCTTTTAAGTCTACGGTGACTACCAGGCATTCTTGGCTAGTATAGGAAGAAGCTGTTGCAGGGTAAGCATTTTGAATTTTTGTACCACCAGGAAGGTGTTGAGAACTGAAAGATCCAGGATTGGGCGCCAAGAGCCCTCTTTTCGGGGTTCCAGGAAGAGTCTGGAGTAGAATCCTTGCCCCCTCTGTTCTACTGGAATAGGCTGAATAGCTCTGATATTTAGCAGGGAAAGCACTTGGTTTTGAGCCTCTGCCCACTGGTTTGGAGGAAGGTCTAGAAACCCGCTTGGAGTTGACAGTGAATGGAAATAAAATTTGTACCCCTGGGATACAATGTTGAGGACCCACCGGTCCTGAGTGATGGACATCCAGTTTTTTGCATGAAAGGCAAGTTTTCCTCCTAGGGGCACAAACAGTTGGGCAGGGCTGGGAAGTGGAGTAAAGAAGTCATTGTGAGCTTTTTCCATAAGGAGGTGGCTAACCACTCCCTGCTTTAAGGATGGGGGCACTCCATTGCTTAGATCTCTGCATACCCTGAGACTGTAGTCTGGGTGGTCTGTTTCCTCTGGGCCTGGTTTGAGAAGGTCTGGAGGGGGTTGGAAAGGACCAGTGTTTTGAAGGGCAATGCCTACTGAATCTAGGGGGTTGCACTTGTAAGAATTCTTTAACAGTCTGCATAGATTTAGCTTTTTCTTCCATCTTTTTAAGAACCTCTTCTGCTTTGGTGCCAAACGGTCCTTATTCAAAGGAGCATCTAGTAATTTAGATTTGACATGGTCTGGCAAGGTCTTTGACAGCAGGGAATCCCATCAGTTAAGAATACTGCAGCAGTGAATTTAAGGACATTGGAGGTACACTCTGGAAAAAACAATATTTACCTAAATTGTGAAAATTGCATCATTACGGCAGCTCTTTGTCAAGCCATTTATTAGAACAAATTACTAAATGAAAGGACATCGTCACTGCACTAAAGGATAATCACATGACACAGAACAACTAAATATCAGTCAAAGAATCAGGATGTCAAATTTTCATCAGTAAGGAAAAAAAAGAGATACAAGTTCCCAGCAAAATGGACCTCTGCACTGGATGGAAGACATGGTGTATCATCTTACATTGTTGTTCTTAAAACCTCAAGTTTCCATGCTCAAGAAGTGCATGTCCCATCTATCCCAAATACCCTGTCCCTGCATTCAGGTGAAAACATGCACAAGTACCCAGGATCTGTAATTTCTGGCTTCTTTTTCAAGCAGTGTGGTGCACATCCAAGTAAATACATTGTCAGAGCTACAACAGTATAAGGCTGAAATTTGCGTACATGAGGACTTGCTCCAATGATAAAGTCCATATGGAAATAATATACTAACAGAAAGTACAGTTGTGTACACTTACCATAAATGTAGATGTTCGAGTGTATTCACTGTTGCAGTCATCACCTGTGGGTTATCCCTGCTGTGGTAGCCTTCGGCAGGCCCAAATACCAGAGTCAATGTTTTTCTGTGTCAGCTGCAGTTGCCTGTAGTCTAACATCAGGTCGTCAGTGCTATAAAGCAAAGCAGCCAATGTTTTTTCTTTCCCTAATCCATCAGAAGCACAATGAAATAAGGTAAAGTGGTTCTGGTGGCTAAAAGCCACTGTGGGAAGCTTATGCCCCCCTAGGGAAAGAGGATATAAGGGGGATGGAGGGAGGGAAACCAGGACTGCAACAGTGAATACATTCGAACATCTACATTTATGGGAAGTGTGCACAACTGTACTATGTTCTTCATGTTTCACTGTTGTAGTCATCACCTGTGGGAGGATTTCCAAAGCTGAGTAGGGGGGTGGAAGGATAGGTTAGTGCCCTAGGCATGGGTCAGCAAGCCTTACAGAACTGCAGAGGCAAACCCTGCCCTAGACTTTGAAAAAAGAGGAAGGCAGTAATGCTTTGTAAAGGTATGGACAGAGGTCCAGGTGGCAGCTTCCAAGATGCCCCTGGTGGGGACTCCTCTGAGGAAGGCTGTGGAGTTGGAGGTTGCCCTAGTGGAATGGGTAAGAATAGACTTAGGGGGGTTTCACATGTAGTCTGTAGCAGAAATGGATACAGTGTGATATCCATTTGGAAATGGTTTGCTTGGAAATGGGCTTCCCCTCTGCCCCTGGCGAAAAGCTGACAAGCAGCTGGTCTGTTTTTCTGAAGGGTTTAGTATGGTCCAGATAGTATCTGAGCTGTCTGTGCATGTCTAGTGAGTGCAGAATTCTTCCCCTTGTTTTGAGGGTTGGAAAAGAAGGTGAGTAGGTATACAGCCTGGTTGAGGGTCACATCAGATACCACCTTGGGCATAAAGGAGGGGTTAGTCCTCAGGGAGACCCTGTCTTCATGGAAAAGGATGAAGAGTTCAACAGCCATAAGTGCCTGAAGTTCTGAAACCCTTCTGGCTGAGGTGATAGCTAGTAGGAAGCTAGTCTTCCAGGAGAGGCATTTCAATTCTGTTGAAACAGCAGGTTCGAAAGGAGGTAAGGTTAGCTTCTCTAAAACATAATTCAGGACCCAGACTGGCGAGGGAGGCCTTCTGGGAGGTATGATATTAGAAGCCCCTGTGAGGAATTGTTTAATCAAAGAATGAGAGAAGAGGGGTAGGTCTGAATTGTAATGAGCTGAAACGTCTGAGGCATGGATTTTAATAGAAGAGAAGGAGAGGCCACTTTTCAGCAACTCGGCTAGGTAATCCAAGATAAAACAGATGGAAGGATGTGAGGTACTGACCCCTCTGGTCTGGCTCCAGGAGCAGAATCTTTTCAATTTCCCTGTGTAAGATTTTCTGGTGCTGGGCCGTTTGGCCTCTGTGATAATGTCTAGGACCTGTTTGCTTAACAGGAACTCCTTGTTAGCTTTTAAGGTATAAGTCATGCTGAATGATTGAGAGTCTGCGAGTCTGGGTGCAGTATCTTCCCCCTCACCTGGGTCAAAAGGTATGAGATCAGAGGAACCTGCTTGGGGGGCTGTAAGGCCAGGCTTCGCAGTAAGGGGTACGAATGCTGTCTGGGCCAATCTGGAGCAATGAGGATGGTCTTTGGTCTCTCCTCCCTTATTCTGATCAGTACCCTGGAAATAAGAGGCAGAGGAGGGAATGCATACAGAGGGTGTTCCAGGAGAAGGTCAAGTCATCCGCCTTCCATGCTAAGAGGTTATACTCCTTGGTACAGAACTTTTGCAGCTGGTGGTTGAGGTGTGAAGCAAAGAGATCCACATCTGGATTCCCCCACTCCTGAGTGATTTGCAAAAAGATTTCCCTGTGGAGCTGCCATTTGTGGGGCTCCAGTAAGTTTCTGCTTAGGTGGTCTGTCAGGGTGATGTTGACCCTTAGTAAGTATTGGGCAATTAGGTGTAGACCCATGGAGGCAGCTGTGAGACAGACGTTCATGGCTAGTCTGCACAGAGGATAAGATTGGGTCTCCCCTGTTTGTTGATAGACCACATTACTGTGGTGTTGTCTGTTTTTATAAGGAGGACCCCTGGCTTGAGATGGGGTTTGAAGGATGTCAGAGCCTTTTGTACTGCCATCATTTCTTTCTGATTGATGTGTAAGTGAAGGTGCTGGGCATCTAAAAGACCTTGGGTGCACCTGTCTGCTAAGTGAGTGCCCCAAGCAATGTCTGAGGCATCGGCGGTGATGGTCTGGTCGGTAGGGCGGAGGATGAAGGGAAGACCCTTTTTCTTGGCACAGGGCTCTGCCCACCAGAGAAACTCTGTCCTTATACATGGGATCAGAGGGAGAGAGGTCTCTAGAGAGACAGAATGCTGGCACCAAAGGTTCTTTAGATACCACTGACATTTTCTCACGTGATGCTTGGCCAGAGGAATTAGAAGGATGCAAGGTGCCATGTATCCCAGGGCTTTCAGGAACTTCCTTGTGGTGAGGTGACTTCTGGAAGCCAGCTGGGTAAAGTTGAGAGGCAGGAAGCTCTACTTTCCTGGGGATAGGAAGGCCATTTGGGATGCTGTGTCTAGCAGAACTCCCAAGAAAATGATCTTTCTGGTGGGGGGTTGCTTTGATTTCTTCTCGTTGATGGTGAACCCTAGGGAAGTTAGGAGGGATTTGACAAAGAAAATGTTCTGGAGCAGCTTTCTTTGCACTCTGCCTGAATGAGGCAGTCGTCCAGGTAAGGTAAATCTGTCCATTTATCTGTCTGCAAAATGCTATGGCTGGAGCTAATCACTTGGTGAATACTCTGGGTGCAGTAGATAAGCCAAAGGGCAGTGCAGAGAAATGAAAGTGTTGTGATCCTGCTTTGAAGCGCAGGAATTTCTTGCAGAATTCCCTTATGGGGATGTGGAGGTAGGCATCTTTTAGGTCTAGGGTCAATAGCCAGGCATTTTTTATCAGCATAGGCAGCAGCTGCTGCAAAGTGAGCATTTTGAATCTGGGATCCACCAGGGAGGTGTTCAGAATGGATAGGGTGCCAAGTGCCTTCTTTTCTGGGAACAAGGAATAGTCTGAAATAAAACCCTTTGCCTGCTTGATTTGAGGGGACAGGTTCTACTGCCTCCTGGGATATGAGAGTTTGGTCCTGGTTCAATGCATCTGCCCACTGATTTAGAGGTAAGTCTGGGTACCTTCTTGGAATTGGGAGTTTGATGAAAGAGAATTTGTATCTCTGAAAAATTATCTTTAAGACCCATTGGTCCTTTGTTACAGAAATCCAATTTTATTTGAAGAGGGAGAGCCTTCCTCCTAGTTTTTTGATGAGTGAAGGGAGGGCAGAGGGGGAGTCATTGTGAATTTTTGCCATAGAAGGGTGGCTTAGAACTCCATGCCTTTGGGGCAGAAGTGGTCCACTGTTTGCTTCTCTGCTGGCCCTGGGATAGGGAACTGGATGGTCTGTCCCTGTGGGGCTTACTTTGGCCCCGTCTGCTACATGCAGGGAAGGACCACTGCTTAGAGGCAAAGATCCTGCTGAACCTGGGAGGTTGAACGTGAAAGAAACCTTTTACTGTTTGCTTAGATTTTGCTTTGTCTTCCATCTTTTTAAACACCTCCTCTGCTTTTACTCCAAACAAGCGCTCCTTATCCAGGGGTGCATCAATAAGTTTAGACTTGACATGATCAGGGAGAGGTTATTCCTTAAGCCATGCATGTCTCCTAATGACAGATCCTGTCACTGCTGCCCTGCTAGAAGATTCTAGGGCATCATATCCATATTGCAAATGAGTGTTTGGCCACTTGAGAAGCAGAGTGCAGTAAATTTAACGCTTTTGAATTGGCAGAGTCAGGAAAGGCAGAAATCTTTTGTTTTAATAGTTCCAAAGTGTGTTGCTGATATTTTAACATATGGAACTGACAACTGAGTGCTCCGATAGCTAAAGTTGCAGAGGTGTATACTTTTTTACCCCATCTGTCCAGAGCTCTGGAGTCCTTGTCAGAAAGAATAGGATTCTTGGCAATGTAGTCTTGGCTCCTTTAGGTCCCTATGTAATGACCTCTAGGGCTGCAGCAGGATTTCTGTACAGGTATTTGTGAGAATCCGGTACTCTGTAATACCTGTCAGGTTTACTGGGAGCAGGTGGGAGGGAGTTAGGGGCTAATCTGGATTCACGGAAAACATCATCCACCACTTCTAAAATAGGGGGGGAATGGCCAGGGTTCTGTGCTGGGGCAGGTCCAGAAACTCTCCAAGTCTTTTTTTAGACTGGGGGAAGTCCTGAGATTCCCACTGTAAATGTTCCCTGAAGGTGTGAAGGGTTTCTCCGAAGGAAAGGTCCTCTGGAAGGGAAGGAGAAGGGATAGATTCCTCTGCATCTGAATCCTCATAAGCAGTCAGAGGTTCCTGTTTCTCCTCAAAATTTGAATGGTCAGATTACTCAGAATTCTGTTCTGTCATAATTTCTGGAGAAGGGTGCCTTTTCATTTTAGAAGTTGTGGCCTAATTACCCGGAATAAGGGAGATGAGATCCTCCGCCATTTTAAGCATTTGTGCTTGGAGTGGTGGAGCAGGAGCAAGATGGTGGCTAGAAGCAGACTTTCTAGGGGCAGCCTGGCTTCTAGGCCTGAGAGAATCCATCAGCATGAGAGAAATGGTAGTCAGATGAGAAGACGTTGTTTTTTTCTCTAGATTCGGTAGTGAGAAAGGACTCCTCAGAAGCCGGTGCCTGCGTCGGGGCTCCGGACCAAACCAAGGCAGAGAAAGTCAAAGGCTTGGAAGACGAAGAAGATTTCTGCAGCATACCGGACTCAGAAAGAATCTTGGTAGAGGCCTGCATAGATATCAAATCAGGCATCAGAGGCTGCGAAACTGACTCTCTGAATTCTGGAGAACTGACAACCTGCTTAGCGGTAGCATCGTCGGAAGGCTTAGCCTTGTGTGGTCTGTCTCTGTCTTTTATTTCTGCATTTTTTCAGAATGTCCATGCACTGTTGGCTGACAGACGCCATATTGGAATGTGAAGATGGAACATGAAAATAACTGTCTAGAATAAGAGCTCTATGGCGAATGGTTCTCGCAATAAAGAGAGCACAGAACCGGCAACTGGGACGTCGTAGTCTGGGCCTAAACAAGTGATGCAGTAAGAATGTAAATCTCGGTGTGGGATCTGCTTTCCACAGGCGAGAAAATTGTTAACTTTTGCAGACATCTGTTAGTGCAAGAAAAAAGTTTCCCCAATGGGGTACTTAAGCTTTAGACATTTCCAGCTGAAATTCAAACTTTGGTAGCGACAAACTGGCACTCGTGCTAACTGCTTTTGCTACGGGCTCCACAGCAAGAAAGACCGATGTAATGACATCGGCTGCCTTGCTTTATAGCACTGATGACCTGATGTCAGACTACAGGAAAAGTACAGTTTTGTACCTACCATAAATGTAGATGTTCGAGGATCCACATTGCTGCAGTCCTAACTATTGGGTAGTCCGCTGTCCAGTCGGCCCGAATACCAAAGTATATGGCTGACGTCGGTCAGGGCGCATTAGACTGACGTCAGTACGTCAGGGTACTAATGCGCATGACCGACGTCATATCCTCAGTCCTTTCTTGCCCCAGATGTCAGAAGACCCTAAAAAGACAAGGCCCAATATACCTGCACCAAAAATATGTACAATATATACAAAATTATCAGCATATAACCTCACCTACACAACCACCCCTAAACACAGAGGGAAGGAGGGAGGGTAAATTGGACTGCAGCAATGTGGATCCTCGAACATCTACATTTATGGTAGGTACAAAACTGTACTATGTTCTTCATTCCACATTGCTGCAGTCCTAACTATTGGGTAGAATCCCAAAGCAGAGGTAAGGGAGGCTGGCAAATCATAAAGAAGCAGGAGCTGACAACATGCCTTGCAAAATAGCTGTGGCAAAACCAGCCCTAGACTTAGAGTAGAGAGGAAGGTGATAATGCTTAGAGAAAGTATGCACTGAACTCCAAGTAGCTGCCTCCAAAATATCCTTAGTTGCCACCCCTTAGAAATGCTGTTGAAGGGGCAGTAGCCCTAGTGGAATGAGGCCTAATCCCAGCTGGAATCTCCTTGCCATGATGGGAATAACAAAATGCAATGCAAAACCCAATCCACCTAGAAATAGTTTGTTTTGACACAGGCTTGCCCTGCGAACTCAAAGCAAAAGAAACAAACAACTGCTGAGACTGCCTAAAATCCTTAGTCCTGCTTAAATAATAACGCAATTGCCTGTGTACATCTAAAGTGTGCAAAATCTTTTCCCCTTTATTTTGGGGGTCTGCATAAAAAGTAGGCAAATGAATAGTTTGGTTTAAAGCCACACTAGAAACCACCTTAGGCATAAAGGAAGGATTAGTACGTAATGATACCCTATCCTTATGGAAAATCAAAAGGGCTCTACTGCCATAAGGGCCTGCAACTCAGACACCCTTCTTGCAGAAGTAATAGCCAACAGAAAAGCAGTCTTCCATGACAAGTATTTCAATTCAGCAGTAGCTGCAGGCTCAAAAGGTTGTAGAGTAAGTTTTTCCAACACAAAATTGAGATCCCAAGCAGGAGTAGGAGCTCTACGTGGGGTCTTATATTCTTTGCCCCTCTAAGAAACTGCTTGAACAAAGGATGCGAAAACAATGGTGGGTCACAATCATAGTGAGCTGAAATTGCTGCAGCATGAATCTTAATGGAAGAGAAGGACAAACCTTTGTCCAATAACTCAGTAAGATATTGAAGAGCCACACTCAAATTAGGCTCAGAAATCTCCAAATTCTTTGCTGTACTCCAAAATAAAAATCTCTTCCATTTTTCTGCGTACACTTTCCTTGTACTAGGTCTTCTAGCTTCCATAATCACATTTAAAACTTGTTGAGGAAGTTGAGACCTGCTGTGTTTCAACACAGAATATGCCAGGCTGTTAGATGAAGAGAGTGAAGCTTGACATTGAGCAGATGACCGTCCTTCTGAGATAACAGATGTGGAATCAAAGGTAAAGGCCATGGAGGCTTCCTTACCAGACTCCTTAGTAGTGGGTACCAGTGTTGCCGAGGCCAATCTGGAGCTATTAAAATCATCCTTGGCTTGTCTTGTCTGACCTTTAAGAGCACCTTTGGAAGAAGAGGCAGAGGTGGAAAGGCATACACATGAAGATTTTTCCAACTGAAAGAAAGAGCATCCACTTTCCAAGCTGTGTGATGAAACCCTTTGTGCAAAACTTTCCCAGCTGGTGGTTTAGTGGAGAAGCGAACAGATCTATGTCTGGAGTTCCCCATGACACTGTCAATTTCTGAAATACATGAAGATCCAGTTTCCACTCGTGGGGATCCATGATTTGTCTGCTTAACACATCTGCTAAGGAGTTCTGTGCTCCGCAGAAACCTTGCCTGAAGAGTTAGTTGCAAGCTGAGCGCAGTCTCCCATAAAATCATTGCTTGCCTGCATAGAGGATAAGAATGTGTTCCCCTTGTTTGTTGATGTACCACATGACAGTTGTGTTGTCTGTTAGAATCAACACCTGCCCTGGAAGAAGTAACTCCTTGAAAGCCATTAATGCAAACTGGACTGCTAACATCTCCTTCATGTTGATATGTAGATGCTGTAGTCTGGCAGGCCACTTGTCTTGTATCCACTTTCCATTTAGATGAGCTCCCCAAGCAATGTCCGAGGCATCTGTCGTTAAAATCTGACTCGCCTCTGGCCGGGTCACAGAGAGTCCCTTGTTTAGGTGACATTCCTGAGCCCACCACAAAAATTCTTTTTGAAGGCAAGGTATTATTTGAATGACAGTGTCCAAATCCTGGCAGTGCTGTGTCCATACATTTTGAGATACCATTGCAGCTTCCTCATATGCAGTTTGGCATTGGGAAGCACCAGAATACAAGATGCCATGAACCCTAATGCTTGAAGGACTGTCCTTGCAGTCAGCACGGACTGATGAGATAGTTGATGGAAGTAAAGGGATAGACTCTTTTGTTTGTCCGGGGTTAAAAAGGCCATCTGGGCTGCTGTATTCAGTCTCACACCCAGAAAGCACATGTCTTGAGAGGGTACTAGACTGGACTTTATTTCGCTTCACAGAATACCCTAGGCATCTTAGCACTGCTATAACATATTCCAGATGCTGTAGAAGGTCTTCCTTTTCTTGAGCCAGAATCAGGCAGTCAGCCAAGTAAGGATAGATTTGAATTCCTTTTAGCCTGAAGTAAGCTATCACTGGAGCCAGAACCTTTGTGAATACTCTGGGCAGTAGATAAGCCAAAGGGCAATGCAGAGAACTGATAATGAGAATTTCCAGCTCGAAAACGCAGATACTTCCTGCAACTTAGTCTTATAGGCACATGAAGGTAAGCTTCCTTGAGATCTAAAGTTACCATCCAGTGATCTTTGCCCAGCAGAGGTAAAAGCTGTTGTAACGTCAACATCTTGAACTTGGGAATGTCCAGATAAGTGTTGAGGATAGATAAATCCAAAATTGGTCTCCACGTGTTCCCCTTCTTTGGTACTAGGAACAGGCGAGAATAAAATCCTAGGCCCCTTTCTGATACAGGGACTGGCTGAATGGCCCCTATTTGGAGTAACAGAGAAATTTGCTTGTGAGCCTCTTTCCTTTGTGGAGGAGGAACGTCGGGCATGCCTTTGAAAGGGGGCAATGTATGGAAATAAAACCTGTAACCGTGGTGAATGATATCCAACACCCATCTGTCTTGAGTAATTAAATCCCAATTTTCTTTGAAAAGAGACAGTCTTCCTTCCAAAGGAGCTGCCAGACGAGAATCTACTGGCAGCTGAAAAGGCAGGTCATTGGGTCTGTTTACGAAAGGACTGACCCCTGCCCCCACCAGAAGTCTGAGCAGGTGAACTCCCTGTTCTAGGCCTAAAAGAACCTTGAGCTCTGCCCCTACCACGTCTAGACCTACCCCTAGACTGGGAATCATAAGCAGGATATGTCCATCCCTTAGTAGGCCAATTTCTACTAAACTTCGTGGCTGCACCTGCAAAAATCTTTAACAGTTTGCATAGACTTAGCTTTGTCCTCCATTTTCTTTAAAACTGCTTCCACAGGCGAACCAAACAACACATCAGACTGTAAAGGAGCATCCAAAATCCTTGTCTTAACATGCTCAGCTAAATTCTGATCCCTCAACCAGGCATGCCTGCGAAGAACAGAACTAGTGGCAGCCACCCTCGAGGAGGCCTGTACAGCATCAAAACCACATTGCAAAGAATGCTTACCCACTTGTTCAGACACATGAACTAAATCCAGCAACTCTTTACACTCAATACCTTCCGCCAAAGCATCCACCTTAGATTTCAATTGTGAAAGGAGATAATTTTGATATTTTAGCATGTGAAACTGACAATTCAACGCCCTCATGGCTAAAGTGGAAGAAGTATACACTTTCTTTCCCCATCTATCCAAAGCCCTTGCCTCTTTATCAGTGGGAACAGGGTTTTTAACAACAGAGGCCTTAACACCTTTAGGTCCCTGAGAAACAGTTTCCGGTCTGCCCTAGGACTCTTAAAAGATACTTATGAGCTTCAGGCACCCTATAGTACCTATCAGGTTTAACAGGAGCAGGAGGCAAAGAATCAGGGTTCAGGGAAGCCTCTGCAAAACATCTTCCACCACATTCAACACAGGAGGTATAGCTAAGGGCCTATGCTGGGGTAAAACAAGAATTCCTAAGCCTTTTCCTGGAATCAGAGTAATCTTGGCCTTCCCATTTAAAGTGCTCCCTCATGGAATGCAGAGTCTCTGAAAATGAGAAATCCTCAGGAGGAGAAGCTGTAGGAGTGGAATCATCCACATCAGAATCAGAATAAGGAGGATACTCCTGCAAGTCTTCCGCAGAAGACTCAGAAGCCTCTGAACACTGTTCAAAACTCTCAAACTCAGGTTCCACCCTAGGCCTCTTATCAGGAGGGGGCATAGAACCTCTAATCATAGTAATCAAATCTTCTGCCATTTGAAGCATATGTTTCTTAGGCACAGAACCTGAAGTGCTAGGAAAAGCCCCCACTGAAGCTAAACTTGGCCTACCTCTCAAAGAAGTTTTGGAAACAGAAGGAGAGGCTCTAACTACCTTGGGAAGAGAGGGAAGAACAGTTACCTGAGAAGCCCCCTCAGCCTGGCCTACCTCCTGAGAAGGCACATCCTGTAACAGTAAAGTCTCTGCCTGAGACTCCAAAGAAACTCCTGGCAAAACCTCTGGCTCCACTGAGTTTCTAAAGAACCGACGTCCGGGACTGCCGGTTCATCAACCCTAGGCTTCGCTGTTTTGTCCTTGCGCTTTTTGGAAGCGGGCGCCGGAGCATCCGACGGCATTTTATAATTACAACGCTTCCCAAACACTAACCTGGCACAGTCTAACCTTCTCTTAATAGTGCGTTTGTTAAATCTAGCACAAGAGCGGCATCCAACAACGCCGTGCTCAGGCCCTAAACAAGGTATACACAAGGTATGGTAATCCCTATGAGGTATCTGTTTCCCACAAGAAATACAGTTATTCACTTTTTCTGACATCCGGTTAAATACTGAGGCAAGAAAAACCAAAATGTTCCCAACGGGTACTTAGCCAACTTTGATTCGGTCTGAAACTCCGACTTCAGAAAATTTCAGAACGCCAACCTGCACTCGCAAAACTGCTTCTGCATCGGACCATGCGGCAAAAAAGACTGAGGATATGACGTCGGTCATGCGCATTAGTACCCTGACGTACTGACGTCAGTCTAATGCGCCCTGACCGACGTCAGCCATATACTTTGGTATTCGGGCCGACTGGACAGCGGACTACCCAATAGTTAGGACTGCAGCAATGTGGAATGAAGAACATCTGCAGCTGACACAGAAAAACATTGACTCTGGTACTCAGGCCGGCTGAGGGCTATCTCAGCAGGGATAGCCCACAGGTGATGACTGCAACAGTGAAACAGGAAGAACATCATTACTTTAATGAAGCCGAGGGTGACACATAAGTACTCACACACTCGTGATACTTTCTAATTTCAAGGGCCTTACAGTGGATATAAAAAGTTTACACACCCCTGTTAAAATGCCAGGTTTTTGCGATTTAAAAAAAATTAAACCCCAATAAATCATTTCAAAACTTTTCCCACCTTTAATGCGACCTATAACCTGTACAATTCAATTGAAAAACAAACAAATTTGTTAGGGGAAAAAATATAAAAAATGAAAAATGTACAATACGTTGGTTGCATAAGTGTGCACACCCTTAATCTAATGCTTTGTTGTGTGTGCACACCCTTAAACTAATACTCCGTTGATGCACCTTTTGATTTAATTACAGCATTCAGTTTTCTTGGGTGAGAGTCTATCAGCATGGCACATCTCGACTTGGCAATATTTACCCACTTTTCCCTGCAAAAGCATTCCAATTCAGTCAGATTACAAGGGCTTCTCTTGTGCACAGCCCTCTTCAGGTCACCCCCACAGATTTTCTATTGGATTTAGGTCTGGGTTCTGGCTAGGCTATTCCAAAACTTTAATTTTCTTCTGGTGAAGCCATTCTTTTGTTGATCTGGATGTATGCCTGGGGTCATCGTCATGTTGAAAGGTGAAATTCCTCTTCATCTTCAGCTTTCTAGCAGATGCCTGAAGGTTTTGGGCCAAAAGTGACTGGTATTTGGAACTGTTCATAATTCCATTCACCTTGACTAAAGCCCCAGTTACAGCTGAAGAAAAGCAACCACAAAGCATGATACTGCCACCACCATGCTTCAGCATGGGGATGGTGAATTTTTGGTGATATGAAGTGTTTTTGTGCCAAACAAACCTTTTGGAATTGTGGCCAGAAAAATCATCCTTGGTCTCATCAGACCACAACACATATTCCCACATGCTTTTGGAAGACTCTATGTTTTCTTTTGCAAATTTTAGCCAGGCCTGGATGTTATTCTGTGTAAGAAAAGGCTTCCGTCTTGCAACCTTAACCCATAGTCCAGATATATGGCGAATATGGGAGATTATCACATGTAGCACACCAGTAGTTGCCAGAAATTCCTGCAGCTCCTTCAGTGTCTCTTGCCAGCCTCCCTGACCAGTTTTTGTCTAGTCTTTTCATCAATTTTGGACAGACGTCCAGTTCTTTGCAATGTCACTGTTGTCCCATATTTTCTCCAGTTTTTGATGACTGTCTTCACTGTGTTCCATGGTATATCCAATGCTGTGGAAATTTTTTGCACCCTTCTCCTGACTGATACCTTTCACCAATGAGATCCCTTTGATGGCTTGTAAACTCTCTGCGAACCATGGCTTTTGCTGTAGCAGGTAACTGAGTAAATGTCAGGAAAATCCTCCTAGGACAGCTGAACTTTATTTGGGGTTAATCAGAGTCTCTTTAATTGATGGCAGGTGTGTACCCAAGAAGACTGAATGTTGTAATTAAATGAAAAGGTGCTTCAACAAAGTATTAGTTTAAGGGTGTGCACACTTATGCAACCACTGTATTGTATGTTTTTTATTTTTTCCCCTAACAGATTTGTTTGCTTTTCAATTGAATTGTACAGGTGGTAAAAGTTTTGAAATGATTTATTGTGGTCTCATTTTTTTTCACAAAAACCTGGCATTTTAACAGGGGTGTGTAAACTTTTTATATCCACTGTATATAGCAGGTGGAACACTTAGACAATCACAAGCAGTGTCCTAAACAAGTACAGTTGTGTACACTTACCATAAATGTAGATGTTCGAGTGTCTTCACTGCTGCAGTCATCATTGTAGGGTTCTTCCTGCCGGCAGGCAGCCCTTGGTCGGCCAGAATCCCAAAGTCTGGGTCCGGCGTCGGCTGTGTACTCACCCTCCCTGACGTCAGAGCGCCAGGGGTACAAAGCTCCCAGCCGACGCCATGTTCTCCAGTTTTTCTTGCCCCAGATGTCAGGTGCCCAGAAGTGAAGGCTAAAAGTAAAACAAAAATGTAACATACAACAAACCCCATACCCTGTAGCAAATACACCTCAGAAGGGTGAAGTAGGGAACCACACCAATAAAAGTATAAGAGGGGACAGGAGGATGGGTAACCCAGACTGCAACAGTGAAGACACTTGAACATCTACATTTATGGTAAGTGTACACAACTGTACTATGTTCATCGTGTTTCACTGTTGCAGTCATCACTGTAGGGTTGAATCCCAAAGCTGAGATAAAGGGTGGTGGTTATTGAGTAGAAGGGGGGGCTACAAGGCCTTGCAAGACTGCAGAAGCAAAGCCTGCCCTAGACTTAGAATGAAGAGGGAGATTATAGTGCTTAGAGAAAGTATGCACTGAACTCCAAGTTGCAGTTTCCAAAATATCTTTGGTAGGTACTCCCCTGAGAAAGGCAGCTGAAGTAGCAGCAGCTCTAGTAGAGTGAGTCCTAATTTTTCCTGGGATTTGCTTTCCATGATGAGAGTAACAAAATCTGATTCCATGAGCAATCCATTTAGAAATGGTCTGTTTTGAAATAGCTTTGCCTTGGGAATTCGCTGCATAAGAAACAAACATTTGTTCTGTTTTCCTGATATCCTTGGTTCTGTCCAGGTAAAAGCGAAGCTGCCTGTGCACGTCCAAAGAATGCAAGATCCTCTCCCCCTTATTTTGTGGATTAGGGAAAAAAGTTGGCAGGTGAATAGTTTGGTTTAAAGCCACTTTAGAAACCACTTTAGGCATGAAAGTAGGGTTAGTCCTCAAAGAAACCCTGTCTTGATGAAAAATAATGTAAGGTTCCACAGCCATGAGCGCTTGTAACTCCGAGACTCTCCTGGCTGAAGTTAAAGCCAGTAGGATAACCGTCTTCCATGATAAATACTTTATATCAGATGTGCCAGCAGGCTCAAAAGGAGGCAGAGTAAGTTTTCCAGGACATAACTGAGGTCCCAGGCAGGAATGGGTGGTGTCCTAGGGGGCCTTAAATTCTTTGCTCCTCTGAGATATTGTTTCAGAAGTGGATGTGAAAAAATTGGAGGATCTGTATTATAATGTGCAGAGATAGCTGAGGCATGTATTTTTATGGAGGAAAAAGATAAACCCTTATGCAACATATCTGTTAAGTAATGTAGAATCAATGGAATATTTGGTATGTGAGGATCTGATTCCTGAGCATGCATCCAGGTGCAAAATCTCTTCCATTTACCTTCATAAGATTTCCTAGTGCTAGGCCTTCTGGCTTCTAAGATAACATCCATGACCTGTTCGGAAAGGGTAGGATTAATCATAGACCCTGAATACGCCAGGCTGCCAGGCTGAGAGTTTTGATATGAGAGTGCAGGACCTGGCCCTGATTTTGAGACAAAAGATTTGGAATCTGAGGTAGAATCCAACGAGGTTCCTGGGATAGATTTATCAGTGTTGAGTACCAAAATTGTCGAGGCCAATTCAGGGCTAGTAAGATCAGCTTTGGTTTGTCCTGTTTTATTTTTAATAACACCCTTGGTAGAAGAGGTATTGGTGGAAAGGCATACCCCAAGAGGTTCCTCCAACTGAATGAGAGAGCATCCACTTTCCATGCTAGCTTGTTCATAGGTTAGTACTAGGCTAACTGCCCTTATGGGCCATTTTAAGCCTAGCCAATTACCCTATGTCAGAATCAAACCCTGCACCTTGTGTTTCTAAGGTAAGCACCTTAACCATTACGCCATATATCCTTGTGCAAAAAGTCTGTAACTGGTAGTTGTGGGGAGATGCAAATAGAGCTATGTCCGGGCAGCCCCAGGCTTCTGTAATCATCTTGAATATTTGGGTGTCTAGCATCCACTCATGTGGGTCTGACAGGTTCCTGCTCAGGCTGTCTGCCAGAGTGTTTTGTTTCCCTGGCAGGAATTGAGCTTGTAGGTCCACTTTGCAAGCTAGTGCAGCATTCCATAGAGTCACGGCTAGTCTGCAAAGGGGGTAGGAGTGTGAACCCCCTTGTTTGTTTATGTACCACATAACTGTGGTGTTGTCTGTCCGTATCAGTAGCTGCCCTGGCTGTAAAATATCCCTGAAAGCCAAGAGGGAATTCTGCACAGCTAACATCTCTTTTAAATTGATATGTAGAAGCTTCTGATCCTCTGTCCAAAAACCTTGCAGGCCTTTCCCCTGCAAGTGGGCTCCCCATGCATAATCCGAGGCGTCCGTGGTTATCACTTGGTAGGCTGGAGGTAGACTGAAGGCTTTCCCCTTTGTTTTGAAGACATGCCATGGCCCACCAATGGAATTCCTTTTGCAGGCAAGGCAAGACAGCAATCACTGTTTCCAGACTGTGACAATGCTGGGACCATACGCTTTTTAGGTACCATTGTATCTTCCTCATATGCAGTCTTGCATATGGTATGAGTAGGATGCAGGAAGCCATGTAACCCAAAGCCTGCAGGAATTTTCTTGCAGTTAGTTGAGACATTAACGCCAGGCTTTTGAAAGTTGAAGCCAGCTGTAGTTGTTTTTCTGATGTCAGGAATGCCATCTGGGTTGTTGTGTTTAAAAGAGCACCCAGGAAAGTTATCTGTTGAGTGGGTGTCAAATTTGACTTTTTTACGTTCACAGTGAATCTCAGGTACTTGAGTAGATTCTTAACAAATTCCAGGTGCTGGAGTAAAATGTCCTTGCTGTCTGCTTGAATAAGGCAGTCGTCCAGATAAGGGTAAATTTGAATTCCCTTGAGTCTGCAGTAAGCTACTACTGGTGCCAGGCACTTGGTAAAGACCCTGGGCGCAGTAGACAAGCCAAAGGGCAGCGCAGAGAATTGGTAATGTTTCGAGCCTGCCTTGAACCTGAGGTATCTTCTGCACTCCTGTCTGATAGGAATGTGTAGGTAAGCCTCCTTTAAGTCCAATGTCACCATCCATGCATTTTTGCTCAACATTGGCAGGAGCTGCTGCAGAGTAAGCATCTTGAACTTTGGTATCTCCAGGAAAGTATTTAAGACTGACAGATCCAGGATGGGTCTCCAAGTATTTTGCTTTCTGGGAACTAGAAAGAGTCTTGAATAAAAGCCTTGTCCCGTCTCTGAATTTGGAACCAGTTCTACGGCCCTCATAGCCATGATGGACCTCACCTGTTTTAATGCCTCTGCCCATTGAGTTTTTGGTAGGTGTGGCCATCCGTTTGGTTTTGGTAAGGTGTGAAAGTGAAATCTGTAACCTCTTGAAACTACATCCAGAACCCACTTGTCTTGGGTTATGCAAGTCCAATTTCGGTGAAAAAGAGAAAGTTTTCCTCCCAGAGGAGCTTCTAGGAGAGAGGTTCCTGGAGCCATGAAGGGGGAGTCATTGAGCCGGTTTCCTGTAAGGTTGAGACCTATCTTCTCCACCCCTGGGGGTGGAAGCACTCCACTGTCTAGGTCTAGAAGAGGTCTGTGCTTGGGCCCTCCCTCTGGGGCGCCTATATCTACCCCTCTGAGGCCTGTCCGAGCTGGGAAAGGACCAATTTTTAGCTGGCCAAATCTAGGAGGCTGAACTTGTAAGAAATCCTTAACCGTTTGCATGGATTTTGCCTTATCTACCATTTTCTTTATAACCTCTTCAGCCTTAGATCCAAACAAAACATTATGTTGAACAGGAGCATCCAGTAACTTTGCTTTCACTTGATCAGGCAAATTTTGTTCCTTTAACCAAGCATGCCTTCTAATGACCGTGCCAGTGGCAGCCGCCCTGCAAGAAGCCTCCAAAGCATCAAAACCACAGTGTAAGGTATGTTTTCCCACCTGCTCAGTAGCATGCATCAAATCATGTAATTCCTTATTGTCTGCACATGCAGAAATGGTACCCAGTTTTTGTTTCATAACAGACAAAAGGTATTGCTGATATTTCAACATATGAAATTGACAATTTAAAGCCCTAATAGATAAAGTAGCAGAAGTGTACACTTTTTTGCCCCATCTCTCCAAAGCTCTAGAATCCTTATCTGATGGAAGAGGGTTCTTAGCAGTGGCGGTCTTAACACCCTTAGGACCCTGAGAAATGGTTTCTGGATCAGCAGTAGGATTTTTATAAAGAAACTGGTGGGAGTCAGGGACTCTGTAATATTTATCAGGCTTAGCAGGGGCTGGAGGAAAGGAGTCAGGAGTTAAATTAGACTCAGAAAAGACATCATCCACAATATCCAAAATAGGAGGAATAGCCAGGGGTTTGTGTTGGGGAAGAAGAAGGAAATCCCTAAGCCTTCTCTTAGATTCAGAGTACTCCTGTCCTTCCCAGTGAAAATGTTCCCTCATGTCATGTAAAGTTTCCCCAAAAGAATAATCCTCAGGAGGAGAAGCTGAAGGAATGGATTCCTCAGCATCAGAATCCTCATAAGGAGGGAAAGAATAATCCTGTTCAGAGGAAGACATTGAAGAGATAGATGCCTGATCAGAGGATTCATAATCCAATTCTTGTCTTGGCCTTTTGTCAGGAGGGGGATGTGAACCCCTAAACATAGTTAGCAAGTCCTCCGCCATTTTAAGCATTTGTTTTTGAGATTTAGGTCCCGGATCAGAGGAGGCCTGGGCTTGAGTCTTTGTTTTAGAAGGAGTCTTTGCCTTTGCCTTTATCTGAAGCTGCGTAGGCCTGAAAACCCCCTTGGAAGCCGGTACCTGCACAGCGGCTCCGGACCCATCTGAGGGAGCATTATCCGAAGGTCCTGCACCTGGAGTATTCGAAGGCCTAGTTGGCTCCTCGTGGGAGTCCGTTTTGGCAAGAGGTTCTGTAATGGCCGATGACAGGGGCTGCGAAAGCGCCTCACTGACGACGGCTGAACCAGCAGCTGGCTCTGATTGTAAACTGTCGTCTGATTTGGACCTCGGAGGCCTATCCTTATCCTTGCGCCTTTTATGAACTCCGGTAGTCGGAAGCGTGTCCGACGACATGTTATAATTAAATCACCTCCCAAAGTAATGAAAGGCAAAATTATATCTCTGTTTAATAGTACGTTGATTAAATCTAGCACAAAACAGACAACTAGCTACATCGTGGTCAGGGCCTAGACAAGGAATACAGTAAGAGTGAAAATCCTTATGAGGTATTTGCTTCCCACATGAAATACAACTATTAACTTTTTCTGACATCGGTCTGGAGCAAGAAAAAAGTTTCCCCAACGGGATACTTAGCTTTGAAAAGAAGAATGTCTTTGGTATGAAGCACCAAAAATAACAGGAGTCAGCCGACCGGCACTTGCGAACTGCTTCCACCGCGCGGCAAGAAAGACTGGAGAACATGGCGTCGGCTGGGAGCTTTGTACCCCTGGTGCTCTGACATCAGGGAGCGTGAGTACACAGCCGACGCCGGACCCAGACTTTGGAATTCTGGCCGACTAAGGGCTGCCTGCCGGCAGGAAGAACCCTACACTGATGACTACAACAGTGAAACACGATGAACATCTTTAATAAAAGCAAACTGTATGACTGGATGGGAGGGCCCAAAAGGCAGGAGTCATCATGGTTACAGTGCTAAGAAGTAACATGTGCTAACGTACAAACAACAAGGTGAACATGGCATAGATGTCTATCATAGATATGTTCTTGTAGCATGGAGACACTCCCCCTCACTGTCCCTGTAAAATGTTCTGCACAGAGTTGACCAAGATGTAGTACCAACCAAACCATCTACCGCAGCATCCATACGGTCTTGTGATCACAGAGCCAAAGATCTGGACTAGAATGATCTCTACAAAGATTTGAAGATTCAAAGGGGTAAGACCCTGGCTTTTCCGAGTCGTCACATAATGACAGACATTTGAGTTTCAGACTTCACATCCTTCAGCAAATGCATGGTAATGCAAATCCTGTTACTCTAGCATTTTTTTTTTAGTTTGTAAGAGCAATACTTAAAATCCACCCCCGATTTAAGGCATTACTTCCCCGTTATTTTAGGCCAATTTATTAAGATGTTTATTCTGGGTTCTAACCAATCCTTCCTGACTGAGTGGAACTCCTCCTTGGCATTCACCATACATAAAGTAAGCTACTACTTTAAGAAAAAGATGATAAGCAAACAAGTTGAACCAACAAAGAAAGTGAACACAGGACTACCCCAGTAAATCACCATGGCCCACCCCTCCCCAAGCAGCCTGCTGGTAAGATTTTTGATGGTGCCTTTTAACCCTTTTATAAGAATTAGGAATTACACAAAAGGAAAGCTTTCAAGATGACCCGAGTGTAGATCAGTGTGTTCACTGTACCTAGTCAGCCACTGTTATCAGAGAGCATGTGCATATAAGTTTATGAGCACGTGCAAGACTAAATGGAGATGCACATGTGAGTGTGTCAGAAGTAATCAGCCAGTCAGAAAGCACATGAAGTTCAAAGTATATGTTCCAGTTACAACACTTGATGTGTTTATCTAAAAATAATGACTTGAACCCATCCTGCGCCTCAGTGTCTCATATGAATACATGAGACATGCAATATGGTGTCAGAGTGGGATCCGAAGTTGAAGCAGCTCGCAAACCATGAGGCATGCAGTTAGAAATGGAATAATATACAAGAGTGAACTCGCAAACAGGTTACTGGTTATTCAGAAGTACTTAAATTCATTTTAAATGATTTTCAGTCACCAAACATGTGGCATAGTATTCAGTGTTCAAAGTAATTTCTGAATAGTTCGAAATGTCCAAGATAGTAACATAATGATTAAAGTGCTTGAAATAATCTCCAAACTGTTTAAAATGTTTGAAAAGGCTAAAATGTCTGATTTTTTTTTTTTTGCAATCTACAACTTTTTCACAGTACCTAAGACTTTTCAAAGTGTCCGAAGTGTTGGAGGTATTTTGCAGTGTTAAAATAAAGCATCTTCAGATAGACTGTAGTGCATTTGAGCATAATTATAAATACCAGGTCTATACTTATGTTTTTAAATTTGTTGTTATGGCACAGGAATTTCGCAGACCTGAACTGCTGGTGTTTGATGATAATATTGTAAAGAATTGGGGAGTATTTGAGCAAGAATATGACATTTTCATACAGGCTGCATTTTCTTATAAAGACGCACATACAAGAGCATTTACACTTTACATTTTAGAGGCTATCGAGCAAGAACATTTATTTGTGTATGCACCTGCAGTGTATGCAAGGGAGGGGGAGAACCACCCTATTGTGATACAAGCTGAAATGTCAGAAGATCCTGAGTGGTTAAAACATAAACTTAGAGAAATGTGTTACTCTCAAATGAAGGCACAAGTTTTACACAACAAATCAAAAGCCTGGTGAAAGTATTGCAGCATATATTACCGACTTAAGAAATACAGCAAAAACATTGGTGATTTACGAGATGAATTGATAAAAGACCATCTTGTATGTGGTGCTAGTGAGAAAGATTTTTTGCTTTGAGATAGTGAATTAATATTAAGCAAAGCCACTGAGATTTGCCAAATACTTGATCTTACAGAAAAGCATACAAATATGCTTACAAATGAGAAAGGCATGCTTGCAGTATCTGCGAGTTCAAATTTTGATAGTGTACAGCAGGAAGTTAAGATGAAAAAGAAATAAACCAAAAGGCAGTGCCACACCCAACTTCATTATTAACTGTCGCAATTGTGGAGGCAGCCATGAACCTAAAGAGGAAAACTATTTAGATTTTGGTCAGCAATGTTACAAATGCAAAAAGTGGAATCATTTCAAAAGGCCTTGCAAGTCTAAAGTATCGCATGCTTATGTTAAAAGAGAGTATCCGAAGAAGCAAGTAGATCAGACAGAGACTGTAGCAAACTCCAAGAGCTGTGAGCAAACAGCAGTTAATACAGTAGACTATCAGTTATCAGCAAACAACATATTTTGTACCATACAAATTAATGGGAAACCTGTAGAGCTTAAAGTAAACACTGGATCTAAGTGCAATGTTATATCAGCACAAATGCTTGCTGAAGTAAAAGCTGGTGAGAAACTTGATACAGCAAAGCGTGCAAAGCTAGTTGCTTATGGTGGTGAAGAGATTCAAACTGATGGCGCAGTAGTTTTTTCATGCCATTCTGCTGGAAACAGCTACGACTTGCATTTTTATGCAGTCATTGTTAGGCCTCAAAGACAGTCTGAGAATAGAACCGATTTCATTTAATAAAGAGGTTCACCATTAAAAGTATGAACATTGAGTATTTTTAGTTAATATGCTGATATTTTCAAAGACGAGCTTGGTAAACTTCTAGTCACATATTCCATGATGTTAAACCATGAAGCAAGTCCAATTGTCCGAGCAGCACAGAAGATTTCAGTAGCAATGCAGAGTAAAGTAAAAGCAGAAATAGATAAAATGATGAATTTAGGTGTCCTTACTCCAGTAGAAGAACCGAATGGGAATTCTACATGGTCGTAGCTCATTAGAAAAGCTCAGATGACATTCAAATATGTATTTATCCAAGAGACTTAAAATTCTATTGTACTTTCAAGTCTTAGATGCAAAAAGCTCCTTCTGGCAAACTTTGCTGGATTAGAAATCTTCACTGTTAACTACATTCAGTACACCATTTGGTAGATACGGATTTTTGAGAATTCCATTTGGAATCAATTCTGCCAGTGAAGTCTTTCAACGTGCCATAGAACAATTTTTTTTTCTGGTTATCCATGTGCTATTATAGTAGACAATTTGTTGTTGAAGCAATGGTGAAAAGAAACCTGACAGAAACCTCAGGAAAATTATAGACCATGCAGGTGAAATTAAACTGAATCCTCAGAAATGTAAATTCAAACTGAAAAGTTACTTACGTGGTACATTTGCTTACCACTTCTGGCTTACAACTAGATCTGTCTAAGCAATCAACAATTTTTGAGATGCCAGTTCAAGAGACAGTCACATCTTTACAACGTTTTCTAGGTGTGGTCAACTATTTAGGAAAGTTCATCTCAGACTTGAGTGAGCTTTCTGCCCCATTATGCGACTTGACATGGAAAAATGTAAACTGGTCCTGGTTAAAACACCAAAGAGCATTTGATATTTTGAAGAAGAAATTGAGCTATTATGATGTTCACAAACCTGTAACTCTTTCTTGTGATGCTTCAAAGTACGGCCTTGGTGCAGCATGTCTTCAAGAAGGCATACCAGTAGTCTGTGCATCAAGAACATTAACCCAAACAGAGATGCATTATCCACAAATAGAGAAAGAACTTTTAGTAGTAATGTTTTGCATGTCTGAAGTTCAATGATTATATTTATGGCAGACCTAAAACACAACCTCTAGTCACAATTTTGAAAAAGCCAAAGCATACCACCCCAGCTCAATTGCAATGAGTGATGTTAAAATTGCAAAAATACAGTTTCAATAATCTTTACAAAAGGGGCAAATACTTGTACCTTGTGGATGCTTTGTCACACACACCCAGACAAATGACAGAGCAACATGAAAATGAAACAGCAGACTTTGAAGTCATAGAAGTCAGAAATTTTTCATCATTACGGCTTTATGAACTAAGAAATCACACAGCTTCAGACACAGATCTCCAGAAGCTAAACACTATCACTTAAGGATGGCCAACAGGACAAACCAGTTTACCACTTGATATTCAGCAGTATTTTTCCTTACAGAGATAAGCCTAACATAATGGAAGATGGAATCATCATGAACGGTCCAAAAGTGGTCATTCCTAAAGCATTACAACAGGAATATATCAAAATTTTGCATTGTGGTCACCCAGGTACTCATTCAACCAAAGAAGGGCAAGAGGCATTGTATTTTGGCCTTCTATGTCTAAATATATAGAGAAGGAAACTCTAGCATGTTCAATTTGCAACAACAGCAAACCACATCGACAAAAAGAACCACTTCAGCTACACCAAATTCCTGAGTTACCACGGTTGACGGTTGCTATAGATATTTTTGAATGGAATGGTCAACATTACAATGTTAGTAGACTCTTACTCAAATTGGTTTGAAATTGACCTACTTCCTAACTTGATGTCCAGTGCAGTCATTACAAAATTGAAGAGACATTTTTCTGTCTATGGTAGTTCGCACAAAGTCATGTCTGCCAAATGGTGCAAAGTTTACAAGTCAGCAGTTCAAGAAGGATGTCAGACCTCAGGAAGAATCTCAATATGCTAGAGGAGTTCGTCAAAAAGTTCAGAAGCCTTATACTGGGATGTGGTACTCTTGACAGTGAGTTTGAATGTAGAAGGATCTCTAGAGGGCTAAGACTTCCAAACCTCCTGCCTGGCATAACATGGACACTAATGTTCAGTCCAAACGGGATGCTATGAATGAGTACTTCCCATTACGTAACCAGTCTCTTCAGTTTGCTTTCTTGAAGAATTAGCATTCACATAAGGGAGAGCCAAAGGCAGTTTTGGTTAGCTGTTCATTCAGGCCTAAGTCCAAACTTCCCTGCTTGAGGAGAGCTATTACTGGCATTCACAAGACATGATGTCAGATCATTTTAATAAAGAAAGAATGACCACCCAATTGCTGGTACAAGAGGAAAAGGTCACAGGAGTACCAGAGACAGCTGCCACACACAGTACAGAACTACCACTATCCTCCCAGCCACCTACTACTGGCTTGATTTATAGTGGCACCTACTAAACCTTCCTAAGAAAGAGTTTCACGAAAGGAAAAGATGTCAAATCACATGAGGATAGCAGAGCTTTAGAAAAAAACTCAAGTTCAGAATCCTTCAAAGAGATTATCTATTCCTGAATCCCCAATGAGCTAAGGATTTCCAGACTCCTGGCTGACCATAATAAGGACATTAACATCTGTCCCAGTGGGAAACTGTGAACAAGGATCTGTAACTGCAGTTTTTCCCCCAGTATTGGACCACCCCTCTTCCATGTGTTTTCGTGAGAATTATTCATATGAAACAAACAAAATAAAAATACTAAAACAGACTGGTAAATTAAATAGACTAAGAATGGAAAGCTAGAACATTTTAGATGGAAAGACAGCATTACACATATTTTGAATTTTAAAATGCTGTGTACTTATCAACAAATCTATATTAAGTGATGCTATCTTAATAAAATCATAGTACAATTTGCGTAAGATTTCTATCAGTTCTGATATGCACCAAAAAAGCATTCTACTTCTGCTGTTATCCATTTTTTTTTTTAAACAGCAAACAGCTACTTTTCCTGTCCTTACTGTACCCTATAGATATGTAAGACATCGCCCTTTTAAGTCACCATAAACCAATACAGAAATTACACAAAAAACAATGGCTTTGCATGAAAAGAGCAGCAGTGATTGGAGAAATTAAGTGTCCCTAACCACAACTCAGTCTCATTAAAAAGAGACATTTAAAGTCATCAAAAACCACATAATTTCAAAATTCTTTAAAGTCATCAAAAAACACATAATTTCAAAATTCTTATCTATGACTACTGGCTAACTCAATAAAAGTAAGAATACCCGTTCCAAAAGAAAGAGCTCCCACTATGTTCTTGCACCCCTTATTTTATAAAACCCCACTCTACGGTACTTTGCAAGAATGTTACAAGTAGTGCGAGAGGTTGCTGCTAACACTAGTATTCTTCTCCAAGGTATGTAACAATTTTTGAAAGGATCCCTTTTCAGTAAATCCTGATTTTGGTTAACTGAATGAATTAGTTAGCTGCAACTCAGACAATAGCTATTTGTCACATGTTCTGGCAACAATGAAGTACAGACATCTGCAACTCACACTTGATATGCTGCGTCAGACACAGTGTACTACATGCATGCAAAGACATCCTTTGCACCAAAAGACTCCTACTAATAAACAATTTTGAATGATATAGCTTTTATTAGCTATCTCCTTCATTTATCTGTAGTGTCTGGTGCTTCCCTAAAACAAACGAAAATATGCAATATAAAATGGAATAAATTTACGTACCTGCAGTGGGAATTTCCAAATTAAACTTTCAGTGCTGGTTACTTTTTGAACTCTTGGTCAGTATTTGTGGGCCAAACCTTTCCTGCCTCCTTCAGCTTCTGTAAATAGAAATCAGCACATTTCAGTTTAACATTCAAATTAAACAACAGACAACTTATTTGCAAACTTCAGTGATACTGCATTTTGAATAGTCTAATGCTGCTCTTGTTCGGTGAACAGCATAATAAAAGAAAAAGAAAAACTGAAGCTTCATGGCTACTGCATTTGGTATTCCTTTTCATTCCAGTATCAATATAAATCTGTAATGTGACCTCCTCTTCCCTTTCAGTCCCTGTCAGTTTTTATACCCAGAGTTAATCTACCAGGTGGATGATGCATTCAAAAATCCCTTTCACCTGTGATCCATGCCAAGCAGCAGACCATGCAGCAGGATACAACACATCTGTAGAGTTAAAAAGTTCAGACTAACAAAAACAGTACCTCAAAGAATCTTAAAGTTTAAGAAACACGCAAGGAAGAGAAACATACCAAAGTAAATAACTGTGGCAAATGGGTGAAAATGTACAGACAAGCAGAAATAACTGTGGTAAATGGGTGAAAATGTACAGACAAGCAGCAATAACTGTGGTAAATGGGTGAAAATGTACAGACAAGCAGCAAGCAGAACACTATTAACACACACCAAGCAGCAGGCACAGGCAGCCCTAACGTATGTGGCCATTTCCCAAGTTTTGCAACAGCTGAAAATGAAGATCAGTGTTATAAAACAAAACTGCTATTAAAGAAACATTCTTCCACCATTTCCTGCTAGCTAAAACATCTAGTACTGATTTAACTGATCTACTTCTGAACACCTCTCCATGTTCCACAGCAACTCCTCTTGTCCAGCTCTGCTTGTTACTACAGGAAATGACACGGATTCATTTGGTAATCATTAATATTCATACTAGTGAAACCATTTATATTTCACAGTACTTCCCTTAGGTATCTGGGAATCTCATATACTCCCCATGCTTGCTAGTATCTGGGAATCTCATACACTCCCCATGCTTGCTAGTATCTGGGAATGTCATACACTCCCCATGCTTGCTAGTATCTGGGAATCTCATACACTCCCCATGCTTGCTAGTATCTGGGAATCTCATATACTCCACATGCTTGCAAGTATCTGGGAATCTCATATACTCCCCATGCTTGCTAGTATCTGGGAATCTCATATACTCCCCCCATGCTTGCTAGTGTCTGGGAATCTCATATACTCCCCATGCTTGCTAGTATCTGGGAATCTCATACACTCCCCATGCTTGTTAGTATCTGGGAATCTCATATACTCCTCATGCTTGTTAGTATCTGGGAATCTCATATTCTCCCCATGCTTGCTAGTATCTGGGAATCTCATATTTTCCCCATGCTTGCTAGTATCTGGGAATCTCATATACTCCCCATGCTTCCTAGTATCTGGGAATCTCACATACTCCCCATGCTTGTTAGTGTCTGGGAATCTCATATTTTCCCCATGCTTGCTAGTATCTGGGAATCTCATATACTCCCCATGCTTCCTAGTATCTGGGAATCTCACATACTCCCCATGCTTGCTAGTGTCTGGGAATCTCATATACTCCCCATGCTTGCTAGTCAAGTTACGCATCTGGGAATAAAGTTCACCGTGTTTGAGATGAGCAATCAGTAGCACCTTCAAAATAAAAAAATAATTAGCTTAACACAACAAGAAGTGCCGTACTGATCTAAAAAACAAAACACAAACTACATATGTTAATTCCACAAGAAACAGCACTTAAAAATGAGCTGCATACTTCTGGTGTTTTACTGAGCAAATTAATGCACATTTTGGCAAGGACCAAACCTTAAAACTTCACTGCCTGCAATGCCCAGTGTCACCATATAAACCATTGGGCTTTCCTGCCAGTTTAATACTTATCTGTTTTTTTTTTCTGTTCTCTTTATCAAGGCTTATGGACTAGCTTCTAATTAAAAAAATCAGAGTGTTTCTTGTTTTGAGTAAAATATGGCAGCATCTCTGGTCTTTATTTTCTTTTTTTTTTAGTTATGTTTAGTAAATGTTTACTATAACAATATAATACACAATACATATAAATCAAGTGATAATACAATCCAGAAGCCTAAACAATATATTCAACAAAACTATATACATGGTCCATAACAAATAAAATCTTCTCATCAAAATTAATATTTATCTAATAGATCTTTCAATTTTAGCCAAGACAACTTCTTGAGTGGCCATTGGTGTTCTGTTATAAACTGTCTTTCGGCTTTTCCCGGTTAGGGGTCGCCACAGCGGAACTCTGATCCGCTAATGATTGGCAATACATTTAGTTTCAATTCCCTATTATATACAATTTTTGTTAACTCAAGGAAATCAGAGAATGAGAGGGGTTTTTGACATTTCCAATTCATTGTAATAATTTTCCTTGTAATTACAAGAAGTAGCCAAAGAAGATGAGTTTGTATTTTTGGTGTTGACCCTGGTATCGGTGCATTTGGTCTTTATTTTTTGATGCCTTTTTTTTAGTCACCATACACATTAAAATATTCCAATATATAAACTATTTATTGTACAATTTTAAACCTCAGCATTAACAAATAAAGTAAGTCTTGGTTCATTTATTTAGATGAATCTATTTTTCCGTTGTCGAGACTGATTTTTGGAAAACATGCATTTTCACTTCATTTGTTATCTGTAAGTATACACAACTACTGCAACTTTTTCTGAAACAGGATCAGTGTTACACTTCATTACGCTGCAACAGAAATGACTAAATTACTATCCAAAATTACTTACAGAGAATACTTTGGGATCCATCCATCCTCAACTCCTTTTCTCATTTTGCACATGGGGTCCGGGACATGGGGTCCGGGTGTCACTTCACCAGTGACAATCACCTCAAGCCAAGGTTTACAACACCGAATGGCTAGCCCCACCATGGTAGTTCATTCATACCACTCACTCACACACAGACTCAGATCTATGGCCAATTTAGTGTCTCCAATTAACCTACCGCATGTCTTTGGAATGTGGGAGGAAACCAGAGCACCAGGAGGAAACCCACATGACCGCAGGGAGGACATGCAGACTCCGCACATAAGGCACCCTAGCCGAGAATAGAACTGGAGGGCTTCTTGCTGTGAGGGGACAATGCTAACCACTGCACCACCACAGTCACCCTCACCACTGTGGCTACCCCACAGAGAATAATTGGGGACAGGAGCAGATTATTCATATACACCGATTCTAGCTGTAGGAAAGCAGATGGAGTTGTGTGCATGTATGTGTAATGTGCTTACATCCACCCCCTAACACACACACACAGACACAAATCCACTCACATGCATTAATCTAAGGGCCTACTTGATGTTCCTGACATTACACCTAGCAAGCTTGTTCTACTTCAGACAAGCTTAATACATTCTGTTAAATCAATGAGAAAGATACAACTGTATATAATGTGACAGTGCATTTACTGCAGAAGGCTGTGTTCCTGCAGCCCCCCCCCCCACCTCAATGTGAGGTTTCTACTCCCAAATCCCAATCTCTAAATATTCTATCTCTTAGTCATACCATCTAAAAGAAAGAGAAGTAAGTAAACACATTTCCCTTTTAACCGAGTTGGTGTGACCTCCGTGGTAGCAGAAATCTGTAGTATTCGGGGTGAGGGGGGTGCAGATCTTCCAACAGCAGTTGGCAAATCAGACTTTAGTAAGTGTTTTTTAGCATCTAAGCAGATCCATATTAAATGTGCAGCACAGCCTGGCAGAAGCACACTGTGGGATAACATTTGCCAAAAAATGCATAATTTTATTTTAAAATGAGTAATTAAAATGATGCTGTATGAGATGAGGTTTACTTCACACATTAACAGAAAAAAGTGGAAGAAGTACACAGAATAAGTTTGTCAATCAAATCAATCGTCCATCAAAGAAAACATTACCACGCATCAGAAATTTAGCACAGGCAACTGAATAGCATGACAAAGATGCTGCGGCAAAATATCTGATTTTTTTTCTCTGATGAAAAAATGGGCAATGTGTGAATGCATGAAAAACTTTACCTTGAGTGAAAATTAACCTCTGTCCTTTCTACTTTGATTATGCTGGTTAATGTGTTTGTACAAAGGAAAGCAAATGTATTTGAAACTCCACCCCCTCCATTACCAAACACCACAGCAATTAGTAATTATGCAACAAATGATAAAAACTTCTGATGTATCTATACAAATGCTGTACAGCTGCATGGTACAAATGTCAAATGTTCCACACAGCTGAGCACATTTAGCATTCAGGAACTTGCTCAAGTGTCCCTTAAACTGTGAAGTACTTGTGTGCAACGCTTTAAAGTCTCCTCCACTCCATCTAGTTATGTCACCCTATCATTTAATTTCATATCCACTGATTTTTGTCACCTTTACCCAGATCTCCATGCATTTACCCAGTCATCTACAGAACTTGCTTTATCTAATTCATGGTTACAGGGAACAAAATATGATCCCAGAAAGCAAGGAGTATAAGACAGGAACTAATCTTGGATGGGATGACAGGCCAGATGAAGAAAAACACAATACACACCAGAAACAATGTGGGACACTACCATTTTGTTTACCTTTGCTACTTCCATTACAAAAAAAGCATTAGTCATCTGTCCAGCACATTTTATTAAGTTGGATGTTCAAGTGAAACATTTAGCAAAAATAGGATGCAAGAAGAATCATTCAGAGAAAGAGGTTAGACTGCCCATCCTCAGGGTCACAAGTTGTACTGAAAGCTGTCTACACTGGAGAATTGGTGGCTAATACTCTTTATTCAGGCTCGTAACAAAACCACATTTATTATTTGCTTACATCTTGTTAGCTATTGTTTTCCTCTTTTCCGTTAATTGTCATTATATATTTTTAATGCTCTTATTAATACATCTGAAGTTGAAGCTGCTATTGCCTGTGACGTTTCAGCTTCATTCACTCAACACACTGACTTGCAGTGTGCCTTCCTGACTGGTTCCTTACTGCAGGAATGGAACTGGATAGACTTAACTGCAGCCTTTCATTCAGGCTGACAGCTCTCAACCATAAGTCGATTTATAAAGTCACTCAGGTGATACTACAGTAGGCGATCAGTGCTAGCTAAATGCCAACTGGTCAGAAGGCTCACGCACAGACTTCAATCAATTTGCTATCTTTTGCATATCAGGACGGCTGAGTGGTCTAATGCACCAGAGTCAAGGGTTAATCTCCTTTCATGCACCTCATGGAAATTTTGGTCTACAGATGGAGGTGTGGGTACACATCCCACTTCTGACAGCTAAATTTGTTTGGGAGACGGGGTGTATATTAGAGGCCCGAAGATCCATTTCAGCGAACTGGAAAAGCGCGACACATATTGCGCGAACGACGGAAATGGCGAACATCCAAAACCGCGAAATTTGAAATGTCGAATTGTCATGGTTGGCCCGTCTGCGGTATAGCCCCGTAAGGTAAGTGTGCGATAGTTACGGACCTTAGGGTTAGGGTGCAGGTTAAGGCAAGTGCATAGATAGGTAATGTATGTAAGGTTTAGTGTAGGGTTAGAAGTAGGGTTTTGTTAAGTGTATATTGTGTGGATTATTTGTTTTGTTTGGGTATATCTCCATAGGGTAAAGTGTGCGATAGTTACGGACCTTAGGGTTAGGGTGCGGGTTAAGGTAAGTGCATAGATAGTAATGTATGTAAGGTTTAGTGTAGGGTTAGAATTAGGGTTTGGTTAGTGTATGTATGTGGTTTATTTATTATGTTTGGGTAGGTAGTATGTAGCGTGCGGTGGGGTTGGCCGACTATGACGATTTGAGATTTTAAATTTCACGGTTTAGGGGGTTCGGCGTATTTGCGGTTCGGGCTATATGTGTCACTGTTATCGTATTCACTAAAAAGGGTTTTCGGTTTTATAATATAGACCCGGAGATTGGCATAATGGTTAATCTGTTTACATTACAAACGCAAGGTGCAGGGTTTGATTTTCATATTGGGTCATATGCTAGGCTTAAAATGGCCCACAAGGGCAGTTAGCCTAGTACTAATCTATGAACCTATGAATCTATGGAGTTAGTCATTCACTGAATGTTATGCAGTGTGCATTAAAAAAGGTGTCCATGGGCTTTGAAGATGTTATATCCAATTATTCCGTATGCGATACCTAAGCATTTTGTTCAATGTGTTGATGAAGCTGCCTGCATTCTTTTTTGAATACAATCATATTATTTTATAGCAGAATGCTGTACTTACTTTTACTACATCAGGTCTGCCAGAGGAAAGAATGCTTAACTACTGTGTTACATGTAATGTTGACAAAATTGTTGTCAAATACCCAAGAGCTAGGAAGTCACGGAAACTGTTGATGAGACAAAACAATTAATAGAATTTTAGTCAGAAAATGTTTTCACACAACATACAATTTCATTATACTAAAGGCATAAAAGTTTGTTACTAGAAAGTTGCTACACAGATTACATGAAAGCAGTTCTTGACAGACTTTGGTGATAAATACAAAATATCAAACAGCTAAGTGTAAAAGTTAGTGTTTTCTTCAAATCAAATTATATAAAAGTTAATAAAATGTCAGAATTTGAGAAATAACAGTGACCATTAATAAACAGTACTAGAAGCAGGCAAAAAAGGTACACAAAGGCCAAAAAAAATGTTACTACAAATGCCAGGTCTTCAGCCTTTTGGTGCAATTACTCATTGCCTGAGTTGACTATGAATATTTGTTTGTGTCTTTCGGCTTTTCCCTGTTAGGGTTCGCCACAGCGGAACTCCGGTCCGCTAATGATTGGCAGTTGATTTTTACGTAACGGCTTGCCAAGCCTGACGCACAACCTTCAATGAAGGTACGCCCATTCACGCATGTCTCCATGCAGAAGACGCTCTAGATGAGAATCGAACCGGACAGCATCTTACTTTGAGGCGACAACGCTACCGCAGCCAGAAACTATTCTGCAATACTACAATACTTGGGCAAAATTTGTTTTACATAGCACAGCTGGTAGTAAGATGTACAACATGCTAAACACATTCATAAACAGCGAACACATACAGCAAGATATGAGAAAGTCACAAAATACTGACAGCCACAAACAAATCTACCTTATGGTATTAGCTTAAAGGACAACAATGGGATTCTATTAAATGCTCAACTTCTCTGTCCTTTTTCTCCATGTCTACAGTCCCTGCTATGAGTAATCAACAAAATAGCACTTAAGATATTTTGAATCGACTGTTTCTTTGCACTAGAACAGTACCTTACTATACTGTGGTGGTTTCACTTTCAAAAAACTTTTATCCCGCCCTGGAAAAGCTTGCTCCAGTCTCCAATTCACTGATGCCATCAAGGCCAATGAATACAGGTAGTTTTCTGGCCAATTCCCTTCCCAAATTAATATCACCATGACTGTCCTAAAAACCTACCCATGCTGTTATGTCACAGCTCCCTGGTCCTTCCTCTACCTATGCAGAAAGTAAAGTCTAGAACAAGGAAACAGTACATGAGTCAAGTCTCCTGCTGTGAGCTGTCAATCACAGGAGGTAACAGCTCAAATTACCCTTAGCACTTTGACAGCTAGGGAAGTTAGGTGTGAATGGGGGTGGGAGACAAGTCGAAGGAGAACAATTCAGGCTTTACAAAAGACTGCATTTTAGCCATTCTAAAAAGAAGCCACAGTAAAAAGCACTTTGAAAGTCTGTTCTGTGGTATTTGCACCATTTGCAGTTTAAGTAGTCATTGAATGGCATGAAATGTTACTTAAAATTAACTGATGGAAAGACAACACAGTATGCATGTAAAATCAATGCAGTGACAGGAGCTTTAGGAAGAAAGAGGCCTGTGTGATGTAATTTTTTTTTACAGACAGGCACTGCATTGTGGGATATTTAGAGGAAGACTAAATCAGGAACACTTTAAGATGCTAGACCCCATGTGGTCAGACTCAGAAATTATGTATAAAAATATTTAAAAACCTGTAAATAGTCCCAGAGTGGTATTAAAATATAGGAAACACCAAATCATGATGAGATATACATGTTTTTTGAGTCTGTAGGTGCGGTTCTTCTTTAAAAAGGATAGACAATGACTAGATACTACACAAAGTTCAGGTCACTAACACAGAACTGTAATTTTACACAAACTAATTCAGAAATCAGCAACATGGAAGTTAAGTCTTCTTTCGTACAGTATTTGGATCAACATGTTAGTTTTTCATTGGCGGGGGGGGGGGGGTCGGGTCTTCATGTTCTCTCACTGGGTCCATGTACATTTTTGCCATGTGTTCCAGTTTGCAAATGCATCTCAAACATATGCCTAAAGGTAAAGTGATGATCCTCAGTCTCATTTACACATGGCGTGAACACTTACCTAAGTGCATGTATCCAGTGATAGACAGGCATCCTGTCCAGTATTGCCTTTGCTGCCTTGTGGCCAATGAATGGCAAGATCAACTCCACCGCCCAAGAGACTCTAAAAAGTACAGTTGTGTACACTTACCATAAATGTAGATGTTCGAGTGTATTCACTGTTGCAGTCATTACATTTGGGTTATCTGTCTGCAGGTAGCCCACAGCCGGCCTGAATATCAAAGTCTTGGATTCCTGCGTCGGATGCTGTCTCATCTTCCATGACGTCAGGTATTCAGGGGTATAAAGCATGCAGCTGATGCCATTGCATCAGTTGTTCTTGCTCCAGATGTCAGGTGCCCCCATAATGCAAAGCAATAATATGTTAGGTTACACCTCCAACAAAAAGCAAATACACCAGGAAGCTTAAATACACCAAACAAGAAGGAAGGTAGAGCCAAGAGAATTCAGGGGGTTGGAGGGAGGGTAACCAGGACTGCAACAGTGAATACACTCGAACATCTACATTTATGGTAAGTGTACACAACTGTACTATGTTCACAGTGTTTCACTGTTGCAGTCATCAAATTTGGGTTGATTCCCAAAGCTAAGGAAGGGAGGAGGAAGTTAGAGAGCATTACAACCAGCTATTAAGCCCTGCAAGTCTGCAGTAGCAAAAGTATGTGGTAATGCTTGGTGAAGGTATGTACATAGCTCCAGGTAGCAGCTTCTAGGATGCCCCTGGTAGGGACTCCTCTGAGGAAGGCGGTAGATGCAGCCCTTGTGGAATGTGATCTTATCCCCTGTGGGGTAGTTTTTCCATGGTGCTTATAGCAGAAATGAAATGCAATGGGCTATCCATTTAGAAATGGTTTGCTTTGAAATGGCCTTCCCCTCTGCCCCTTCAGCAAAGCCAACTAGCAGCTGTTCAGATTTTCTGAGAGGCTTGGTCCTGTCCAAAATAAAATCTAAGTTGTCTGTGCACGTCCAAAGAGTGCAGTATTCATTCACCTTTGTTTTGTGGGTTCGAGAAAAAAGTAGACAAATGAATGGACTGATTTAGGGCCACACTACACACCACTTTGGGCAAAAAGGAAGGATTGGTCCTGAGGGAAACCTTGTCTGCATGGAAGAAAATGAAGGGCTCCACTGCCATGAGGGCCTGTAATCTAGACACTTTTCTTGCTGAAGTGATGGCTAGAAGGAAGGCTGTTTTCCAAGAAAGGAATTTCAACTCTGCAGTTGCAACTGGTTAAAATGGAGCGAGAGTGAGCTTTTCCAATACAAAGTCAAAGTTCCAGGCTGGAGTAGGGGCTCACCTAGGGGGGTCTTAAATTTTTGGCCCCTCTGAGGAACTGCTTTAGCAGGGGGTGAGAGAAGAGGGGTGGTTCAGTATTATATTGTGCTGAAATGGCAGAGGCATGAATTTTAATTGACGAGAAAGATAGGCCCTTGTGGAGCATTTCTGTTAAGTACTGAAGAATATGAGGTAAGCTGGGCACTGTTGTGCCCATCTCCTGAATTTGGCTCCAGGAACAGTATCTTTTCCACTTTTCAGCATAAGATTTTCTAGTGCTAGGCCTCCTTGCTTCCAGAATAACATCTAACAGCTGCTTACTGAGGGATGCTATTGGAGAGCTCAAGGGATTAGCCAGGCTGCAAGGTTCAGGGTTTGAAGAGGAGGGTACAGAATCTGGCCCACCTGCTGGGACAGCAGAGAAGGTGTCTGAGGTGGGTGCCATGGTTCCAGCGGTATCATACTGCACAAGAGGGGGTACCAGTGCTGGCGTGGCCAGTCTGGTGCAATCAGTATTGTCCTTGGTTTGTCTTGTTTGATCTTTAGCAGAACCTTAGAGAGGAGAGGCAGAGGGGAAAAGGCATAAACAGAGAGGCTTTCCCAGATAAAGCACAGGGCATCCACTTTCCAAGCTTGACTGTGGGGAGTCCTTCTGCAGAATTTGTCCAATTGGTAGTTCTGGGGGGAGGCAAACAGGTCTATTTCTGGAGTCCCCCATTTGTTCCTCAAGAGGTTGAATATTTTTGGTTACCGTTTCCTTTCGTGTAGGTCCATGAGATTTCTGCTTAGGTCATCTGCCAGTGAATTTAGCTTGCCTGTCAAGAAGTGAGCTAGTAGGTGCACTTGGTAGCTCAAGGCTGTATTCCACAAAGCCAAGGCTAGTCTGCAGAGAGGGTATGAGTGGGGTTCCCCCTGCTTGTTTATGTACCACATAACTGTGGTGTTGTCTGTCTTTACCAATAATTGTCCTGGAAGGATGTGGTCCTTGAAGGCTGTCAGGGAATTCTGTACAGCTAACATTTCTTTTTGGTTGATATGCAGGTGTATCTGACACAGGTTCCATTTGCCCTGAATGCACTGCCCTGCCAAGTGAGCCCCCCCCAATGCATAGTCGATGCGTCTGTTATTAGGGTATAGGCGGCACGGGGTAGATTGAAAGGGAGACCCTTGTTGAGGTGGCAGGCCTTTGCCCACCAAAGGAACTCTGTCTTTATACAAGGAATGATAGGAATCATTGTTTCCAGGTCCTGAGAATGTCGGCACCATAGGCTTTTTAGATACTATTGTAGTTTCCTCATATGCAGTCTTGGATATGGAATTAGTAGAATGCAAGAGGCCATGAACCCCAGGGCTTGCAGAATTTTCCTTGCAGATAGCTGGGACTTTGCGGCCAGTAGTTTGAAGTAGGCTGTCAAATAAACTTGTTTCTCTGGCATGAGGAAAGCCATCTGGGAAGTTGTGTTCAAGCTTGCTCCCAGGAATACAATCTGTTGGCAGGGTACTAGGTGAGATTTCTTTTCGTTTATGGTGTACCAAAGTGAGGTTAGAAGTTTCTTTACAAATGCCAGATGTTTTAATAGCAAGTCCTGGCTTTCTGCCTGTATCAGACAATTGTCCAGGTATGGGTATATTTGAATATTTCTCTGCCTGCAAAATGCAATGGCCGGAGTTAGACACTTTGTGAATACCCTGGGTGCAGTAGATAAGCCAAAGGGAAGTGCAGAGAACTGATAGTGCATGGAGCCTTCTCTGAAGCGTAGGTATTTCCTGTAAGATTCCCTTATTGGAATGTGCAGGTAAGCTTCCTTTAAGTCTAAGTTTGCCAACCAGGCATCTTTGTCCAGCATACGGAGCAGCTGTTGAAGTGTTAACATTTTGAATTTTGGGATTACCAAAACGGTGTTTGGAATAGAGAGGTCCAGGATAGGATGCCAGTAGCTGTCTTTTCTGGGTACCAGGAAAAGGCTTGAGTAAAAACCTTGTCCCCTTTTCTTCTTCTGGGACAGGATGAATAGCCCTGATACTTAGAACAAAGAGAACCTGCTGTTGAGCCTCTGCCCACTGATTTGGGGGTAGGTCTGGCCAACCGTTTGGGGTTGGTAAGGTGTGGAAGTGGAAACTGTATCCTTGGAAAACTATATTTAAAACCGATTTGTCCTGGGTAATGAGTTCCCAGATTTTTGCATGCAGAGCGAGCTTTCCTCCTAAGGGAGCAGGCAGTTGAGCAGGGCTTGGAAGGGTTAAGGTTAAGTCATTGTGACATTTTTCCATAGGGGGGTGTCTTACTACTTCCAGCTTTGGAAGCGGGAGATGCCCACTGCTTAGGCCTGTGTGTAGCTTGAGACTGTAACCTAGGTGGTCTGCTGTTCCTGGGTTTGGACTGAGAAGGCCTGGAAGAGACTGGAAAGGACCAATTCTTAGAAGGCCAATGCTACTAAATCTGGGAGGCTGTACTTGCAGGAAATCTTTAACAGTTTGCATAGATTTAGCTTTTTCCTCCATCTTTTTAAAGACTTCTTCTGCTTTGTTGCCAAACAGGTGGCCTTGGTTTAAGGAAGCATCCAGTAATTTAGCTTTAACATGATCTGGCAAGTTTTGCTCCTTAATCCGAGCATGCCTTCTAAGTACAGACCCAGTGACAGCAGCCCTGCAAGATGCTTCTAAAGAATCAAAACCACATTGCAAAGTATGTTTACCAACTTGTTCAGCAGAATGCATTACATTCTGTAATTCTTTATGTTCAGCACAGTCAGAAATCACCATCATTTTCCATTTAAGTAGTCCAAAAATATGCTGCTGATACTTTAACATATGAAACTGGCAATTTAAGGCCCTAATGGCCAAAGTAGCAGAAGTGCATACCTTCTTACCCCTCTGTCCAAGGCCCAGGAATCTCTATCAGAGGGGGTAGGGTTTTTGGCAGCAGTAGCCTTAATGCCCTTTGGTCCTTGGGGAAATGGTCTCTGGATCCGCAGTAGGATTCTTGAAGAGGAACTTGTGAGAGTCAGGTACTCTGTAATACCAGTCAGGTTTTCTGGGAGCTGGAGGTAAAGTGTCTGGGGCCAGACTAGACTTCAAGAAGGTATCATCTACAATGTCCAGAACAGGAGGGATAGCTAAAGGCCTGTGTTGAGGGAGGAGTAAGAATTCCCTAAGTCTCTTTTTGGAGTCAGAGTAAGCCTGGCTTTCTCAGCAGAAATGCTCCCTAAGAGTGTGCAAGGTTTCACCAAAAGAAAAATCTTCTGGAGGGGAAGCAGAGGGAATGGAATCCTCTGCATCAGAATCCTCATAGATAGATGATGGCAAATCCTGGTAATCAGAAGAAACAGAAATTTCAGAATCCTGATCAGAAGAATCAGAAGGAAAATCAGTTCCTAGGTCTCTTAGAGGGGGAAGGCTAGCTTCCCCTAATTAAAGTAATAAGGTCTTCAGCCATTCTAAGCATTTGTTTTTTAGGCATATGGGCCTGACCATAGCCTAGTACCTACCTATGAAACTATCGGCCCTGGGGCCTATACAAGCCTAGCCAAAAAGGTACCCTGGCTTTTGCCACCCAAGAAAATTATTTTCCTGTGCCACTGTCGAGCAGAGCCACAGAGGTGATCCCCGGGGTGAATTTCTTATTTCCCATCCAATCATCAAGATTTTTCTTGAAGAGTGCTAATGAGGAGCTTTGTTTGATATAGATGAGTAGTTTATTTCAGAGTATGGGAAGTCTCTGGGACAGGAATCTATCCCTCAGACATGTTCTGTTTAATGTGGTCACAAGGTTTAGGTCCCTAGAGCATGTAGCTCGGAGTTATGCAGTTTGGACTTCAGTTTTCTAGGCGTGGGTCGAGTTTTAGGCCTTGATGAAGAAGATGGCATTGGTTTAAAATGCAAATCTGTAGGCATGAATACACCCTCAGAAGCCGGTGCCTGCACAGCAGCTCTGGACCCATCCAAGGTAGAGACATCTGCAGGTTCCATAGTCGAAGAAGCATCTCATGGCATACCGGACTCTGAATGGGTCTCAGTAGAGGCCTGCAAATCTGAAGTAGCAGGTATCAGGGGCTGCAAAAGCGCCTCACTGAGTACCGGTGAACTGGCGACTAACTTAACGGAAGTGTCATCGGCAGTTTTGGACCTATGCGGCCTGTCTCTGTCTTTATCCTTATGGTTTTTCAGAAAATCTTTAGTCGGATGGCTTACCGAAGCCATTTCTGGATAGTTAAACAGAGTACGAAAATAATTTGCTGTGAAAATAGACAGACGACGAATAGTTCAGGGGTTGAATAAGGCACAAAACCGACAGCGAGGGACGTCATGGTCTGAACCTAAGCAAGGAATGCAGTACAAATGAAAATCTTTATGAGGTATTTGCTTTCCACAGGTAAGACGATTGTTAACTTTTACTGACATCGGTTAAGAGCAAGAAAAAGGATCCCCCAATGGGGTACTTGGCTTTTTCGAAGACTTCGATTTTGAAACTTGAAAATGAAAATTTCAGGAGTCGGCCGACCGGCACTTGCGAATTGCTTCTGCTTCGGGCACCGCGCGGTAAGAAAGACTGATGTAATGGCATCGGCTGCATGTTTTATACCCCTGACGATCTGACGTCTTGGAAGAAGAGACAGCATCTGACACAGGAATCCAAGACTTTGATATTCAGGCCAGCTGAGGGCTACCTGCAGGCAGATAACCCAAATGTAATGACTGCAACAGTGAAACACGAAGAACATCTAGATAAAGTGGGTACTGAATGACTGAGTAAATAAAACAGAATATTCAAAACTACTACTCAGGAAAGATCAAGTGAATGGGACTATCCAACACAAACTTCACATTGAAAGATTTGTTTAATTATGGAAGTTCATTAAAAGCTTCACAAGAGCAAATGAAGGCATTACAAAATGATACAGAATTATGCAGTTATCATAATCAATAGTATACAGGGCAATGGTTAAAGAAATGACAGATTTATAAAAAGAAGTAACTGTAAAAGGCGTCACAAATCAAAAATATAAAAGACAATAAACTGAAGTTGCAAAAGATAAAACACGAATGAAACGGACAAATATTGAAATCAACTAGAATTTCCAAAAATAAATTAAAGCCGGCAAACTCTTCTTACAACACCATTTACTCAGTAAACAAATCTTACAATTAGTAATCTCAAAGCTGGTAACTCCCCTGGACAAGATATCACTGCAGACTTTTACTGCCCAAAAATTTCAAAAATATTATTGCACCAGTTTAATTACATAAAAAGAAATGGTATTTCAGACTTGCACCTAATCTCAAATGATTTTTTATTCCTAAAGCAAACACTGAAAGAATCCATTAAATTACAGACCAATATCTCTTATTAACGTAGAAATTAAAATATTCACTTTGTTGTTGGCTACCAGGCTGAAATCTATAGTACCAAGCATATTTTCTTCTAAGCAATTTGATTTATAGAAAATATACAACCTTGTGACCATATATTAACACCAGACACCTTGAGTACACTTTCTAAAAAAATCAGTAATTCATTTTCCACATTTGCACTCAACGCTTTTAAAGCTTCTGACAGACTCAACCTGGATTTCCTTTTCTCAGTTGTACCTCACTTTGGTCTACTGCAAACTTTTACTAATTAGATTAAAAGTGTATAAACTTATGCTCACACGTTCTTATATATTAACACTCCTCCAAAAAAGCATATCAATGGAACAATGGAAGACAAGGATGTCCATTATCTCTGTATCTATTTGACATATATAGAGCTCTTCTTTTATTACAAAAACTGTTGATTGTATACAAGAAATCTATAGTACTCGGACTACACTGACAGCTTTTGCTGATGATTTAAACCTATACTTCACCTTACCTACCACTGATTTACCAAAAAATATACACTCTATTGACATCTTCTCAAAATTCTCCAGCTACAAATTAAATCTGACTAAATCCTCCATTTTTCTCTTAAATCCACACTAAAATTTAAATTAATTATTTCCTGGAGACTGAAATTAAGATAAATAGTTCATTAAAATATCTATGTATAACTTTCTATCATAATCCCAACCTATTTTACCAACAGAATCTAATGAAATTATGGACAACTATTAAGCAAGATATGCTTAGATGGAATAAGCATAAACTCCCCATATTATCGAAAGTTGCTATCATAACACAAAACAAAAAAACATCAATAGGAACCTATCCAAGTTTTTATGGTCTCCTAAACCCACCAGAAGTTGACCTCTCCTAAAAAGATTGGAGGACTGGGACTTCCTGATTTTAAACTTTATCACAATATAATTAACTCTAGTAGACTCGTAGCAGTATCAGAATTTGGCCCAAATCAGTGTAGCTGGAGTCCTACCCGAGTTAAACTGTGGTACACCGACCGGCCCTTGCGAACTGCTTCCACCGCGTGGCATGAAAGACTGGAGAACATGGCGTTGGCTGGGAGCTTTGTACCCCTGGCACACTGACATCAGGGAGGGTGAGTACACAGCCGATGCCGGACCCAGACTTTAGGATTCTGGCCAACCGAGGGCTGCCTGCCGGCAGTAAGAACCCTACAGTGATGACTGCAACAGTGAAACACAATGAACATCTAAAAAAAATGTAATTTATGATTCTACAATTAATTCATCTCATTCTAAATTTCAGGCTAAATAAATTAATGATAAACCTTTCCAATTACTCTACTTAAATAGAATACGGTTTTAGATGTATACACTCATAGAAAACTCTCAATTAACAACTCAAGAGTTACTTTGAATTTTCCTAAAAGCTACCTTATAATATTGAGACAAATTAAGAGAAATTATCATATGCTCTTGGAGGACCCTAATGAAAATAAATATAACCTAAATGTATAAAATGTTATGGAATGCTGTCACCTCAAAAAAACATTAGAGCTAATACATATAAATTAAATTACATCTCTCAAATACCAAAAGTCTATTCTTCACTCTAAATATTGGACTAGTCTTAACTAAAGAATTACAGATAATCAGAAAATTCAGTCTATACAATTAACCTCAAAGTTACTTCCTTAAAAAAACATATACACCCAATTAATCATTGTAAACAATGTATATTTAACCCCAGATATACTCAATAGCTACTGTTTCACATCTTCTCCAAACTGTTCCCATTGCAAATATTAAAGAGCTGACTTATTACATACCTTTTGGTGTAAATGTTCCTATAAACTATGGTGCTCCTAAAAGTCAGATTAGAAACCACGTGTTATGAGAAATCTACACTACCTTGGGAGTTTGCTCTCTTACATACCCCTCCTTTTGGTTTAATGAAGCAAACAATACATGTTCTAATTACTCACTTTTCATTACTTAAACTGTACAGCACTCAAAACTGGCTTGACAGATCACACGTCATGGGATGGATTTAAAGAAGTTGCAATTAAATATACCAAGTCACAAATTAATAAAAAACTAATCATAACAAACACCCTTACTATGAGCAATATTGAAATATACTCCTAGACCTTATTCTACGGCGATATAAAACATTTACAAATGGTCATAACCAACTAATGGAGGAGCAAAAATTTAAATTTTTAAGGAGCCATTTTATATTTTTACTACTATATCATATAAACTTGATATACAAAAGACTTAAGCTGGCAATCAGAACTATTTGTACATAGTTTCTTCTGTTATTCATTACAATGTGTTATATATTTTCCTTTCTGCGTTTGTATTCATTTTGCTGTCATTCCTTTTTAATTTGCTGTTACAAAAAGTTTGAAATCCTAAATACAGACATTGGAAAGAAAAACATGAATGAAGTTCAAAAAGATGAATAATTCACGGGAAGGTGTATATCAACAACAAGGCAGACTATCTACTTCAGGTCAAAATAAAGATTAGCCTGGCAAACCACCAAAAGCAGGCTCTTCACAGCAACACACACGTATACACAGCTCAGAAACTGCCAAGATAAACATGTCAAAAGAGTTACATTATCAATCAAGTAAATGAAGGCAACTACTGTTAAAATCAAAGACTAGATCAGAACCTGTAACCACAAAGGAACCACTGCCAGTAATAATGTACTCCCAAAAAGAAGTAAACTAAAAAGTACAGTTTTGTACCTACCATAAATGTAGATGTTCGAAGATCCACATTGCTGCAGTCCTTACATATGGGTAGTCCGCTGTCCTCGGTCGGCCCGAATACCAAAGTATAAGGCTGACGTCGGTCATGGGCGCTCAGATCTGACATCAGAGCGTCGCGGTATAAAAGCGCATGACCGACGTCATATCCTCAGTCTTTTCTTGCCCCAGATGTCAGAAGGCCCTAAAAAGAAAGGCCACAGCCCAAAAACAGGATACCTCCCAAAAACATGCCCAACAACAACCATCACCCAAACCATAAAACCATGCCAAACTACAGAGGGGAAGGAGGGAGGGTACATTGGACTGCAGCAATGTGGATCTTCGAACATCTACATTTATGGTAGGTACAAAACTGTACTATGTTCTTCATCTCACATTGCTGCAGTCCTTACATATGGGTAGAATCCCAAAGCAGAGGTAAAGGGAGGATGGCAAAATCATAAAGCATTAGGGGCTGCTAAAATGCCCTGTAATATTGCAGTGGCAAATCCAGCCCTAGACTTAGAATAAAGAGGAAGGTGGTAATGCTTGGAAAAAGTATGTACTGAACTCCAAGTGGCTGCTTCCAAAATATCTTTTGTAGCTACCCCCCCTTAGAAAGGCAGTAGAAGTGGCAGTAGCTCTAGTGGAATGAGGTCTGATTCCAGCCGGAATTTCCTTACCATGATGGGAATAACAGAAAGAAATACAAAAACCAATCCATTTAGAAATAGTTTGTTTTGAAACAGGTTTTCCCTGAGAACCCAAAGCAAAAGAAACAAACAACTGCTGAGACTGCCTGAACCCCTTGGTTCTGCTCAAATAATAACGTAATTGCCTGTGAATATCCAAAGTATGCAAAATCTTCTCCCCTTTATTTTGAGGGTTTGCATAAAAAGTAGGCAAATGAATAGTTTGGTTCAAGGCCACACTAGAAACCACTTTAGGCATAAAGGAAGGATTAGTACGCAAAGATACCCTATCCTTATGAAAAATCAGGAAAGGTTCCACTGCCATAAGGGCCTGTAATTCAGAAACCCTTTTGCAGAGGTAATGGCCAACAAAAAAGCAGTCTTCCATGATAAATACTTTAACTCGGCAGTAGCTGCAGGCTCAAAAGGTTGTAGAGTAAGCTTTTCCAACACAAAATTGAGATCCCAAGCAGGAGTAGGAGCTCTACGTGAGGGTCTTATGTTCTTTGCCCCTCTAAGAAATTGCTTAAATAAAGGATGGGAAAATAAAGGAGGGTCACAGTCATAATGAGCAGAAATGGCTGCAGCATGAACCTTTATCGAGGAGAAAGACAAACCCTTGTCCAATAACTCAGGAAGATATTGAAGAGAAACACTTAAATCAGGCTTGGAAACATCAAAGTCCTTCGCTTTGCTCCAAAGAAAAAATCTCCTCCATTTATCAGCGTAAACTTTCCTTGTACTAGGCCTTCTGGCCTCCAAAATAACATTCAAAACTTGTTGTGGAAGCTGAGACCCTCCAGGGTCTAAAACAGAATATGCCAGGCTGTGAGATGCAGAGACTGAATCTTGACATTGAGGAAGTGATTGTCCTCCTGAGACAAAAGATGCGGAATCAAAGGCAGAGGCCATGGAGGCTCCCGTACTAAACTCCTCAGTAGTGGGTACCAGTGCTGTCGAGGCCAATCTGGCGCAATCAGAATCATGGATGGCTTGTCTTTTCTGGCCTTCAAGAGTACCTTGGGAATGAGAGGCAGAGGTGGAAAGGCATAGACATGAAGATTGCTCCAACTGAATGATAGAGCATCCACCTTCCAAGCTGTGGGATGAAACATTTTTGTGCAAAACTTTGGCAACTGGTAATTTAGTGGAGAAGCGAACAGATCTATGTCTGGAGTCCCCCATAACACTGTCAACTTTTGAAATATATGAGGATCCAGTTTCCACTCGTGAGGATCCACTATTTGTCTGCTCAACACATCTGCTAAGGAGTTCTGTGCTCCTGGTAGAAACCTTGCCTGAAGATTGAGGTGTAAACTGAGAGCAGTCTCCCACAAAATCATCGCTTGCCTGCAAAGAGGGTACGAATGGGTTCCCCCTTGCTTGTTGATGTACCACATGACAGTAGTGTTGTTTGTTTGAATCAACACCTGTCCTGGGTGAAGTAAATCCTTGAAAGCCATCAATGCAAACTGAACTGCTAACATCTCCTTCAAGTTGATATGCAAATGTTGAAGTCTGACAGGCCACGTGTCTTGCACCCATTTTCCATTGAGGTGTGCTCCCCAAGCCTTGTCTGAGGCATCTGTCGTTAGAATCTGACTCGCCTCTGGTCGGGTCACAGAGAGTCCCTTGTTTAGGTGACATTCCTGAGCCCACCACAAAAATTCCTTCTGAATGCAAGGTATTATCTGAATGACAGTGTCTAGATCTTGGCAGTGTTGTGTCCATACATTTTTGAGATACCATTGAAGCTTCCTCATATGCAGTTTGGCATTGGGAAGCACCAGAATACAAGATGCTATGAACCCCAAGGCTTGAAGGACTGTCCTTGCAGTCAGCCTGGACTGTAGAGACATTTGATGGAAATAAAGAGAAAGGCTTCTTTGTTTGTCCGGGGTCAAAAAAGCCATCTGGGAAGCTGTATTCAGTCTCACACCCAGAAAGCACATGTCCTGAGAGGGTACTAGACTGGACTTTGTTTCGTTCACAGAATACCCTAGGCATCTTAACACTGCCATCACATACTGTAGATGATGAAGAAGTTCGTCCTTGTCTTGTGCAATAATCAGGCAATCGTCCAAATAAAGATAAATCTGTATTCCTCTTAACCTGAAAAAGGCTATCACTGGAGCCAGAACCTTTGTGAACACTCTGGGCGCAGTAGATAAGCCAAAGGGCAATGCAGAGAACTGATAATGTGAATTTCCAGCCCGAAAACGCAGGTACCTCCTGCAACTGGGCCTGATAGGAACATGAAGATAAGCCTCTTTGAGATCCAGAGTTACCATCCAGTGATCTTTTCCCAACAGAGGTAAAAGCTGTTGTAACGTCAGCATTTTGAACTTTGGAATGTCCAGATAAGTGTTGAGGATAGATAAATCCAAAATTGGTCTCCACGTGTTCCCTTTCTTTGGTACTAGAAACAGGCGAGAATAAAATCCTAGGCCCACTTCTGACAGAAGAACTGGCTGTATAGCTCCTATTTGAAGAAGTAAAGAAATCTGCTTGTGAGCCTCTATCCTTTGCCGAGGAGGAACGTCTGGCATGCCTTTGAAAGGAGGCAGTGTATGGAAATAGAACTTGTAGCCTCGGTTTATAATGTCTAATACCCATTTGTCCTGGGTGACTAAAAGCCAGTTTTGCTTGAAAAGTGCTAACTTTCCTCCCAAAGGAGCTGCCAGGCAAGAAGAATCTGGCAGCTGAAAATGCAGGTCATTGGGCCTGTTTACGAAAGGACTGGCCCCTGCCCTCACCTGCAGATTGTGCAGGCGAACTCCAAGTTCTAGGCCTGAATGTACTGTGAGCTCTGCCCCTGCCACGTCTAGATCTACCCCTAGACTGAGAATCAGAAGAAGGGTAAGTCCACCCCTTAGTAGGCCAATTTCTACTAAACTTTGGAGGTTGCACCTGCAAAAAATCTTTAACAGTCTGCATAGACTTAGCCTTATCTTCCATTTTCTTCAAAACCGACTCCACAGGGGGACCAAACAAAACTTCAGACTGTAAAGGGGCATCCAGAATTCTAGTTTTAACATGCTCGGACAAATTCTGATCCTTAAGCCAGGCGTGCCTACGAAGAACTGAACCAGTGGCAGCCACCCTAGAAGAGGCCTGTACAGCATCAAAACCACACTGCAAAGAATGCTTACCCACCTGTTCAGAGACATGTACTAAATCCTGCAATTCTTTACACTCTATGCCCTCTGCCAAAGCATCCACCTTAGATTTTAGCTGAGAAAGGAGGAAATTCTGATACTTCAACATATGAAACTGGCAATTCAAAGCCCTCATTGCTAAAGTAGAAGAGGTATACACCTTCTTACCCCATCTATCCAAAGCCCTAGCTTCCTTATCTAGAGGAACCGGATTCTTTACAACAGAGGCTCTAACACCCTTAGGCCCCTGACTAATAGTTTCTGGGTCCGCCCTAGGACTCTTATACAGATATTTATGAGCCTCCGGCACCCTGTAATACCTGTCCGGTTTGACTGGCGCAGGAGGCAAAGAATCTGGATTAAGGGAAGCCTCCGAGAAAACATCTTGAACAACATCCAAAACAGGAGGTATAGCCAAGGGCCTATGCTGTGGTAAAAACAAGAATTCCCTAAGCCTCTTCCGTGAATCAGAGAAATCCTGTCCCTCCCACTTAAAATGCTCCCTCATGGAATGCAGAGTTTCTGAAAATGAAAAATCCTCTGGAGGAGAAGCAGAAGGAGTGGAATCCTCTGCATCAGAGTCCGAATAAGGGAGAAAATCTTGAATATCTTCAGCAGAAGACTCTGAGTCATCTGAGGCCTGATCCAAACTTTCCAACTCTGGCTCCACCCTGGGCCTCTTATCAGGAGGGGGCATAGAACCTCTAATTAAAGTAATCAAATCTTCTGCCATTTTAAGCATGTGCTTTTTAGGCACAGACCCTGAAGAACCTGTAGTGACACCAGAGGAAGGCAAAACAGAACTGGCCTTAGAAGAAGCCTTAGAAGTAGTAGCAGAAGGCCTAACCATCTTAGGCATAGAAGGGAGAACAGTAACCTGAGAGGCCCCGTCAGCTTGACCTGACTCCTGTGAGGCCACATCCTGCAAAATCAAAGTTTCCCCCTGAGACTCAACAGAAACTTCAGAAACTGTAGCCGGATCCACCTGTTCCATTGTAGCTTCTACAGGATCGGCGTCCGAAAGGGGCGAAACATCCTGTCTAGGTTTTAAAGATTTGTCTTTGTGCTTCTTCGTGGAAGCGGGCGTCGGAGGATCCGACGGCATATTATAATTACACCGCTTACCAAAGACTAACCTAGCGCAATCTAACCTTCGTTTTATGGTGCGCTTATTAAACCTAGCACAAAACCGACACCCTACTACGTCGTGCTCAGGTCCCAAACAAGGAATGCAAAGAAAATGATAATCCCTATGCGGTATCTGTTTCCCACAAGAAATACAATTATTCACTTTTTCTGACATCCGGAATTAACTGAGGCAAGAAAAAACAAAAATATTCCCCAACGGGGTACTTAGCCCAACTTGGTTTCGGTCTGAAACTCAGAATACGAAAATTTCAGAACGCCGAACGGCACTCGCAACGCTGCTTCTGCATCGGACCATGCGGCAAAAAAGACTGAGGATATGACGTCGGTCATGCGCTTTTATACCCTGACGCTCTGATGTCAGATCTGAGCGCCCATGACCGACGTCAGCCTTATACTTTGGTATTCGGGCCGACCGAGGACAGCGGACTACCCATATGTAAGGACTGCAGCAATGTGAGATGAAGAACATCTACATAGTGGACAAATGTCATCATGCAAGGAGCATCTTCTTGTCTCAGCTACCCAGCAGCAAAAACATTTGGCTTTATTCGTATCCTAAATACAACAAACAGTTCTAAGAGCAGCATAACAAGACATCTAACTGCAGAGCACCTTCACTTGTTCAAAGGATGCCAGCTCTATAGTGCAAACTGATGGAACTTGGGCTGTGACCTAGATAACCGAGGAGTGAATAAGAGCTTAGATGCTGGATGAGATGATTAGGGACAGATGGGAGTGAGCAGCATATGTCACAGATGGGAGTGGGCAGCATATGTCTCTTTCATCCTAGGGGTGAGGGTTCCTCTCTGCTTAGTGCTGCTGTTCCTTATAAACTGAGGCTTGCATGATAAACAGAAAGCTAGAATTAAAGAGAACATGGACTGCAGCTACCTGAGCCAGTGATGGTAGCCTTTAACAGCATGTGAGAAGAAACACACATGTGGATAGCAGAGTGCAGTAGCCCTTATGCTCACATCACCACACCAGTAAAAACTCACCTTCACTGCTGGGATGCTGGCAAGGGCACAAACCTTCCTCATAGCTGCCTGAATTATTGCCTGTCCATATGGCTCTTATCCTGTAGTGTACTGAGGATGTCCCTAGTATAGGGAAACAAATGGGCCAAATCTAGTTTGGCACAGCTTGATGGCTGGCAGGCATGGCAGCAACAAAACCTTGTCAAAGTGTTCAAAGAAACAGGAAAACTAAAGGACCGTCAGTAAAACCTCTCTAAGTCAGTCATCTCCCCCCTCTACCTCAGGCTTATAGCAGAGTCACATTCTATTTGAAGAGTAAAGTCAAGAATAAAATTTGGACATGACAGAAAAGATGACATGACTTGCTCCATGGGTCTAATAAGAGGATTAGCCCTTAGACAAGGTCAACTAATGCAAGGGGGGGGGGGGCAGGGAATGGCTTGGTCATAAAGACCCCTCCCCCCAGAAGAATTCATCCATACTCCTAGGACACCCTTAAGCTGCTCGTTGGCCCCAGCCCTAAGAACAGAGAAAGTGAGGAGGGGTTAGTAAGGTAGACAGTAAACCCAAAACCCAGGGATCGACAGGAGACATTGGAGAGAGTGTCAAAGAATGATGCAGGGTAGGGGGGGGGGACAAAAAAAGATGTAATACAAGCGGTACAGCAAGGGATCTCACATGTCACAAACAATATCATAGTGTACAGAAGGAAAAAGCAGGAACATGACACTAACTTCAAGAGTCCATACTATTAAACAGTAGGCTAAATTTAAACAACTCAACAACAACTTGTGAAGTTTCAACTTCTCTTTCACTACCCAGCATCCTGGAATTATATAAAGCAGGTCTCTGGATCCACAAAAAAAGTACACACAAAGAAAGACAGAACACCTTCGACAAGATAAAGGAAGTCAAAGGCATATTAGGGTTGATGAATTACAGTATATCCATTACTAAAAACTTCAAGAGAGTAACAGTCCCACAGAGAGAGCTGCTTAGAAAAGAATCATACTTTGGCCATACAACCACCACCTATCCTCAGACAAGCTAAAAGAGAGCTTATGTAGAGAAATCAGGCAAGCTAAAGGACAGTATATGTAGATAACTCACAATGACTTACTGCAATCTAGAATGGACAACTGAAAAACAGTGGACATGCAATGAGTTAGCAGGAAAAATATGTACACAAGACAGCAGAATGTGTAGGACCCAGAGCATTCACAATGTCAGAGACGAACAAACTGAAAAGGATCTCTCTATTATGAATGGGAAACAATTCTATGTAAATAATACCTGACATAGAAGGGATTATACAGATCCAGATGCCCCAATGTAAGAAATGAATCATTACTCCAACAATCAGGAAGCAGCATTTTTAAAGGCACAAGGCTGAGCATTAAAAAAAAAAAAAGACTGTAAATACATGAGACCCATAGATGTAGCACAAGACATTCATCCAACTTAATGCATGGAGAAGATCTGGATCTCTTTTATGCAAAAAATGATGAAACAAACTCTGAACATCTGCTTAGTCAGACAAGCAAATAAGAACACCAGTGTGCCAATTCATATGTTACCAATGCAAGCAGCATTTGCACAGATATCAGTGACAAGTAAGCTCAACAACACTGACTATCTATGAACTATGAGAGAATCTATGAACTATGAGAGAGTAAATTCGACACATGCTGCAATAAAACCAACACCTTTTACCTGAGTTAATGCTGTTGTACCAGTAACAGATAAAATCATACCAAAGTCTGGCATTCCAAAACTCATCAAATGAGAAGACAGACCACTTTTCAGTTTTTGATAAAATCTACTTCAAGCAGTTGTGCAGTAACTTAGCCATTCATCAAAGCGGAATAACTCATCTATGACCACATGGCTATTAACATTATAGAACGGATCACGGTCAACACAAGCAAAGCAGCCAAAGCTGAAAACAGCAAAAAGCACTCCCTAGAAACAAGTTTGCAATCGCAAGTTAAATGCTGTTGGCTGGCAAAGACAGAAAAATTACTTGGAAATAGAAATGAAAAGCAAAACCAGTGCAAGAGGGAAGGTCTAAACTACAAAGAAATAAACAATGTGGGACCAACACAGAGAGTAATCTACAGGACGATTGACATTTTAAGGAAGGCAGGATTTGAGACATCTACGTAATGTTAAACTGAATAATTAACACAAGAGTCATATTTCTGTAGTGTGTGCAAAGGAAAAACTCATTGAAATTGTTTTTCTCTCTATGCAATGAGTGATGTTGATAAAGACATTTAAAAAAAGAAACAAGTTTGCAATCTTGCTGAAGTAATACAGAAGTGTGAACCATCCAACAGCCACAGACTTCTTCAGCAAGCTTTTTGTTAAATTACTGTTACATCAAAAAGTTACCGTTGGTATCCCAATGGAGAACCAAGCCAGATGAAGTAGTGAGCCATGGAAACTGCCACCAGAAAGACAAAGTCATTTACAGATGCCAACAGGCCATGATGCACAACCCCAAAGTTTGATAGCCTTTCAAACAAGTAGGGCAGAACAATCACTTATCAGTTTATTAGCTGTGACATTTTAAGGATACAAATGTTAATGGTACATGGATCCCACAAATGACACACCTATCTTGACCAGGTATCACCCTCTCTTTTGAATACTTTTACAGTAACAACACTCACCTAGGCTAGACACACATCATCAGACATGACCTTGGTTACTGAACACCTGTTCTCTGAGCTCCTCTGATCTTGACAAACTGTGACTAACTCCTCCAAGGCACTGGTGGAGACCAGTGTTATCTAAAAATCCGTTTGTGCTATGAGATTATACAATTTATTTAATTTTCTATACAGGCTTCCTACAGAATACATAACATCAGTATGTGTGTATGTGCAGTGATACTAATGGTTTCCTGTTTAAACATTTTAATCCTTTACATCTTTAGTAACGTCCAAGTTTCATATGTTCTGCTGTTCATTTCCTTACAGCCTCACCAGTGTTAAAGTAAAACATGATCTACTGTGTACCAGGCTGAAATATCTTCTGGAGCATACAACAGTGTACTATACATTCCGAGCTGGACTGTAATAGGAAAGCATTCATGTGATGCTATACCATACCTACTTCAAGATTCATTGCTTAGCAACCTGTTTCCAAGAAGGGCAACCTTTTTCCAAGAAGGGGATGAATGTGGCATGTATGACAAAAGGCACCAGCAACCGATGAGCATATATTACTACATTTTGAAACTCAGTGAAGCACTTAGAACAGGACAATGGAAAGAAGAATAAATCAGAGGGTCAGATCCCCTGACTAGTAGCCAAACATGAGGCATTGTGGGGTGGACAGATTCAGTGGTTAACTTTGTATTGCTTGTGAAGCTTTAGTCCCACTGACTTAAAGTGCAACCATGTGAGTGAACAGGTTTACTGTAGTACTCTAGTATAAGCATTTAGACTAGCAGCCCCCGATTCTAAGTAGAGCATTAGCTGACTCGTCTACCGCTGATTGACTTAATTATGCATTGTCAAATCCATACTCCCCTCCCCAGCTGTCAACTGTAAAAAGTTTTTGGATTGTTGTAGAAAGCTGAATCTGCCAAACACGACCCTAATGAGCTATCTAGAGTACAGCAGCCAGTCTACAGCACTCCAGCCAAATAACATGGAATTGTGAAACTTAAGTGACTTTCTTTACAAGCATTTCAGTTCTAAAAGCAATGCAGAGCTCTCAGTTGTGCCTTTCCCTTGCTGTGCTACTGGATTGAATCCCAATCCCATAGTCAAGGGGATCAGCCTGTAAGTAGGCCACCAGTGAAAGAGTTAGCTGAATACTAAGCAACCAGAGTTTTACATTCATACATTTGTTTATCAACGATTACTTTTTGAACTAGCTGATCAGTGTGGTAGCAGAAAGTTGTATACTAGGTTTGACGCTACTGTACTGACTTGCTTTGTCTTTTCCCTCAGTGATTTGAAGACATCTCAGATCATATTTTTGAATACAGTCTGACTAATTTACAACACAATTGTTTGTTGTACTTTTATAACACAGCATCTGACAAAAAACTGCTCTGCCTGAGTGTTTCAAGAAATTGCAAGAGAGATTAGTTGTCAAATACACAAAATGTCATTTGGCAACTGTCATGAAACTACAAAAGTTTATCTTTGGGATACGAAAGGAAACGGAGGTTCTCTGCAAAAACAGGTATGGACATAGGCAGGATATACAAGCTCTGAGAAAAAGGCTTCCCAGCCAAGAACTGAACCAGTAAACCACATATGATATGAAAGTAACACTAACTACTGGGTTTACCAGCCTTTTACTCAAAACCTTCATAAGAAATTGCCAACAAAAGACACAGTGTGCTCGTCTCTATGGACAGAGGAAAACTTGGTGTGTGTATACACTTGTTCTCCAGTATTCATTTCACCGCCTTCTAATGCGGGGGTCTGCTGTCCAGATGTTTGATTATAGCAATCTACCTACCCACTGTCATCTATCTATACATAGCAAAAAATACAAGACCTATAAAACATGGGCCTATGATATGACAGATGAATGCAAATGCATCAAAGCATCCAGAACATGAATGACAAAAAACAAGAGTAGAACTGGGAGAGGGAGAAAGAAAACATGTGTGTGTGTGTGTGTGTGTGTGTGTGTGTGTGTGTGTGTGTGTGTGTGTGTGTGTGTGTGTGTGTGTGTGTGTGTGTGTGTGTGTGTGTGTGTGTGTGTGTGTGTGTGTGTGTGTGTGTGTGTGTGTGTGTGTGTCTGCGTGTGTGTGTGTGTGTACAGACACATGAAAGAGGGAGAAAATGAATGAGATATGACGACAAAAGGACCAAATCCTCTCTGAAACCGTATTTATGGTGGATGCCAATGTCAACTGACTATGCTAATCTACCTTAACTGCTGTTAACTTTGTCTTTCACCATCAATGAAGACATTTATTATCTCCTCTGGGAGGGATCACAACACCACTAATGCTAAAATTTAAATAGCAAGGTTGAAGCCATCAAGGTAGTCTCATAGGTAGTTACTAGGTTTGAGGCCAGGAGACATTGAGGAATCTAGCCAAAATTCCCAGTTGCCCCAAGCACTACCTCGTTAAATGACTTGTTCAAGGTCACACAGTAGGTAAATGAAGGCTAAGGGAATCAAACCATGTACCAATGGATGTATATATAGCTCACTGGCTTAACTGCACCAACTAGCAGACCACACATCAAAAGACTTAATCCTTTACAATCTGGAAACACTCAAAAAAGAAAACCTCTAAACTATTCTGACCCATTAGGAAATAAAATTCGCCTGACACTCTCTTGCAAGTGGGAAATACAGTAAACCAAACACCTCTTTCACATTGTGACATCAAATGACACAATCCCCCAACTAAAGCAGACCTACCTTGACTTAAACACAGCAGAATAAACCTCATCAGGATTCCCTAAATATCACTGACCTATATTCAGACAGCGCTGTCTAAAACAAGAGCACTCAATATATTCAGAAAGACAATGAGAACCCCAAGATGTAATGAATTATTAGTTACCAAATCTTAATAAGCTGAAACTATTACACTGCATCAACATTTTATCAAATCAGAAAAAAAAGACATAAAACAAATTGCCCACAGATATTTTGTGGGGGGTGGGGGTGTCAAGTGCCTCTGCAAATACCATGTGAAGGACTCAGGGGGTGGGGCGCCAACATCCCTTCTACTTAATGATTACCACTTCAAGGCTGCATGACACTCAGGAAAGGTGAAAACTTCCTTGAGGTTATGTCTCTCCCCTCTTGAGCTTGTGTCACTTACAAGTGGTAAAAATAATCTGTGAACAGAAACAAAAAAGCAGGACTTAAAATGTATTTACATATTTATTGCTATTTATTTAGCAGGGAAGTCTGACTGCGGTGGTGGTGCTGCGGTAGCGTTGTCGCCTCACAGTTAGACGTTGCCCGTTCGATTCTCAGTTAGAGCGTCTTGTGTGTCGACATGCGTGAATGGGCGTTCCTTCGTTAAAGGTTGTGCGTTAGGCCCGGCAAGCCAGCACGTAAAAATCTACTGCCAATCATTAGCGGACCGGAGTTCCGCTGTGGCGACCCCTAACCGGGAAAAGCTGAAAGACACAAATTTAGCAGGGAAGTCTGACTGAGTAATACCCATTTTCAGCAGAGGCCAGAGGATAAGGGCTCCAGAGAGTTAAATAACATCAAATGAAAGAGTAGTATAATTAAAAACACAAATTGACAGGATACAATAAAGCATGAAGAAACACTAGGGATATAAAAATAAACAAATTACCATTAAATATGACAATAAAAACTATTAAATGTAGTGTCCACTATGCTAGGAAATAATCAACAATAAAAAAAGGTGATAGACAACCCCTCCAAAGAATGAGGAGAGGGCAAGTGTTGAAGGGGTACAGATAGACAGTATGACAAAACGTGAGTGAAAATGTCAAGTACTTCTTCATGTAGATCATACAGGTGAGGTGCATGGGCATAGCTATGAGTTAGTAAGTAACTTCGAGATAAGACAAATACATGGTGGCTAGACATAGTTCTGACTGAATTTGGAATATGGTTTCGTAGTTTGGCTATGCGGTGCAAGTATAGACTTTGTCCTGTACTTTTTTTGGTTTATAGATTTCCAGCAGATTTTCATCTTGAGAACGCAGAGGGCTTTTTGGAAGACAGTGAAAAGTACTGATGAGATAGAAGGGCAGGTAGAGAGTTATACAATATTTTGTGTGTTATCAGTAGTTGTGTATGGATTAGTTGATGTAGGAGTTCTAACCAGCTGTGAGCTAAAATGTATTTCATACTCAGTAAAAATCATATTTGTTAAAAAGTGTTTCCCCAGTGCAGTCACAGCCTACTCCCCTCCTACCTCCTCTATTCCCTGTACTCGTAAGGCAGGTATGACTCACTTCTGCCCTCCCCAAATATCTTCCCTTGCCTTTGAGATAATTAACTTGCCTCTTCTTATGTATATACTGCCTACAAACAGTGCAATTATAGGGGTCTCTGCCAAACAAGCTGGTAAATTACTGACAAATTTATAAGACATAAGTAAACACCCCACTTTAAGTACATTTGACATGCTGTAGCCCCAAGACCTTCTGTTTGTGCATGTTCTGGTTTTCTTCTCGTTTAATTACTATAATCCACATTTTGCAGGGTTTTCTATCTTGGAACTTTTTTTTTTTTTTTTTTTTATTTCAGCCCAGCTCTATCAAGTTCCATGTTTATTTCAGCCTAGTGAGACCTCTTGTACTCTCTTCTCTTTGGGACTTTTGGAGGTTCCAAGGGCTCACCTTCCATGTTCAAATGTTTGGTCACTCCAGTGGCGAACTCTATACCTATGAAGATTACTGCTTGTGGCCGGCCAAACACAACTTTAGGACGTCCCACAAAACACAACTGTTTCGTCAAGCTTTGACCAGCTGACTTGATTCACCAACTAATTACTTTACTGGAATTTCTGGACTGTTGTATTTTTCTAATGCATTTTCCCAACTGCTTTGCTGAGCACAATGTCTTCAAGTTGTATTTTTTAATATTTTATAGCAAAGTGACTGGGGAAGAACTCAACTAATACTATACTTTGCCATCCACTTGAAATGGCACAGGATCGTTATCCATCATAATAAACAGCTTATTTTAGGAGTTCCTGTCAATCCTAATTAGATCTTGTGTATCTTATTTTACTTACTGCATTATCACTTAAGGCACTTGTAATGGAGAGCCGCTCCTCATTCTTACAATTTACCCAAACCCCCTTAAAAGGCTTCTACAAAGCCAGAGGTAAGTAATTATAAAACTATAACCACAGCTGAAAAACTTTTTTATGATTTAGCAGTTGTAGAACTACCTAGTCACTTAATAGAATCTTATGCATCCCCTACTCCATGCAGATGAAAAAAATCCTGTTACGTGATTGCCAAAGTGTACCCCTGACCCCCATTGCAGCATGCACGAGTACAAGATCAGCCGAATACAGTTTACATTTGTAGCGAGCATCACAGCATGATTATGCAAAACGTGTCATTCTTTGCCTTCTGCCCACCACATGCACGAGAACAGTACCTGATAATATCATTGCCTTTCCTTCTTAAAGAAAGTCTTTTAAAATGCTTGGAAATTGACTTTACGATCACAAAGTATTGTGCAGGAACAAGCAGTGCTACCACTCTCCATGTGAGTAGGTGGGTCTTTATCCACCCCCCCCCACACACCAATCTCCCTTATTATTACATTATTACACTAATGCTACAGTCATATAAACCATAAGAAAAGTAGAAGCACACCAGAATGGAGAACATACTGTGCACACTACAATCTTTCATCCTAAGTCCCAACGCAGCAAACACAATCAATGACTTACAAAGTTTGTGAATTAGGACAGGAAATGTAAGGATTGGCTATAGGTATGTCAACAGGTGGTAAGTAAACACCACTGTATTCGTCACATACAACACTACACTTGCATGGTACAGGATACTCTTGCCACTGGGTGCTATAATTTTAATAATAAAAGTACTGTTCCGAGCAGATGTCAGTATTATAACAATCGTATAACATCATTATATCTCTCATTCCATGGCATCCCTTTCTACTGTAGTGACCTTACAAAAATGCCCTGTATGCATGCATGGGGACAGTACTCTTTTGACAGACAGTCCAATATTAAAACTTCTTTTCATTCCATGGTATCAGCACAAAAGTCACTACAACAGGAATAAGGAATGGCACACAGACCACTAACAATCAAGCCAACAAGTAAAACTCCTCTAGGTACTGAAAGACAATGTACATATACCTTCCATGATGACTTGCAAAAAGTTGTGTTTTTCGGCTTTTCCCGGTTAGGGGTCACCACAGCGGAACTCCAGTCCGCTAATGATTGGCAGTAGATTTTCACGTGCCGAGTTGCCAGCCCAGACGCACAAACTTCAACGAAGGTACGCCCATTCACGCATGTCTCCACGCAGAAGATGCTCTAGCTGAGAATCGAACCGGACAGTGTCTTACTGTGAGGCGACAATGCTACCACAGCACCACCACTGCAGTCTTGATGACTTGCAAAAAGTAATACTTGCTTATTTCTTTCCACATTTGTGTGTTGTGATTTGTCAGATCACTGAGTAAGAGCTAAGAGAATTTCAGTTTTCTGTACTTAAGTAGATGCACACAAATACAAGCAATATAAAACAAAGGATTTAAATAAATTTCAAACTATAACCATAAAATCAGAAATCTTATGCTGAATGTATGACGACATTTTAAACTGACTGCCTGGTAATGATTTTTTTTCCATAAGGGACTGCAAGTATCAATCAGCTGTTCAAAGCAACCATGGGAGTATCCTTTTCCCTAACATACCATTATAATTTGCACAAGTGACATGCTCAGTAGAAAGCAAACATTCAAATTGATGTGGGAATTTTATTTGCTGAATCACAATCCTTAAACTGCCAGTAAAAACACTTTGGCTAGTTTTAATCTCACTTATTCCCTTATACTAAAGTAAAGATCAGTGACTTCTTTTTTCCACCCATAGTAATTGTAAACATTGTGTTAGCAGGCACAGACTATCACATCTTGTTGACATAACTTGGTCATATTCAAAGAATCCAAGATGCCCTCAAAAACTCATGAAGATTTCTGTTAGGAGACCACCAATACACTATGGCACAAAAGGAAAGAGGAGCAAATAGTTCACTGGGATATTGCATTTATTCTCATTGCCAACATCTGCAACACATCTGTTATGAAAAATACATTCTATGCATTAGGCAAAGAAAAATGGTAGTTGAGATTTTAAAACAAATTAGGTACAGAATAATCCTATTTCTCACACACACAGGCAAACAAGGATCAGACACTTCTCTGAAAATAACAGTGCAAAACATACAACAAAACAGCTGCCTGACGTAAAGCTTTGATTTCAAAACAGTTATATTTCAATTGAGTCAGACAATGCAATCAAAATTAAAAGTTGTAAATCTCAACATTAACAAAAATGGCCTTCAGACATGCTTACACAGACTATGAATAATTTTGTTCCATTAAGTAGTGACAATGGCACAATATGTGGTGCTGCAAGATCAGAAAGCTGTGAGTTCTATTCCCACTCCAGGTGTATGGATTAATTTCCAGTGCAGCACAAAAGGGGTGCTGTACTCGTCAGTGTGTCATCCTTCAGAGGAAATGTGGAACTGAGCCCCATCTGCCCAAGATAGTGGTAGCTCAGGTGAATGTTCAAGATCCCGCAGCACCTACTGAAAAGAGTAGGGAAAGTTCCCAGATACCCTGACCAAATTTTTCTAGTAGTATAATGCTTGAGTTTTCCAAGAAAAGGTGTGACCAGCCTAATAGGAGAATCCTGGTAACTAAAGGATAAATAAAAGTAAAATCTCAAAAGACAGATTTCTTGCCTGTAGCATTCTCTAACTTAATAAATAGCAATAAGACTGGGCATGAAGTACAACTACCTGAGTATGACATCACCAACAAAGTGGGTCACTGCATTTCCATTATGAGGAAGGTATGAGGAAGATGAGCTAAAGGGATTGATGTCCAGTATAAATAAAAAAAAATTTAAGTTGGAGATTGGTACAATGGTTAAAGTGTTTACCTTACAGATACAGTAACAGGGTTCGATTCTCACCTCTGAAAAGGAAACTGCTCAAGTTTAAAAAGGTTCTCAAGGGCAGCATGTCTAATACTTAGTCTTTTAACAAATGATATGAACTTTTTCATAGGTTCATAGTTAAGCCCATTGGACAAGCAGAAACACACACACACACACACACACACACACACACCATAGTCCTGGTCTTTTAATTTGGGTATGTAAAAACTCCTACACCTGCTAGACAGGGGTCCGGGGAAGTAGTGTGGGAAGAAATAGCCAGGGAATTGTTATGGCTAGGCTTGTATAGGCCCTAGACCACAAAGTCTGGATCTGATATGTGCATTACAGCACCCAAAATCTGCACATAATTTGCATATCATATGGAAATGCACTGTAGTGCCTGTTCACTACAGCTAAAATTATTCAGTTACCTAAACAAAGTACAAGGGCTGTCACTCAACATTGTGCTGCAACACCACTGAAACTGCTTGTCCACTGGGTGCAGGAATCACCAAGAAAAACTTCAAACATCTGGTTTTGATCAAAAAAGTAAACCTCATAGACTGACAACCTCATATTCAGACACAACATCTTGTCAGAGGCCTGAATGACTACTTGCACTAACTGACAACATTTAAGGTGTCCACAACAAACCTCACTACCCTGGGAATATGTATGGCAATAGGAAAATGATTGGTTCAGATTGCCCTGGAGCACTTTCATTGCTTCCAGACAAAAGGTGGAGGAGGAGCTCTTTCCATCCTTCTTACTGACCCACCAGAATATAGCCCTGCTGTCGGAAAGGACAGCCAGAGAAACAGGAGGGAGGACTGGAAGATTAGCAGGACTCCATTTCTCAACAACTCTAAAGTAGAAGGATGACTCCTGCTGAGACCACATCCTTCTGAAGGCCCACTGAAGGCCCTGCACATGAGAGAAAAAGGCATCCATGGCGATTGTTGCCAAGGGTATGAGAACAGTCAAGAGGCTGTCCTGAAGACGACGACTATTCAACAGTAGTCGCAGAAGTAGACAATGGCAACATGCACACTGTAGAGTGAGCAATTTGGTGAGTCTGAGCAGGACTAGAGAGTCCACTGTAAGATCATAATGTGCAGTCTTCCATAAGGTACCACCAACACTGTGGCTGCCATAAGTCCCACAGCAATCTGCTGACACCTGACTGTGTTACAACTGTAGCATGTTCTACACTCATTTCAGAGGTAAATAAACTTGACCTATTTTGGTAGTGATTATGCTTCTTATCAATAAAATGTTTTATGTGGGATGGAGCTATGATTGATTATTTCTCTGTTTGGAGGTCTCAGAGTGGAAAATCCTTGTGCTGGATGAGACCATCCTATGTGGGTGGCAACAGTAGCCAGTCAAACAGGTAAGAAAAAACTATGACAGCCAGCACCCTGAGACAAGCTAGAACTACTGCTATACATTTGATGAACATCTGGAGCAGGGGAGTTGAGATTAGACCAATGTTAGGGGACTCGGTAGTGCCTGACCCTTATTCTGAAGTGAAGGAGTATTCTGGATGGTTTTTAGCAGTGGTTATGTACAGATAGAACCTTGGGACTGAAAAAGTACATCCAGTCTCATCTTGATAGACATAGAAGACTGTGTTGCACTTCGATAACGTGGAAGAAGACTTTTGCTACAAGGGTGTTCAGGACATGGGGATACAGTATTCTCCTAAGGTCCTGTGTCTTTTGTAACAACAAGAAAAAAATTTTGAAAAAGATTCTGGACTAAAATATTTATTCCCGCTGCTCTTCTGGGACCACTTGTGTGGTTCTGCTTACAAGAAACTAATATATACACTCACTCAATAGCACTTTCTTAAAGGATAGAACTTCTGACAAGGCCACTGCAGTCTGGACCTGAACTGGATGAAGTATCGGTCTTTGCTGAACTCCCTCATCAACTTCTCTCTGGATAATTTTCACCAGTGTGAGAAATGGAGGGAGAACCTCAACACTGACTGCGTCTCAGGGAAGATGGTTAGCCTGTCATAATCACCAGCCACACAATGTTAATTGGGATAACTTGTAATGAGTTACCTATGAAAATGGGCACATCAAACTGGTCTTACATGAGTGATTAAATGTACGAAACTATGAGAAAAGATGGTGGGCAACAGAATGTAAAAATAAATGACAGAAAATAAGAAAGAAGCTCTTGATATTCCTTCATTAAGTGCATACAACAGGTTAGGCTTTAAGTTAAATATGCTTTGTGCTTTACATAGCAGGGATGCACCCCCAAATGTACCTCTTGTGCTTACTAGAAGTATTTTATGTATCCTGTCTTGGGCAGAACAGAAGGAACAGGGCTCATAAGTGAGAGTACAGAAACTTCACTTACTGTAGAAAGAAATAAATGTATATTGCAAAGACAAGTGTGACAGTAGGGATGGCTAGATCAAGGCTTTAACAAAATGTATTCTTGTTAACAGTGCTCAGAGCAGACCTCCGACCCAGGAGGAGGGATAACAACAGTTGCTAAAATGAAACTAATTTGTTAAATTGTTCAGAGATCCATATAAACATTTGGATCCCACACGGAATCCACATACTCTTAATATTGACCTATCTAGTCACAAGCCAGGGCACTGTTACATGGACCACAGCTCTGCAGACTTGCAGTTCAGAGAATTCTTGATTACTTTTAGCAATTCGTTTTCAAATTAATCATATGTTTGGATTATATTTTTTCCACTGCACTACGAAACTTCCATTAAGATATTAAATCACTTCTCTCTCTCTCTGTGTGGTCTGTGGTGCACAGACTGTGGCATGCTCTGAATAAACTGCACTATGCCCAAGTATAAATAAGCTCTTATGTAAATGTTTGCCTATTTTAGTTACATTTTTTTTTTAATTTTACTTTGACAATTACATTTAGAAATGCAGGTACACACCCATAGGTAGTCTCAGTTCATTTGCGCCTGAAGAAAAACATCTTTTTTCTTTTTAGTTTTTGCAGTACGGCAGAGTGAACTAAGCCAAGTTAACAACATTCCCAAAATTTTATTTATTCTTAGAGGTTTTGCAGACCACTGATCACAGACATTGCTTGCCAAGTAGAAAACACTTGTAATGGGGGAATGCAAAGGGCTTATTATTTGATTCAAGATCATAATAATAAAACACTAAAGTTTTTCTTCGTTGTGTAATTCACAGTAATAATATATACACACCCATATGCTACAACAATTTAAGACCTTCTGCGGTGGTGCAGTGGTAGCGTTGTTACCTCACAGCAAGAGGTTCTCCTGTTTGATTCTCGGCTTGGGTTGGGAGTGTCGTCTGTGTGGAGTCTGCATGTCCTCCCCGCGGTTGAGTGGGCGTTCGAAAGACATGCATTGAATGGGCGTGCCTTCGTTGAAGGTTGGGCGTCGGGCTGGCAACTCGACACCATAAAAAAACAGCTGCCAGTCATTAGCAGACCGGAGTTCCGCTGTGGCGACCCCCAACCAGGAAAAGCCAAAAGACTAACATTCTTCATCAAGGAAATCAGCATTACCAAAATAAAAATATAACTGTAACAATTCAGTGAAAATAAACAATGGATATGAAACATGGCACTAAAAAACTGTTTCATGGTGTCAATGTTGCGGGTGTTAAAACCCATGGGTTAGCAGACTGATCACTCTTGTACTGAATAATATGACCACACATCATCCTTACACTTGGAGGGAGCAATCACCCCATATTATCATGTCTTATTGAGAAAGTAGTAACTGCAAAGGAAAAATATACCTACTACTGCTACTGAAATTATATACTTTTCTCTGTGTTCTGACCTATTTTTTCATAAAATTAATCAATACGTGTGATGCACGTATGCAGTGTAAATATTACTATGAAATGTTATAAGGCTGACATTAATGGGAATGAATGTGTCAATGAGAAGGGCTACTTTAATTGTAGATCAAAAAGGGTAGTATATGTGGCTCATTGCAAACTCTGCCCATGGTTCTATATAGAAAAAACTGAAACAGCGTTTAACAGAAATGCAACTTTGCAAGAAGTGGCCAAAAAGAATGGAATATTGTCAAGTGTGCTAAACTGGTAGGCAGATTGTAAAGCATTTAAACCACTTTTTGTCACTAATATCTAAAAGGACAGTGTAGGGAATGAGAAAGTAGCTAAAAATAAAATAGTTTTTGTTCTTATTAGTATCTCTATAAAAATCATAAAGAAAATTGTATTCTGTATTGCAAAGCAGTCCTGTATTGTTTGCAGTCAAGAATATTTTAAATGGAAGGTTATGGGGGTGTCCTATCAGTAACTTCTGTACATGTTAAACATACTAAAGCAAAAACTATTTTTCTTATTTGTAAGGTATCCAGGTTTTCAACTAAAACTAAGAAAGGCTAAAAGGAAGCAGGTTACTGTAAATATAATGTTGTGATCTTGGGCTGCAGCTGTAGGGGATGTAAAAGTGTACTGCACTCATTATATGCAGAACTATGACAACTCCCCTATTTTATAAACATTGACAGTTAGAATAATGTCCTAGGTTTAAGCTATTTTTAAATACATTTACTGAATTATCAGTTGTGACATTGATTACTTTTGTATAAATGTGCCTAACTGTATTAACAAATTACATTTTTAAGCAATAAGGCATGGAAAGTACATTAAATAATCAATGGCATGGAAATGATAATTCTTTCTTGTATTTGCAAAATTATTAGCCATTTTTTTCATTAGCAAAGGCTTTCACTGGTAAACAAGAAGTCTATGTGCAAGCAATTAATCATGAAAAGGCTGAAGAGTACATGTACTAACTGAAATTTGCAAAGATTTTCTGCATCTGTAAAATCACTAGCTGTTTACCTATCTGTCAAATTACTTATTGCTTTTACTCGGAGATGAGAAGTGTGCAGGTAAAACCAATTAATTGTGAGAGGTCTAAACACTATCTACTGAGTGAATGGCATATGTTACAGTGTAATTAATGTTTAGTGGTACACTGGCGAACAGTACAGTGGAAAATAAATGAAGTTTGAAAGTGTGGAAAGTGAATAAGTAAGTTATCCAAGTGGTTGCTTCTCTTGCAACCTCAGTACTTCAGTCTTATATTGTTATATTAAATGCATTAAATTTACTTATATAAAGGTAGCTAAACCACAGCACCTGAAATGTGAAACAAAAAAAAAAGAGTATACTGTCAATTAGTACTTTCATCTACAAACTCACAGTAGACTACATCAAAATGACAAACATATCTGCACACATTTCTTGTAAACTAATTTCAGTCACATAATGTATTACATCACAAAAATTTACACTTCTGATCTGACCATATTAAAATAAATAACACTTAAGCAAATCTATTAAAATCACTTATACAAAGGTATTGCACATATTTAAATATAAAGAACTTGCATTATTCTAACCTTTCTATTTAAAAGAGAAAAAAACATTTAATATTAATGATGGAATTTAAGCCAGGAAATTTACCTGCTTCCAATAACAACTGTCATCTTACTTCTCTTATTTCTAACCTATTAAAAACACATCACCTTCTTTGTCATCCACCACAAACAATAAAAAAATTAAAACTCTGAGAGATCACAAAATGTTTCCTTATTTCTAGTTTTAACACCATTAATATGTTCTGAAATATATTTATACAATAGTCTTGTTGTCATGCCTATGTAAAAGGCTTCACATAATGAACATACCACAATATAAATGATGCCCTTGGACTTACAAGCACAGTGATACCTACTACCAGTTGTTTTATTATAGCCACTTAATGTGAAAGACGGGCTGTCATTTATAAAATTATGCATGTTGCACTCCCACACTTAAGTGTCCCTGTATTTATTAGTAACATGTCTATCAATTTAAAAGAATGAGCTCTAGCTAAAAATAGACTTTAATGATAAATTATTTTTAAAAATAAAACAAGATTTTTCTCCATTGAATCCCTCTCTCGCTGCTGATTCTTCTGTTGCAAGAGAGAATGGTATTAATGTAAGTAGTTCTGATCTGCAGAACAGCATTAACAGCCTGGTGAAAAATAACTAATTAAATACAAATTGTTAACATATGATAATTTATACTTTGAATAGTACTTAACTTTAAACATATCTGTTAAATTCCCCAGCTTTTAAATGTCCAAATGGTTTTAATACAGCTGATGTAATTTTTCACAACTGTAAGACATTTTCAATGAGATTAGCTTGGAACTGATCAAAATATTGATGAAACAATGTCAGTCAATTACTCCAGTTATCTCAACAAACTAGATGACAAAATTAAGTGCGTGTCAATTTTTTCGACATTTAAAAGTAAACAAGATTTGATTTTTATGGCAGTGGGCAGATATGTTCAGTTCATGGTAATTAAAAAATGCAAAAATACTGAACGAAATAAAGAGATATGGATGCATATGCAAACAATACAGCTTATTTACTTCCTAAGAGCAATGTTGTTAAGGTGGCTGCTCAGGCTAGGATAATGTTAACCCCTTATTGGATTCTACTGATAAAGTGAACTCCGAACCAGTGGACTTAAACTTGCCTAACATTAATGCCAGTATTAATACCAATAATAATATTTTAGTTCAACAACCAGAATAGCCCATAAGACCACCTCAGTTGGCAAGAGAACACAACGCCACCCCCCTACTGTACAGTCATTTGGTTCAAGAAATGAACAAGAATACCATACACTTGAGAAATATCAGCAAAAGGGTGAGAAACTGGGGAAGAAGCAGCTGAAGTCACGGCCAAAGGCGGTACTAAAAGTTTTAGTGTACTCAACTTGTGCTCTGTTTTCTGTTTAAAGCTTAACATAGGTTTACAACACATATGTTGAATTTACTAAAGAACTGCTGAATGCATTAAATGGCGGGGTTTTGTTTATAACTACCAAAAGGTTCAACTTGGTAGATTCTTTAGAAAATTAAACATGGATTTTTTTGTTACATAATGTAAAAATGTGTAAAAATGTTATCAGCCTAGCCAGTACAACCTCCTTTCTTAACCCCAATACAAATGTTTTTAACCCCAATACAAATGTTTTTAACTGTGAGAAACAATTAAGGCATAAAATAAATGTCTAATCTTTTTTTCAACCTTTATCAGAAAGAAATTGCGACTGTTAATCAGATTAAGGAGATGAATAACATTTGTTTTATGAAAACAGAAAAAAGGGGTACTATGGTGGTGGTCTGTAAATCAATATAATTACAACTTGGAGAAATTATGAAATCATGACATTGACAATCAAAAGGTTAAAATGACATACTGTATATATATTATCATACATTATATCATATTATACCATGACCCCCCCAAAACATGCACGCTGATTGGCCAGCGTGCCCGTTGTAAATCGAGTTATACTAATGGAAAAAGGTCCGGTCGCCCGGAATTTTTTCCATTAGTATAACTCGGTTTTTTAAAACACTGTCTCGCTATGTTAAATGGGTTTAACATAGCGAGACAGCTTTAAAATAAGCAACGGAGATCTCCGTTGCTTATTTTAAAGCTGTCTCGCTATGTTAAACCCATTTAACATAGCGAGACAGTGTTTAAAAAGCAACGGAGAAAGCAAGATCTCCGTTGCTTTTTAGTGTTCGCTATGTTAAATGAGTTTAACATAGCGAGACAGTTTTAAAATAAGCCACGGACATCTCCGTTGCTTATTTTAAAACTGTCTCGCTATGTTATACTCATTTAACATAGGCTACTAAAAGCAACGGAGATCTTGCTTTCTCCGTGCTTTTGCCAACTCTGATGTACTGCGAGGCGCAGTACATCAGAACTGCCGGATGCCAGACATCTGCGGAAGGGCAGCAAACAGGCATTATACTATGCCATTATTTAAGAAAAGTAATAGTTTCTTTTCTTAAATAATGTCATGGTATAATAGCAATAACCCACTTCTGGGTGCGGGTAATGCTAAATTTACCCACGGTTGGCTTTGTTTGGTCCCTCGGGCTTCGCCCTCGGGACCAAACCACGCCAACCGTGGGTAAGTTTAGCATTACCCACACCCAGGCGTGGGTTATTGCTATATTATTATATTACATTATATTTTCATATACTAATTTGAGGTTTACAACTTTATGTAGACAAACCACAAATGCAAGCCATGTTTAAATCCCTAAGGTATATAAAAATAATGTGGATCCTCCTTTTAGGTCTACCGTAGTGGTATAAGTTTGTACTACAGAATTTATTTCAGTGTATTTAGATTCTTTGTTTTAACCTTTAGTTAAAAATCTGAAGCCATACGTGCTTAACTCCTGAGATTTACTTTTAAACTGTACCATTATTTTGTAGGTGGGTTTGAAGTTGCATTTACTGTGGATGTCTACTCATGGTTCGCTTGTATCCCAAATGAAAAAGCTTTTCATTTTTTGAAGGACTTTTTAACCTGAAACACACAAATGAATGATGTTAATATTAATATATGTTGTACATTAACAAAATGTACTTTAAAGAAAATAAAGGGGGAGCTATGGGGCATCTATGATTTCCACCTCTACGAATTTAGTTTTAGGCTGAAGGAATAATACATTTTGAAAAAATTAGGTAATTAGGATGGAGTGGGTGGAGAAGAGTGTCAGGAGTGATTTGTGACAAGACGAGTACCTGTAAGAGTGAAAGGGAAGGTCTACAAGAGGGTAGTGAGACCAGCTATGTTATATGGGTTGGAGACAGTGGCATTGACAAAAAGGCAGGAGTTTGAGCTGGATGTGGCAGAATTAAAGATGTTAAGATTTGTACTGAGTGCGACGAGGGTGGACAGGATTAGGAATCAGTATATTAAGGGGTCAGCCCAGGTTGGAAGGTTTGCAGACAAAGCCAGAGAGGCACGATTACGTTGGCTTGGACATGTGCTGAGGAGGGATGCTGAGTATATTGGGAAAAAGATGCTAAGGATGAAGCTACCAGGTAACAGGAAAAGAGCATAAGATAAGGTTTATGGATGTGATGAAAGAGGACATGCAGGTGGTTGGTGTGACAGAGTAAGATGCAGAGGACAGGAAGAAATGGAAACAGGTGATCTGCTGTGGCAACCCCTAATGGGAACAGCCGAAAGATGATGATGGTAATTATTTAAAAATACTGTGGAGATTTTCTTTAGGATCATAGGAGGTTACTAGGCTAAAGGCCCTGGGGCCCTTCCAAGCCTAGCCAAGAGTTTATCCCCAAAAAGAAACCTCAGTCAGCACCTGCTGCCCCTGTCAATGAGGGACAGTTGGAACCCTGGGACAAATTTGTGGTTTCCCAGCCACTCATCAAGGTTGCTCTTGAAGAGGATCAGCGAGGTGCTCTGCTTGATGTGTATGGAAAGTCTATACCAGAGACTGGGCAACTTCTGGGAGACAAATGGTCTCTCCAGCAGGTTTTGTTGATGTTGCATATTAGATTCAGGCCTTTTGAGTGGGTAGTGCATGAGGAGGTAGACATACAAATATGTAGCATCTCTAGTAGGGCAGGGTCCAAGATTGCCTTGTAGGCAAGACATAGATCATCCCTGAGCAGTCTGTATGATACAGAGTAGAGTGATAGTGATTTCAGCCTGTCTGCGTAACACAGGTGTTGGAGGCCATGAATTCTCTTTGGGAGGTATTTCAGTGGCCTATCCAGTTGGTGCAGATGTTTGGAGAGGTACATCCCAAACGGGGCATTATACTCAATTACTGGTCTAATGAGGAAGGAGTATAGAGAGGTAAAGACCTCCTTTTTTTCTGGATGCAATCTCTTTACTTATGAGATGAACCACATAAAAGGCTTTTCTGACCACTGCTGCTACATTATGGTTGAATGTGAGGTTATCAACCCGAGTGCCCAGGTTTCTCACCACAGGTTGTGTGCTTAGGGGGGGTGTCATTGATGTGGTAATCAATAGGGATTGTATTTTTGCAGGATGGTATAACAATACATTTTTTTGCATTTAGCTTGAGGCCATGACTTTGGCACCAGTCATTAGTTGCTGTGAGACCCTCTTGCAGTATGTTAACATCATTTGGGGAATTAATGACAACACCCAACTTACAGTCATCCACAAACTTGGTCAGCCACAGGCCCTTTGTCTTTGCCTGGACCTCTGAGAAATAGATTCCAAACAGTAGGGGTCCCATGACAAATCCCTGGGGAACTCCACAAGTGGCAGGTCTGCTATTGGAGGTGGAGGTGCCTATTTTGACTTTAAGAGTCCTGTCAGTGAGTCAGTTGTCCACCCACCTGATGAGATAGGGATTTACACAAGCTTGTGTTAGCTTTTTGATGATGCCCGAGTGGGGGATTGTGTCAAAAACCTTGGCCAAGTCAAGGTAAGCAGTATGTACTGACTTTCCCTCATCCGAGCCTTGATGACAGTCTCAAAGAAGTCAACCAGGTTTAACAGGCAAGATCTGCCCTTGACATATCCGAACTGGGTGGCGTCAAGTGCTTGGAGATTGCCTATGTCCTTGTTTATGAGATCCATTATAATACACTCCATGGCTTTATAGATCAGACTTGTCAAGCTAATGGGGCGATATTTTCCAGGGTCAGTAGTGGCACCAACTTTGTGCAAGGGGATGACGATGGCAGTTCTCCACTCTGCTGGAATAAAGGCAGTACTTAAGCTGTGGTTGAATAGGGTACTCAATGGAGAAGCTAGTTCTTGCTGGAGATGGTGCACAAAACATCCTGGTATACTATCAGGTCCCATGGAAGCTGTGTTCTTTGCCTTGGATAGGGCCTTTAACACTTGATCTGCAGAGATGTGAGGTGCAGGGCAAGTATCGGGGATGTCAAAAGGGCCTTTGGGGGGGGGACAGGGGATGAAGTTTGTGCTGACCCTATCTGCTAACACAGATTGGCTAAGTCAACAGAATCAGTGCAATACTGTTAAGTACTGATTTGAAACAAACCTGGGCTTTGCCACAGAAGTTCCTGACATAACTGAGGAAGACTTTATGGTTTCCCTTTGTTATGGAGGCTAGTTTCGATTCCTAATTTGTCTTGGAGGTTTTCACTAGTGATCTAATTTGCTTGTTGAGGCTAAGGAGGGAGTTTTTCCAATTTGGAATTTGTTCCCTTTTACCCTTGGACAAAAGTTTCTTCCTTTTGTTGTAAAGCATGTTAACAGAGGATGTCTGCCAAACAGGTTTGTGTTTCCTTGAGGAGCAGGTTTTAGTTCTACTGGGTATGGCTGAGTCCATGCAGTTGTACAAATGCTTGTATACAGCATTGGCGTACTGTTCAGCATATTTGTCTGCATCCTCTGAGGGAGGCGGTTGTGTGAAGCCACAGATACCATCCCGTAGGAGGTTGTAGTCAGCTGTTGAGAAGTTTTTTAGCTTGATTATGGTTGGGGGGGGGGGTTGGGTGGGAGAGAAAAGTACAGTTTTGTACCTACCATAAATGTAGATGTCCGAACTGGATAGCATCTGCAGTCATAACAACTGGGTTGTCCTGTCGTCAGGCAGCCCTTCAGTCGGCCGGATTCCAAAGTCCGGGTCCGGCTTCGGCTGATGTCGCACTTCACCCGACGTCATCTCTGTTGGCCTTCGGGTATAAAGGCATCAGCCGACGCCATTTTCCTCAGTGTTTCTTGCCCCAGATGCCAGTTGCCCTCTTGGAAGGCTAAAATTTGGATGAATGCCAATGTTTCCAAAAAGGTAGAAGACAAACACAAAAAAATAAGCATGTATGTACATATATACAAACAAATACACCATAAGAGACTCCCCCCCCCCACCAGCTAGATATTAGGAGGGTAAACACCCTAGGAGTACCACAGAGGGGAAGGAGGGAGGGTAATCCTGACTGCAGATGCTATCCAGTTCGGACATCTACATTTATGGTAGGTACAAAACTGTACTATGTCCTTCATGGATGCATCTGCAGTCATAACAACTGGGTAGAATACCATAGCCAACTAGGGGAGGAGGAAAAACTAGATTATGGTGTGGTTAGGATCCCTTGCAGTACAGCAGTGGCAAACCCTGCTCGGGATCTAGAGTAGAGAGGTAAATTATAATGCTTGGCAAATGTATGCACGGAGGTCCAAGTAGCCGCCTCAATAATGTCTTTGGTTGCCACTCCTCATAAGAAGGCTGTGGTAGTGGCTGTTGCCCTTGTAGAATGAGGCCTTATGTTCTGTGGAATTGGTTTTCCATGGAAGGAGTAACAGAATCGTATGCAATTTCCTATCCATTTGGAGATTGTCTGTTTGGAAATAGCTTTTCCTTCTCTTCCTGTTGCATAGGCTACAAAAAGCTGGTCAGTTTTTCTGCTACTTTTGTTCTGTCCAGGTAGTAGCGTAGCTGTCTATGTACATCCAAGGTGTGTAGTATTCTTTCCCCTCTGTTTTGTGGGTTGGGAAAGAAGGCAGGTAGGTGGATTGCCTGGTTTAAGGACACTCTGGATACCACCTTAGGCATAAATGTAGGATTAGTCCTCATGGACACTCTATCTTGGTGGAAGATTAGGAAGGGCTGTACTGCCATTAGGGCCTGAAGTTCAGAAACCCTCCTTGCTGAGGTTATTGCCAGAAGGAAAGCAGTTTTCCACGATAGATGCTGTAGGTCTGCTGTTGCTGCTGGTTCAAAAGGTGTGAGTGTCAACTTTTCTAGCACAAAGTTCAAATCCCAAGCTGGCAATGGTGGTTTCCTTGGAGGTTTTACATTCTTGATTCCTCTGAGGAACTGCCTGAGTAAAGGATGTGAAAAGACAGGTGGATCAAAACTGTATTCTGCTGATATAGCTGATGCATGTATCTTGATGGAGGAATAGGACAGGCCTGTATGTAGAAGCTCTGCCAAGTACTCCAGAATGTTAGCCATATCTATATTTGACACATCTTTTCCTCTTTCAGTACTCCAAATGACAAACCTTTTCCATTTTCCTGCATAATTCCTTCTTGTTGAAGGTCTGCGGGCTTCTAGGATAATGTCTTTAACCCTTTGGGAAAGTTCTGGATTAGTTGCTGCTATGTGATGTTCCATGCAGTCAGTTGCAACGTTTTTAGGTTTGGATGCATGATGCTGTAGTTGTTCTGAGTTAACATCAAAGGCATCAGGGGTATTGACCACAAGTTGTTCCGAGACATGCTTCTCAGCAATGGGTACCAGTGTTGTCTTGGCCAGTTTGGAGCTATCAGGGTTATCCTTGGACGCTCCTCCTTGATTTTTAGTAATACCTTGTGTATCAAGGGAAGAGGAGGGAATGCATATGCTGTTAGGCCTTTCCAGCTGAAGGAGAGCGAATCCACTTTCCATGCCAGTGGGTGGAATGTCCTTGTGCAGAATTTTTCGAGCTGGTGATTGAGAGGGAAGCGAATAGATCTATCTGAGGCATTCCCCATTTCTTTGAGATGGTCTTGAAGATGTCCAGATGTAGCATCCATTCGTGGGCATCCGATGTGGTTCTGCTTAAAATGTCTGCTAGAGTATTCTCCTTTCCCGGTACAAACATTGCCTGTAACTGGATGTTGTAGCTGAGTGCCAGGTTCCAAAGCTCCAAAGTCATTCTGCATAGGGGGTATGAATGAGTGCCTCCCTGTTTGTTGATGTACCACATCACTGTGGTGTTGTCTGTCCTTATCATCAAATGGCCTTCTTTGAGAAATGGTCTGAAGTTTTGGATTGCCAGTTTTACTGCCAGCATCTCTTTTAGGTTGATGTGCAGGTGAAGTTGATCCTGGGTCCACAAACCTTGCACGCATTTGTCCAGCATGTGAGCCCCCCATCCTAGGTCTGAGGCGTCTGTTGTGATGGTCTGATTTGCTTGACAGCTGCGAAAGGGTAGTCCCGGGTTTGACTGGCATGCTTGAGCCCACCATAGGAACTCCTGTTTTAAGCATGGAATTAGTGGAATTTCTGCTTCTAGGCTGTGACTGTGTTGAGACCATAAATTCTTTAGGTACCACTGTAGTTTTCTCATATGTAGTCTGGCATGTCGGACCAAGATTATGCATGATGCCATGAAGCCCAAGGCCTGCAGTACTTTTCTTGCTGTTAACTTGTTCTGTTTTGTTAGAGCCAAGAAGTAAAGAGGGAGTTCTTTTTGTTTTTCTGCAGTTAGGAATGCCATTTGTCTTACTGTGTCCAATTCTGCGCCCAAGAATGTCCTTGTTTGGGATGGTATCAGCCTTGACTTTTGTAAATTGACTGTGTATTCCAGTGCTTGTAGCAAGTAAATGACCCTTTGTAAATCTGTTGTCAGCTTGCTTTTGTTGTCCCCTTGTAGCAGGCAGTCGTCCAGGTATGGGTAAATTTGGATTCCCTGTAGTCTGCAGTGGGCGATTACTGATGCCAGGCATTTTGTGAATACTCTGGGTGCAGTAGATAAGCCAAAGGGCAATGCTGAAAATTGATAATGCTCTGATCCTGCAAGAAATCTGAGGTATCTTCTGCAGATTGGTCGAATGGGGACGTGCAGGTATGCCTCCTTGAGATCTAGAGTTACCAGCCAACACTCCTTGCCCAGCATGGGAAGAAGTTGCTGTAGGGTCAGCATTTTGAATTTTGGGACAATGATGTATGTATTTAAGGTGGACAGGTCGAGAATAGGTCTCCAACTTTTTTCCTTCCTTGGAACTAGGAATAGTCTGGAGTAGAATCCTTTTCCTTGTTCTGTAATTGGCACTCTTTCCACAGCTCTCATCTTTGCTAATTGCATTATCTGTTGTAGAGCTTCTGTTTTTTGATTTGGAGGTAGGTTTGGTATTCCTCTTTTGACTGGTAAAGTGTGGAAGTGGAACCGGTAGCCTTGATCTATGGTTCGCAAAATCCACTTGTCTTTTGTGATGTAGTGCCAGTTTTTCGAAAATAAGGTTAATTTGCCGCCTAATGGAGCTGCTATTTGTTCCCTGGTAGGCGGATTTAGAGTTAAGTCACTGTGATTGTGTTGTTGTAGTGGCAGTGGTTGTGTCTGTGCCTCTGTTATTACCTTGCCACTGTCGTCCTCTGTAGGTACCTCCTCTGGATTGGTTTCTGCCTCTGGGACGTCTATTCCTGCCCCTTTGGGGTCTTGTGGAGTCAGGAAAGGACCAATTTTTGGCAGGCCAGTTCCTGCTAAACCTTGGGGGCTGAACCTGCAAGAAATCTTTAACTGTTTGAACAGATTTTGCCTTTTCTTCCATTTTCTTCATTACCTGCTGGGCAGGTGTACCAAACAAACTGGTCTTATCCATAGGAGCATCTAATAACTTAGCTTTAACATGATCCGGTAGGACTTGTTCCTTTAGCCATGCATGTCTTCTTATCACTGTGCCAGTCATGGCTGACCTAAATGATGCCTCCAGTGCATCATAGCCACATTTTAAGGAATGGTTACTAACCTGTTGTATGTTATTTACCATTTCTAATACATATTTCTTATCGACAGAATCATCAGAGGATAGCTTTTTAGTTAACTGATCAAGCATAAACTCTTGGTATTGTATCATGTGAAACTGACAGTTTAAAGCTCTAGCTGAGAGAGTAGCTGAGGTGTAGACTTTTTTGCCCCATCTGTCTAAAGACCTGGCTTCCCTTTCGGAAGGAATAGGGTTTTTTGCTGTGGCCGAGGCTACTGCCTTAGGACCCTGGGATATAGTTTCGGGGTCTGCAAGAGGGGCCTTGTAAAGGTGATGATGAGTGTCTGGTACCCTGTAGAATCTATCTGGTTTGGCAGGGGCTGGAGGTAAAGAGTCTGGAGCAGAGCAGACATCATTAAAGGCATCGTCCACCACAGAAAGTACAGGAGGTATAGCTAAGGGCCTGTGCTGTGGAAGATGCAGAAAAGTCCTAAGCCTTTTTCTGGAATCTGAGAAATCCTGCTGCTGCCATTGGAATTGTTCTCGCATGGCATGTAAGGTTTCCCCAAAAGAGAATTCTTCTGGTGGGGAAGCAGCTGGAATGGATTCTTCAGCATCTGAGTCTTCATAATTGGAGAAAGGAGCCTCTGGCTGGTCTGTTATGTCTGAGTCATCGGCTGAATCATCAGAGGACACAGGCTCGGGGGGCTCTGCCCTAGGTCTCTTCTCTGGGGGCTGAGAGGCCCTGTCTGGGTGGGATTGAGATCCCCTAATCAATGATATTAAATCTTCTGCCAGAGTAAGCATTTGTGAGCTAGATGTGGGCCTGGTTGTAGGGGGTTTGACAGGCACTGCTTTAGTAGATTTGGCTGCTTTAGCCCTGGCAAAGGCCTTGATGGACATGGCTGCTGGGGGCCTAGCAGCACCATGTGCTGGGGTAGAGACATCCAATGGAATGGTGTCTGATAAGTCAGTAGCAACCACCGTAGTGGATAAAATTTCTGAGGCCGATTCAAGTGAAGTAGCAGGAGCCTCAGTGGTAGTCATAGATTCAGCTGTACTTTGATCAGTTTTCTCGGTTTCGGCCGAAACCGAGACACTCATGATTTGCTTAACCATGGTTTCGGCCGAAACCGTGGACCGCGAGTGTCGGTCTTTTCTTTGCGTTTTTAGTGATTTGGGAAGTCGGAAGATCCGACGGCATAATATACGCAAAATCTGAGCCGAAAAACTGTTCAGCAAACTCCGACCGACGCCTAAGCGTACGTCGGTTGAAAGAAGCACAGGCCGAACAGGCTGCTACGTCGTGGGCTGGGCCTAAACAAGGCAAACAGTAAGAGTGGAAATCTTTATGAGGTATTTGTTTCCCACAAGTTAAACAATTATTTACTTTTTCTGACATCGGCTGAGGCAAGAAAGAGTCCCCAACGGGGTACTTAGCTTTAGAAGTCTTCGAAGTAGTATTCGGTAGTAGTAATCTCTGGATCCGACCGACCGGCACTTGCGAACAGCTTCTGCTTCGGGCGCCACGCGGCAAGAAAGACTGAGGAAAATGGCGTCGGCTGATGCCTTTATACCCGAAGGCCAACAGAGATGACGTCGGGTGAAGTGCGACATCAGCCGAAGCCGGACCCGGACTTTGGAATCCGGCCGACTGAAGGGCTGCCTGACGACAGGACAACCCAGTTGTTATGACTGCAGATGCATCCATGAAGGACATCTTCAAAAAGAGACAGTCTGATTATCTGATCTCACCAGGGAAGAACATACTATGGAAGTGGTGCATCGGTCACCCATGTTGGTAAGAGCCAAGTCCAAAATGTTATCTCCCCTTGTGGGGGATGAGATGAGCTGGTATACTGCATTAGAAGAAGTTGAGGAATTGTTGAGACAGTGCATTAGTACAAGAATAGTTCACCCAGTCTATGGTGGAGTAGTTGAAGTTATCAAGGATGAGGTTGTTGGGGGGTACCTTGATGAGTCAAGTAGATCCAGGTAAGAGGAGTAGGTATCTTGAGTCATGCGGGGGGGGGGGGTCTACAGCTAGTTATAACTTGGATGGGTGTCTTTCCAACTGTCAGTTGAAACTGGAGTAGTTCCAGTGCATCATGCTGGCAAACCAGTCTGGAGGTGTGCGCATCTTTAATGAAGACAGAGACACCCCCACCCTTAAGTCTTCCTAAACTCATTTTGGGGTCAGAATGTGTGGAGTGAGGTATAGCCTGGTAAGGCAGGGGTGCTCTCTGCAGCCCTGAACCAAGTTTCCGTGACCGCACAAACATCAGCATCTTCCAGTGGAACGAGGGGGTAAACTTTATTTTTTGGAAATCTACATAGTTTTGTGGATTCGTGACAAATTATAGGAGGAGTTATGAACTTTTTTAGTTTTTTGAGCATTTTTACTGAAACAGAGAGTATTGAAAATGAGACATATGTTCACATGGAGATGAAAAGAAGTAACTGCCTGATCAGCCTGCTAATCTTTAATACTGCATGTAAGCTACGTTGTATCCATTTAAAAGCACTATCATGTATAATAGGTGGAAGTAACAGTTTCTGTCCTAATGGCTACTTTTGTCCACATTACCATGGAATGTAAATGGCCTTATAAGTACAGAGCAAAAATACAAAGAATACTGAATTATATTAAGAACTGCAGGGTGAAAATAATGTTGTGGGAGACAAAGCTGGACAGCAATAAGCATGCGAATTTGGCAAAGAAAGGAAGTGCATTCATCTGAATGCCAAGGGCAAGGGAAAGAGGAATAATAATAATAATGATTGCTAGAGAAACTCCCAACAGTAATAAAAGAGGAAAAAAAAGAGAGAATGACAGCAAATTTGTGGCAATAAGGGTTTAATAGCAGGGGAGGAGGATTCTGCTAGCATGTATTTATATTCCACCTAAAACTATTATGGAGGTTAAGAGAATTTTCGGAGAAGTAATCAGCTTTAAGTAGGGAACATTATTTACGCGTGGGGACTGGTTCCTTGTTTGCAAAACTGATGTATCAGAGGACCTATAAATCAAAACATAACAAAACAGGGTAGATTTCTACAGAAATATATGAGAATGTTTGGCAAACGAGATGTAAATTCTGTAACAACAACTCATGAGAGGATTTATATATTACTTACTCTCCATGGAAAGTAACTGGACAAAAAATTTCACAAGAACATGTGTATTTAATTGAAACTTTTGACATGTCGACAACTCTTGCAGATGATGCACAAATACAAACTAAGATAAAGATGCAGGATAACGTAGCATAAATGAGACAGAGTGGAGTAGGATAAAAGTACTATGGATTTTAAAAACATGGTAGGAATAAGAGAGAAGGAGATCTGATAAAAAAAAGTAATAGGAATTAGAGAGACTGACAAAACTTACATTACTACAGAGTAAAGGGAATCTCAGAACAAAAACAGGAAAAATTGTTAAGAGAAAGTGAGGGCAAGAGTAATTTTGGATAACGTGCATGAGTTTAGAAAGGTTGCTATTAAGGAAGTACTTTTTTGATAACTCCACTGCACAAAACCTTTTAGTATAGCAATTTGGGCAACAAAGTAGAAAGGGTTGTCACCAAAACGTAAGGAGCCTATAACAAGAAAAAACAATCAAAGATCTTTTGAAAACGTACGATGGAGCGTTATGTGCTGTGTTTCTGTGGAATAAAGTGAACTGAAGTGTGCTGAGCCGTCCATAGGTTTTTTCACAATTTTCTAAGCTTGCCCTGGTCAGGGCTTTATTGTTTTGCCTGAAAAGCTGCTTCATTTTGTGGATTACAGGTTTTATTTGGAAGCTGCTGTGAATTTTGTTTTGTTTCATCTTATAGAGGTATTACAGATATTTCTTAAACTTTATAAAAATTTCTATGAAGCAGAGAAGTATGGAAACCAACAAAAGGCACAAATGGAAATATTTATGGAATCCTTATGCCAAGGCTAAAAGTAAGTAGGCTCAACAATTAATTGCCAAGATAGGAAAATATGAAATTAAAAAAATAATATATAAATCAATCAACAAGGAGGTCTTAGGAACAGATGGTAATTCTGTGAAAGTTAGGAAGCAATAATTAATGTATAATGATTTGCAATTCAAGTGCAACTTGGATGGGAAACCAGAAATTAATCCCTGGTTTGGTACCTATGTCTCTAATGGACACAGGTAACCTGAAATTGGTTCATCTCCCAGGCCCATGCTTACACTTATCAAGGTATCAAAAATTGTCAGAGATTTGGGATGCATTGCTAGGCTTAAAAAGGCCCTTGTGGTTGTTAGCCTAGTAAACAGCTATGAATCTATGAACCTATGAGTATGTAACACAAATATGTCATCTACCATGGGATAATAAAAAGCATTATGCACTTTACAAGGAATACTATTTTGCTCTAATTTGCTTTTACTTGAATATAATTGTATTTACTTGTTGACTTTTGTCTACCTGACTGACTGTACTGCATTTGCATGTCGAAATCTGTTACAGACTACAGGAAACACCCACCTACCACAGACTGTCAAAAGGTATATCCTAACAACTGCATCTTTAGAAATTAAATACTAGGTCAAATGACATGGTAATTAGGAAGTAACTGGACAGCTATTCAACCTACAGTAAATGTAAACACAAGTTTACTATACTTGATAATAAGCATAGTACCACTGAAGTAACTATTTTATAACCAGAATGCCCACTTTACATTGTCACCATAATTACAGCACAAAGAAATGGTAACAAAAAAGTTTGCTTATGATCTTTAAACCATGATTCAAGTGTTTATGTCTACAACAGCTAAGAGAATGTCAAATGTGTTCCAAAACTGACAGATATGGATCAATGTGGTTTTCAGGATGAGCGCAAACATTTGGCATTAATAGAACATGATGACTCAGAGGAAAGCAGAGTAAAAGAACAATGCTATTGCTGGTGGGTCTTGATGCAGAGAAGGCAATAAATGCCATTAGCAGGGATTTTATGTGTAGGGCAATGGAAAAGCATTCCCTGACAGAACAATAGGGCAAATTAGAAGGATATATGAAGGGTCAGATGCAAGAATTAAACTTGGGAGAGTTCCTCTCAGGCAACCTTTACTTGAACAGAGGAACAAGCCCTCTCCCCTTTGTTATTTACTTAGAGACATTAAGAAAGAAAATAAGGGACTTAAAAAAATCAAAGCTATAACTCAAATGGTAATCAATAAAAGTTAGCTTTATTCTCACATCCTCTTTACTCAGTATCATACAGACTTCTGAAAGGGGATCGCTGCCTGGCATACGAGACATACGAGGCATCCCTGGACCCTTTTGTGATGAATCTTTTGCACATCCACAAAACAAACAGCATCAAAACTTCTAGATTAAAAAATATAAACTTTGCTTGCAACATAAACAGGACTTGTTGGAGAAAGAGTTATGTTTCTCAGAGAATTCCCATTCTCTGGAACAGGCTCTCCTTCTATGTGAAGCAGAGATCTTCCCTTTCTTATTAAAAAGCAAATTGGGACCAATCAATGGGTAACCAGAAATTCACCCCGGTCTGGCTCCCATGTCTCTGACTGACAGCAGTCGTCAGTAAATTGCTGGCTAGACCTCAAATCCAAATCAAATTTGTGGGTCACATTTGGTTTGGGTTGCAAGGATAAGCTTTTTAGGGGCATAGTGGTCGTTAGCCTAGTATACACCTATGAACCTGTGAACCCATGACATTAGTTTCCACATGATAAATCAAGAAAAGGACATTTCAGTAATGAGGAGCATTCTGAGACAATTTCAAATCTTTTCAGGACTAAATGCAGATAAACAAAGGCTAACGCAGTAAACAATCTGCCCACACAAATATGCAAACTGGTTCAGATATAACCATAGTTTTGGGGGACATAAGATAGAGTGTTTAGTTCTAGTAAGTAGAAAGGGTTTTCTTGTGTGGGAAAAGACTTAGACATAAGCAGTAAGTGTTTCTTGTACCTTTAGCTATATATACAGATCAGGTGTATTTTTATCAAGAGATGAAGTTGTGGACCACAATAAAGAGCTGCAGGAAATAATACGGGAGGGGAAGACAGAGCAAGAGTTTAGTGGGATAAATTTATCCTCCTGTCAGAGCACAGTGGTTTACGATTACCTGATGTAAAAAGGTATTTTAGAGCTACACAATTAAGGTTGATATACATAACACAAGCAGAAGGTTGCAACTCAAAGAGGAAAGGGATGATGTTGAAATGGTGGTTGGGGGGGGGGGGTTGAGAAGGAGAGTGAAAGAATTTAGAAGCAAGTCCTTAAGGAGAGCCACCACCATAATGATAACTACATTTGTAAGGTAGCAGAAAGTATTCTAAGAACTAAGCTAACGTGAATGGAGAAAAGAGATTTTATTAACAAGGGTGACTGTAAGGGATACAGAAAGGAGGAGGAATGGGCTTTCTTGGCGGTTTGATATGAAGGATGCCTTCTAGAAACTGCTTGACCTCAAATCTACATGCCAGAGGAGGAGTGAGTAGCAGATAGACAGAAATTGTTGACAAGTGAGCTTTCACTGAAGAATATTCCAAGCCAGCATGTAGGAGTTCACACGGGTAAGAAAGAAACAATGGGACCCCCCCATGGGGATCCTGATGACTTTTAAGACACCGGACAAAAAAATCTCTTCCATTTGGACATGTACAATATTCTGATATTGGGTTTCCTGGATTCCTGCAGGACCCTAAGCATGCCTTCAGAAAGCTGGTTTTGGAAAGCAATCAAAACCGTTATCACCCAAAATGCCAGTTGAAGCAAGGATGGCTGAGGAGAGATCTTTTGTCCTGTATGACAAGGTCCATAACTTGTGATCATAGCCTGTGGCCAGATGGAATAAGGGGGGAACCAGTGCTCTCTTGGCCAAAAGGGAATCACCAACAAGATTTTTGGAGAGTCTTTCTCAATTTTGTGAAGGACTTTGGGAAGAAGAGGAAGGGGAGGAAATTCATACAGGAACATTCCCTTGCAAGAGAAAGCCATGGTGTCCAACTTTCCAAGCCAATGATGTGGGACTCTGGAACAGAACTGAGCGAGTTCCCTGTACAGAAGGGAGGCAAAAAGATCTTTCTGAGGAATACCCCACTGATGAACTATGTCCAGAAACACATCTCTGTGAAGCATCCATTTGTGAGGCTTTGTCTTGGACCTGCTGAGAGAATATGCCATAAGACTGTGTTCTGAAGGTACGGAGACTGCCTGTAGGGTCACCTGCTGATTGATGGCTATTTCCCAGGCTTGAAGGGCTAATTTGCAAAGAAGGTAAGACCTTGAACCCCCTTGCTTGTTGACGTAGCACGACTGTGGTGCTGTCTGCATAAACCCTCAAGGGACCTGGCACCCAGCGTGAGTGGAAAGCTTGAAGATCCAAAATGAGAGCCTTCATTTCCTTGACATTTATGTGATCTGTGCTCTTCTGAGGGAACCAAAGGCCCTGAACCATCATGCTGCCTGAAGTAGTTCCCCACCCCAGCTCTGAGGCATCAGTGAACAGTTCCTGGGATCGCTGAGGGGTTTAGGAGAGGAACACGCGAGTTGAAAGACATCTGTTAAATCCACCAGTGAAATTCCAGTTTCAGGCAATGGAGCAGTGCAACTAGATGGTCTAGTGAGAGTGGCAGTGTTGAAGCCATACTGATTTTAGGTACCACTGAAACTTCCTCCTATGATGCTTGGCCCAGGGAAGAATGGGGATAGTATAAGCAATGAACTCCACTGTCCTGAGAAACACCCCGGCTGTGACAGGGGCAAAAGAAGCAAGAAAAAAAAAAATTTGTGAGGACCAGACCCTTTGAGGCAGGAAGACTGGCTAACATTGAAACAGTGGGGAACCTGCAGCCTAGAACAATGGGATAATGAGATAAAGTTAACAGCGATGTTTGAAGGTTGACAGTAAACCCTAGGTTGTGCAACAGAAACTGGGTAAAGTGTAGATCCCACACTTGCTTGACTTGGGATGGGGCCTGAAGTAAAATGTCATCCAGACAGTGAAATATCTGAATATCCTAAAGCCTGCAAAATGCGACTACTGGAGCTAGACATTTTATGAACACCCTTGGAGCTGTTGAAAGCCAAAGGACAAAGCAGGGAACTGAAAATGAGAGGAAGAAAAGTACAGTTTTGTACCTACCATAAATGTAGATGTCCGATAGGTATGCATCTGCAGTCATAACATATGGGTTGTCCTGCCTCAGGCAGCCCTTCGGTCGGCCGGATTCCAAAGTCTGGGTCTGGGTCTGGCCTCGGCTGATGTCGCACTTTCCCCGACGTCAGAGCGTCTGGGGTACAAAAGCATCAGCCGATGCCATTTTCCTCAGTTTTTCTTGCCCCAGATGCCAGGTGCCCTCTAGGAAGGCTAAATTTGGATAAATGCTGAAAAGTTCCAAACATTTGCAAATTATATACATGTATAAATAAACAAATACACCATAATAGATTCCCCCAGCTAGCTGAAAGAGGAGTAAGCACCCTAGGAATACCACAGAGGGGAAGGAGGGAGGGTAATCCTGACTGCAGATGCATACCTATCGGACATCTACATTTATGGTAGGTACAAAACTGTGCTATGTCCTTCAAGGATGCATCTGCAGTCATAACATATGGGTAGAATACCATAGCCAATCTGGGGGAGGAGGCACTAAGAGAAGGGTGGTGTAGTTAAGATCCCCTGCAGTACTGCAGTTGCAAAGCCTGCTCTGGATCTAGAGTATAAAGGAAGATTGTAATGCTTGGCAAATGTATGCACGGAGCTCCAAGTAGCAGCTTCTAAAATGTCCTTGGTAGCCACCCCTCGTAGGAAAGCTGTAGTGGTGGCTGTGGCCCTTGTGGAGTGAGGCCTGATATTTTCAGGAAAGTACAGTTTTGTACCTACCATAAATGTAGATGTTCGAGGATCCACATTGCTGCAGTCCTAACCATTGGGTAGTCCGCTGTCCCAGTCGGCCCGAATACCAAAGTATATGGCTGACGTCGGTCAAGGCGCATTAGTCTGACGTCAGGACGTCAGGGTACTAATGCGCATGACCGACGTCATATCCTCAGTCTTTTCTTGCCCCAGATGTCAGAAGACCCTAAAAAGACAAGGCCAAAACCAAAAACACCAAACACTCCTGCACCAAAAATATGTACAATATATACAAAATTACAAGAGTATAACCTCACCCACACAACCACCCCTAAACACAGAGGGGAAGGAGGGAGGGTAAATTGGACTGCAGCAATGTGGATCCTCGAACATCTACATTTATGGTAGGTACAAAACTGTACTATGTTCTTCATTCCACATTGCTGCAGTCCTAACCATTGGGTAGAATCCCAAAGCAGAGGTAAGGGAGGCTGGCAAATCATAAAGAAGCAGGAGCTGTCAACATGCCTTGCAAAATAGCTGTGGCAAAACCAGCCCTAGATTTAGAGTAGAGAGGAAGGTGGTAATGCTTAGAGAAAGTATGCACTGAATTCCAAGTAGCTGCCTCCAAAATATCCTTAGTTGCCACCCCCCTTAGAAATGCTGTTGAAGTGGCAGTAGCCCTAGTGGAATGAGGCCTAATCCCAGCTGGAATCTCCTTGCCATGATGGGAATAACAAAATGCAATGCAAAACCCAATCCACTTAGAAATAGTTTGTTTTGACACAGGCTTGCCCTGAGAACTCAAAGCAAAAGAAACAAACAACTGCTGAGACTGCCTAAAATCCTTGGTCCTGCTTAAATAATAATGCAACTGCCTGTGTACATCTAAAGTGTGCAAAATCTTTTCCCCTTATTTTGGGGATCTGCATAGAAAGTAGGCAAATGAATAGTTTGGTTTAAAGCCACACTAGAAACCACCTTAGGCATAAAAGAAGGATTAGTACGTAATGATACCCTATCCTTATGGAAAATCAAAAAGGCTCTACCGCCATAAGGGCCTGCAATTCAGAAACCCTTCTTGCAGAAGTAATGGCCAACAAAAAGCAGTCTTCCATGACAAGTATTTCAATTCAGCAGTAGCCTTGAGGCTCAAAAGGTTGTAGAGTAAGTTTCTCCAACACAAAATTGAGATCCCAAGCAGGAGTAGGAGCTCTCGGGGGTCTTATATTCTTTGCCCCTCTAAGAAATTGCTTGAACAAAGGATGCGAAAACAATGGTGGGTCACAATCATAGTGAGCTGAAATTGCTGCAGCATGAATCTTAATGGAAGAGAAAGACAAACCTTTGTCCAATAACTCAGTAAGATATTGAAGAGCCACACTCAAATTAGGCTCAGAAATCTCCAAATTCTTTGCTGCACTCCAAAATAAAAATCTCTTCCATTTTTCTGCGTACACTTTCCTTGTACTAGGTCTTCTGGCTTCCATAATCACATTTAAAACTTGTTGAGGAAGTTGAGACCTGCTGTGTTTCAAAACAGAATATGCCAGGCTGTTAGATGAAGAGAGTGAAGCTTGACATTGAGCAGGTGACCGTCCCTCTGAGACAACAGGTGTGGAATCAAAGGTAAAGGCCATGGAGGCTTCCTTACCAGACTCCTCAGTAATGGGTACCAGTGTTGCCGAGGCCAATCTGGAGCTATTAAAATCATCCTTGGCTTGTCTTGTCTGACCTTTAGGAGCACCTTTGGGAGAAGAGGCAGAGGTGGAAAGGCATACACATGAAGATTTTTCCAACTGAAAGAAAGAGCATCCACTTTCCAAGCTGTGTGATGAAACCTCTTTGTGCAAAACTTTGGCAGCTGGTGGTTTAGTGGAGAAGCGAACAGATCTATGTCTGGAGTTCCCCATGACACTGTCAATTTCCGAAATACATGAAGATCCAGTTTCCACTCGTGGGGATCCATGATTTGTCTGCTTAACACATCTGCTAAGGAGTTCTGTGCTCCAGGCAGAAACCTTGCCTGAAGAGTTAGTTGCAAGCTGAGCGCAGTCTCCCATAAAATCATTGCTTGCCTGCACAACGGGTAAGAATGTGTTCCCCCTTGTTTGTTGATGTACCACATGACAGTTGTGTTGTCTGCTAGAATCAACACCTGCCCTGGAAGAAGTAACTCCTTGAAAGCCATTAATGCAAACTGGACTGCTAACATCTCCTTCATGTTGATATGTAGATGCTGTAGTCTGGCAGGCCACTTGTCTTGTATCCACTTTCCATTTATATGAGCTCCCCAAGCAATGTCTGAGGCATCTGTCGTTAGAATCTGACTCGCCTCTGGCCGGGTCACAGAGAGTCCCTTGTTTAGGTGACATTCCTGAGCCCACCACAAAAATTCCTGTTGAATGCAAGGTATTATTTGAATGACAGTGTCCAAATCCTGGCAGTGCTGTGTCCATACATTTTGAGATACCATTGCAGCTTCCTCATATGCAGTTTGGCATTGGGAAGCACCAGAATACAAGATGCCATGAACCCTAAGGCTTGAAGGACTGTCCTTGCAGTCATCCCGGACTGAAGAGATAGTTGATGGAAGTAAATGGAAAGATTCTTTTGTTTGTCCGGGGTTAAAAAGGCCATCTGGGCTGCTGTATTCAGTCTCACACCCAGAAAGCACATGTCTTGAGAGGGTACTAGACTGGACTTTATTTCATTCACAGAATACCCTAGGCATCTTAGCACTGCTATCACATATTCCAAATGCTGTAAAGGTCTTCCTTTTCTTGAGCCAGAATCAGGCAGTCGTCCAAGTAAGGATAGATTTGAATTCCTTTTAGCCTGAAGTAAGCTATCACTGGAGCCAGAACCTTTGTGAATACTCTGGGCAGTAGATAAGCCAAAGGGCAATGCAGAGAACTGATAATGGGAATTTCCAGCTCGAAAGCAGATACTTCCTGCAACTTAGTCTGATAGGCACATGAAGGTAAGCCTCCTTGAGATCTAAAGTTACCATCCAGTGATCTTTGCCCAGCAGAGGTAAAAGCTGTTGTAACGTCAACATTTTGAACTTGGGAATGTCCAGATAAGTGTTGAGGATAGATAAATCCAAAATTGGTCTCCATGTGTTCCCCTTCTTTGGTACTAGGAACAGGCGAGAATAAAATCCTAGGCCCCTTTCTGGCACAGGAACTGGCTGAATGGCCCCTATTTGGAGTAACAGAGAAATTTGCTTGTGAGCCTCTTTTCTTTGTAGAGGAATGTCTGGCATGCCTTTGAAAGGAGGCAAGGTATGGAAATAAAAAGTACAGTTTTGTACCTACCATAAATGTAGATGTTCGAGGATCCACATTGCTGCAGTCCTAACTATTGGGTAGTCCGCTGTCCAGTCGGCCCGAATACCAGAGTATATGGCTGACGTCGGTCAGGGCGCATTAGACTGACGTCAGTACGTCAGGGTACTAATGCGCATGACCAACGTCATATCCTCAGTCTTTTCTTGCCCCAGATGTCAGAAGACCCTAAAAAGACAAGGCCCAATATACCTGCACCAAAAATATGTACAATATATACAAAAATATATACAAAAATATCAGCATATAACCTCACCTACACAACCACCCCTAAACACAGAGGGAAGGAGGGAGGGTAAATTGGACTGCAGCAATGTGGATCCTCGAACATCTACATTTATGGTAGGTACAAAACTGTACTATGTTCTTCATTCCACATTGCTGCAGTCCTAACTATTGGGTAGAATCCCAAAGCAGAGGTAAGGGAGGCTGGCAAATCATAAAGAAGCAGGAGCTGACAACATGCCTTGCAAAATAGCTGTGGCAAAACCAGCCCTAGACTTAGAGTAGAGAGGAAGGTGATAATGCTTAGAGAAAGTATGCACTGAACTCCAAGTAGCTGCCTCCAAAATATCCTTAGTTGCCACCCCTTAGAAATGCTGTTGAAGTGGCAGTAGCCCTAGTGGAATGAGGCCTAATCGCAGCTGGAATCTCCTTGCCATGATGGGAATAACAAAATGCAATGCAAAACCCAATCCACCTAGAAATAGTTTGTTTTGACACAGGCTTGCGCTCTGAACTCAAAGCAAAAGAAACAAACAACTGCTGAGACTGCCTAAAATCCTTAGTCCTGCTTAAATAATAACGCAATTGCCTGTGTACATCTAAAGTGTGCAAAATCTTTTCCCCTTTATTTTGGGGGTCTGCATAAAAGTAGGCAAATGAATAGTTTGGTTTAAAGCCACACTAGAAACCACCTTAGGCATAAAGGAAGGATTAGTACGTAATGATACCCTATCCTTATGGAAAATCAAAAAGGGCTCTACTGCCATAAGGGCCTGCAACTCAGACACCCTTCTCGCAGAAGTAATAGCCAACAGAAAAGCAGTCTTCCATGACAAGTATTTCAATTCAGCAGTAGCCGCAGGCTCAAAAGGTTGTAGAGTAAGTTTTTCCAACACAAAATTGAGATCCCAAGCAGGAGTAGGAGCTCTACGTGGGCGTCTTATATTCTTTGCCCCTCTAAGAAACTGCTTGAACAAAGGATGCGAAAACAATGGTGGGTCACAATCATAGTGAGCTGAAATTGCTGCAGCATGAATCTTAATGGAAGAGAAGGACAAACCTTTGTCCAATAACTCAGTAAGATATTGAAGAGCCACACTCAAATTAGGCTCAGAAATCTCCAAATTCTTTGCTGTACTCCAAAATAAAAATCTCTTCCATTTTTCTCGTACACTTTCCTTGTACTAGGTCTTCTAGCTTCCATAATCACATTTAAAACTTGTTGAGGAAGTTGAGACCTGCTGTGTTTCAACATAGAATATGCCAGGCTGTTAGATGAAGAGAGTGAAGCTTGACATTGAGCAGATGACCGTCCTTCTGAGACAACAGATGTGGAATCAAAGGTAAAGGCCATGGAGGCTTCCTTACCAGACTCCTTAGTAGTGGATACCAGTGTTGCCGAGGCCAATCTGGAGCTATTAAAATCATCCTTGGCTTGTCTTGTCTGACCTTTAAGAGCACCTTTGGAAGAAGAGGCAGAGGTGGAAAGGCATACACATGAAGATTTTTCCAACTGAAAGACAGAGCATCCACTTTCCAAGCTGTGTGATGAAACCCCTTTGTGCAAAACTTTGGCAGCTGGTGGTTTAGTGGAGAAGCGAACAGATCTATGTCTGGAGTTCCCCATGACACTGTCAATTTCTGAAATACATGAAGATCCAGTTTCCACTGTGGGGATCCATGATTTGTCTGCTTAACACATCTGCTAAGGAGTTCTGTGCTCCGGCAGAAACCTTGCCTGAAGAGTTAGTTGCAAGCTGAGCGCAGTCTCCCATAAAATCATTGCTTGCCTGCATAGAGGATAAGAATGTGTTCCCCTTGTTTGTTGATGTACCACATGACAGTTGTGTTGTCTGTTAGAATCAACACCTGCCTGGAAGAAGTAACTCCTTGAAAGCCATTAATGCAAACTGGACTGCTAACATCTCCTTCATGTTGATATGTAGATGCTGTAGTCTGGCAGGCCACTTGTCTTGTATCCACTTTCCATTTAGATGAGCTCCCCAAGCAATGTCCGAGGCATCTGTCGTTAAGATCTGACTCGCCTCTGGCGGGTCACAGAGAGTCCCTTGTTTAGGTGACATTCCTGAGCCCACCACAAAAATTCTTTTTGAAGGCAAGGTATTATTTGAATGACAGTGTCCAAATCCTGGCAGTGCTGTGTCCATACATTTTGAGATACCATTGCAGCTTCCTCATATGCAGTTTGGCATTGGGAAGCACCAGAATACAAGATGCCATGAACCCTAATGCTTGAAGGACTGTCCTTGCAGTCAGCACGGACTGATGAGATAGTTGATGGAAGTAAAGGGATAGACTCTTTTGTTTGTCCGGGGTTAAAAAGGCCATCTGGGCTGCTGTATTCAGTCTCACACCCAGAAAGCACATGTCTTGAGAGGGTACTAGACTGGACTTTATTTCGTTCACAGAATACCCTAGGCATCTTAGCACTGCTATAACATATTCCAGATGCTGTAGAAGGTCTTCCTTTTCTTGAGCCAGAATCAGGCAGTCGTCCAAGTAAGGATAGATTTGAATTCCTTTTAGCCTGAAGTAAGCTATCACTGAAGCCAGAACCTTTGTGAATACTCTGGGCAGTAGATAAGCCAAAGGGCAATGCAGAGAACTGATAATGAGAATTTCCAGCTCAAACGCAGATACTTCCTGCAACTTAGTCTTATAGGCACATGAAGGTAAGCTTCCTTGAGATCTAAAGTTACCATCCAGTGATCTTTGCCCAGCAGAGGTAAAAGCTGTTGTAACGTCAACATCTTGAACTTGGGAATGTCCAGATAAGTGTTGAGGATAGATAAATCCAAAATTGGTCACGTGTTCCCCTTCTTTGGTACTAGGAACAGGCGAGAATAAAATCCTAGGCCCCTTTCTGATACAGGGACTGGCTGAATGGCCCCTATTTGGAGCAACAGAGAAATTTGCTTGTGAGCCTCTTTCCTTTGTGGAGGAGGAACGTCTGGCATGCCTTTGAAAGGGGGTAATGTATGGAAATAAAACCTGTAACCGTGGTGAATGATATCCAACACCCATCTGTCTTGAGTAATTAAATCCCAATTTTCTTTGAAAAGAGACAGTCTTCCTCCCAAAGGAGCTGCCAGACGAGAATCTACTGGCAGCTGAAAAGGCAGGTCATTGGGTCTGTTTACGAAAGGACTGACCCCTGCCCTCACCAGAAGTCGGAGCAGGTGAACTCCCTGTTCTAGGCCTAAAAGAACCTTGAGCTCTGCCCCTACCACGTCTAGACCTATCCCTAGACTGGGAATCATAAGCAGGATATGTCCATCCCTTAGTAGGCCAACTTCTACTAAACTTCGGTGGCTGCACCTGCAAAAAATCTTTAACAGTTTGCATAGACTTAGCTTTGTCCTCCATTTTCTTTAAAACTGCTTCCACAGGCGAACCAAACAACACATCAGACTGTAAAGGAGCATCCAAAATCCTTGTCTTAACATGCTCAGCTAAATTCTGATCCCTCAACCAGGCATGCCTGCGAAGAACAGAACTAGTGGCAGCCACCCTCGAGGAGGCCTGTACAGCATCAAAACCACATTGCAAAGAATGCTTACCCACTTGTTCAGACACATGAACTAAATCCAGCAACTCTTTACACTCAATACCTTCCGCCAAAGCATCCACCTTAGATTTCAGTTGTGAAAGGAGATAATTTTGATATTTTAGCATGTGAAACTGACAATTCAATGCCCTCATGGCTAAAGTGGAAGTATACACTTTCTTTCCCCATCTATCCAAAGCCCTTGCCTCTTTATCAGTGGGAACAGGGTTTTTAACCACAGAGGCCTTAACACCTTTGGGTCCCTGAGAAACAGTTTCCGGGTCTGCCCTAGGACTCTTAAAAAGATACTTATGAGCTTCAGGCACCCTATAGTACCTATCAGGTTTAACAGGAGCAGGAGGCAAAGAATCAGGGTTCAGGGAAGCCTCTGCAAAAACATCTTCCACCACATTCAACACAGGAGGTATAGCTAAGGGCCTATGCTGGGGTAAAAACAAGAATTCCCTAAGCCTTTTCCTGGAATCAGAGTAATCCTGGCCTTCCCATTTAAAGTGCTCCCTCATGGAATGCAGAGTCTCTGAAAATGAGAAATCCTCAGGAGGAGAAGCTGTAGGAGTGGAATCATCCACATCAGAATCAGAATAAGGAGGGTACTCCTGCAAATCTTCCGCAGAAGACTCAGAAGCCTCTGAACACTGTTCAAAACTATCAAACTCAGGTTCCACCCTAGGCCTCTTATCAGGAGGGGGCATAGAACCTCTAATCATAGTAATCAAATCTTCTGCCATTTTAAGCATATGTTTCTTAGGCACAGAGCCTGAAGTGCTAGGAGAAGCCCCCACTGAAGCTAAACTTGGCCTACCTCTCAAAGAAGTTTTGGAAACAGAAGGAGAGGCTCTAACTACCTTAGGAAGAGAGGGAAGAACAGTTACCTGAGAAGCCCCCTCAGCCTGGCCTACCTCCTGAGAAGGCACATCCTGTAACAGTAAAGTCTCTGCCTGAGACTCCAAAGAAACTCCTGGCAAAACCTCTGGCTCCACTGAGCCTTCTAAAGAACCGCGTCCGGGACTGCCGGTTCATCAACCCTAGGCTGTTTTGTCCTTGCGCTTTTGGGCGAAGCGGCCGGAGCATCCGGCGGCATTTTATAATTGCAACGCTTCCCAAACACTAACCTGGCACAGTCTAACCTTCTCTTAATAGTGCGTTTGTTAAACCTAGCACAAGAGCGGCATCCAACAACGTCGTGCTCAGGCCCTAAACAAGGTATACACAAGGTATGGTAATCCCTATGAGGTATCTGTTTCCCACAAGAAATACAGTTATTCACTTTTTCTGACATCCGGTTAAATACTGAGGCAAGAAAAAACCAAAATGTTCCCCAACGGGGTACTTAGCCAACTCTGATTCGGTCTGAAACTCCGACTTCAGAAAATTTCAGAACGCCAACCTGCACTCGCAAAACTGCTTCTGCATCGGACCATGCGGCAAAAAAGACTGAGGATATGACGTCGGTCATGCGCATTAGTACCCTGACGTACTGACGTCAGTCTAATGCGCCCTGACTGACGTCAGCCATATACTCTGGTATTCGGGCCGACTGGACAGCGGACTACCCAATAGTTAGGACTGCAGCAATGTGGAATGAAGAACATCCTGTAACCGTGGTGAATGATATCCAAAACCCATCTGTCTTGGGTAATTAAATCCCAATTTTCTTTGAAAAGAGCCAACCTTCCTCCCAAAGGTGCTGCCAGACGAGAACGTACTGGCAGCTGAAAAGGCAGGTCATTGGGTCTGTTTACGAAAGGACTGACCCCTGCCCTCACCAGAAGTCTGAGCAGGTGAACTCCCTGTTCTAGGCCTAAAAGAACCTTGAGCTCTGCCCCTACCACGCCTAGACCTACCCCTAGACTGGGAATCATAAGCAGGATATGTCCATCCCTTAGTAGGCCAATTTCTACTAAACTTCGGAGGCTGCACCTGCAAAAAATCTTTAACAGTTTGCATAGACTTAGCCTTGTCCTCCATTTTCTTTAAAACTGCTTCCACAGGCGAACCAAACAACAAGTCAGACTGTAAAGGAGCATCCAAAATCCTTGTCTTAACATGCTCAGCTAAATTCTGATCCCTCAACCAGGCGTGCCTACGAAGAACAGAACCAGTGGCAGCCACCCTCGAGGAGGCCTGCACAGCATCAAAACCACATTGCAAGGAATGCTTACCCACCTGTTCAGACACATGAACTAAATCCTGCAACTCTTTACACTCAATACCTTCCGCCAGAGCATCCACCTTAGACTTCAATTGTGAAAGGAGATAATTTTGATATTTTAACATGTGAAACTGGCAATTCAATGCCCTCATGGCTAAAGTGGAAGAAGTATACACTTTTTCCCCATCTATCCAAAGCCCTTGCCTCTATCAGGAGGAACAGGATTTTTAACAACAGAAGCCTTAACACCTTTAGGCCCCTGAGAGACAGTTTCCGGGTCTGCCCTAGGACTCTTAAAAAGATATTTATGAGCTTCAGGCACCCTATAGTACCTATCCGGTTTAACTGGGGCAGGAGGCAAAGAATCAGGGTTCAGGGAAGCCTCTGCAAAAACATCTTCCACCACATTCAGAACAGGAGGTATAGCTAAAGGCCTATGCTGGGGTAAAAACAAGAATTCCCTAAGCCTCTTCCTGGAATCAGAGAAATCTTGACCTTCCCATTTAAAATGCTCCCTCATGGAATGAAGAGTCTCTGAAAATGAAAAATCCTCAGGAGGAGAAGCTGAAGGAGTAGAATCATCCACATCAGAATCAGAATAAGGAGGATACTCCTGCAAGTCTTCAGCCGAAGACTCAGAAGCCTCGAACACTGCTCAAAACTCTCAAACTCAGGTTCCACCCTAGGCCTCTTATCAGGAGGGGGCATAGAACCTCTAATCATAGTAATCAAATCCTCTGCCATTTTAAGCATATGTTTCTTAGGCAAAGATCCTGAAGAGCTAGGAGAAACCCCACTGAAGTTAAACCTGGCCTGCCTCTCAAAGAAGCCTTGGAAACAGAAGGGGAGGCTCTAACCACCTTAGGAAGAGAGGGAAGAACAGCCACCTGAGAAGCCCCTTCAGCCTGGCCTACCTCCTGAGAGGACACATCCTGTAACAGTAAAGTCTCTCCCTGAGACTCCAAAGAAACTCCTGGCAGAACCTCCGGCTCCACTGAGCCTTCTAAAGAACCGACGTCCGGGACTGTCGGTTCTTCCCCTCTAGGCTTTGCTGCTTTGTCCTTGCGCTTTTTGGGCGAAGCGGGCGGAGCATCCGACGGCATTTTATAATTACAACGCTTCCCAAAAACTAACCTGGCACAGTCTAACCTTCTCTTAATAGTGCGTTTGTTAAATCTAGCACAAGAGCGGCATCCAACAACGTCGTGCTCAGGCCCTAAACAAGGTATACACAAAGTATGGTAATCCCTATGAGGTATCTGTTTCCCACAAGAAATACAGTTATTCACTTTTTCTGACATCCGGTTAAATACTGAGGCAAGAAAAAACCAAAATATTCCCCAACGGGGTACTTAGCCAACTTTGATTCGGTCTGAAACTCCAACTTCAGAAAATTTCAGAACGCCAACCTGCACTCGCAAAACTGCTTCTGCATCGGACCATGCGGCAAAAAAGACTGAGGATATGACGTCGGTCATGCGCATTAGTACCCTGACGTCCTGACGTCAGACTAATGCACCTTGACCGACGTCAGCCATATACTTTGGTATTCGGGCCGACTGGGACAGCGGACTACCCAATGGTTAGGACTGCAGCAATGTGGAATGAAGAACATCTGTCTTTCCATGAAAGGAGTAGCAAAAGCGAATGCAATTTCCTATCCATTTTGAAATTGTCTGTTTGGAAATTGCTCTTCCTTGCACCCCAGTTGCATATGCTACAAAAAGTTGGTCAGTTTTTCTGCTAGTTTTTGTTCTGTCCAAATAGTAGCGTAGTTGTCTGTGTATATCCAGGGTGTGCAAAAGTTTTTCCCCTTTATTCTGTGGATTAGGGAAGAACGTAGGCAAGTGAATAGCTTGGTTCAAGGATACCCTAGATACCACCTTTGGCATGAAAGTAGGATTGGTTCTTAGTGACACTCTATCCTGGTGAAAAATTAGAAAAGGCTGCACTGCCATTAGCGCTTGTAACTCAGATACTCTTCTTGCTGAAGTGATTGCCAGAAGGAATGCAGTTTTCCAAGATAGAAACTGTAGATCCGCTGATGCTGCTGGTTCAAAAGGAGGTAGTGTCAGTTTTTCCAGCACAAAATTGAGATCCCATGCAGGTAGAGGGGGTCTTCTTGGAGGTTTAACATTTTTGATCCCTCTCAGAAATTGTCTGAGAAGAGGGTGTGAGAAAATGGGTGGATCCACATTGTATTCTGCTGAAATTGCTGAAGCATGAATCTTAATGGAAGAATAAGACAGGCCATTGTGGAACAACTCTGCTAAGTATTCTAGGATGTGTGCTAGGTTTGCCACTGTGACATCTGTGCCCTTTGATGTGCTCCAAATGAGAAATCTCTTCCATTTAGATGAGTATGTCTTCCTTGTGGAAGTACTGCGAGCCTCCAGGATAATGTCCTTCACCCTCTGAGATAAAACAGTTTGATTGGAATTTAAGGAATTTTCCAGGCAGTTAGCAGCAATGTTTTCAAGTTGGGATGCAGGGTCTTGTAATTGTTCTGCGTTAGAAGAAGAGGCCATAGGGGGAGAGGCCATGAATTTGCCTGAGACATGCTTCTCAATAGTGGGTACCAGTGTTGTCTTGGCCAGTCCGGAGCTATTAGTATCACTTTTGGCTGTTCCTCCCTGATCTTCAGTAGAACCTTGTACATCAATGGGAGAGGTGGAAAGGCATATACCGTTAGGGCATTCCAGCTGAAAGAGAGAGAGTCCACCCTCCAAGCTTGTGGGTGGTATGTCCTTGAGCAGAATGTCTTCAGTTGATGGTTGAGTGGGGAGGCGAACAGATCTATCTCCGGCATTCCCCATGTCTTTGTTATGAGTTTGAAGATGTCTGGGTGCAGCATCCATTCATGTGCATCCATGGTAGTTCTGCTTAAGCTGTCTGCTAGTGCATTTTCTTTTCCTGGCACGAATTGGGCCTGCAGTTGGATATTGAGATTCAGGCATAGATCCCACAGATTCATAGCCATCCGGCATAGAGGGTAGGAATGTGTGCCTCCCTGTTTATGTACCACATGACCATGGTGTTGTCTGTCCTTATTAACAGATGTCCTTGTTGGAGGAAGGGTCTGAATGCCTCGATTGCATGCCTCACTGCCAGCATTTCCTTTTGGTTTATGTGCATGCTTAGCTGCCCTTGAGGCCATAGGCCTTGGATACATTTGTCCTCCATGTGTGCTCCCCATCCTCGGTCTGAGGCGTCCGTGGTGATGGTCTGCCTTGTTTTTGGTTTGTTGAAAGGCAACCCTCTGTTGGACTGGCAGGCTTGAGCCCACCACAGGAATTGGGAGGGTGGCCTAATGGTTAAGGTGTTTGCCTTACAAACACAAGGTGCAGGGTTTGAGTCTCACAAGGGATAATTGGCTAGGCTTAAAATGGCTCGCAAGGGCAGTTAGCTTAGCACTAATCTGTGAACCTATATCAATCTTACTATCCCACTCTTGTTTGGCATCTACTTTTCTGAAGTATAAGCAAACACAGGAGGGTTATGGCTGACAAAGTTTGCAGATGACTGCAAACTGGGCGCCGTAGTTGAAAACACATCCGACACAGATATCCTTCAGAAGGGTCTCACAGAAACGGACAACTGGTGCCAGAGCCATGGCCTTAAGTTAAATGCCAAGAAATGCATAGTCATACCCTTCGGGAAAAATAAGGTTACCCCTAGATACCATATAGGTGGCAATCCCCTGAACACAGAAGAAGTTATTAGGGACCTGGGAACCCAGGTTGACAGTAGCCTTTCATTAGACACTCATATTGCTAAAGTAGTTAGGAAGACCTTCTACATTGCCCACCTTATCATGAAGGGATTCACATCTAGATCAAGGGAAGTCATAGTCTCCCTATACTCATCACTCATCAGACCAATGATCAAGTACAATGCCCCATTCGGAATGTATTTGACCCGACACTTGCAGCAGCTGGAGAGGCCACAAAAGTTCCTCACCAAAAGGATAAAGGGTCTCAAAAATCTGTCTTATGCCCGACTGAAAGAACTCCAGTTATATTCAGTTGCTTACCGCTTGCTCAGAGGTGACCTATGCCTGACATACAAGGCCATGTCAAACCCAGATTTGATGAACATGCTTCATCTCAAAAAATCTAGATCCCTCAGAGCCACAAGGGCGGGAGACTTAAACCTCGACACGGTTATTAATAGGATGTGCTGGAGGGATAGATTCATCACCCAAAGACTCCCTATGCTGTGGAACAAAATCCCGGTTTATGTGAGGCAGAGCACCTCGCTGGCCTTGTTCAAGAGGAATCTTGACCAATGGATGGGAGATCGCAGATACACCCCAGGGGTTACCTCTGTGTCACTGCTCGACAGAGGCACAGCAAAATAATGGGCATAGTTTCTCCAAACTAAAGGGGTGGCGTAAGCCACAAAACTATGGGCTAGGCTTATAAATGCCCTCGGGCAGATAGCCTAGTATGAACCTATGAACCTATGAATTCCTTTTGAAGGCATGGAATGATTGGTATCATGGTTTCTAAACTGTGCCTGTGTTGAGACCATACACTCCTTAGGTACCATTGTAATTTCCTCATATGCAGCCTGGCATGTGGGATTAAAATTATGCAGGATGCCATGTAACCCAGGGCCTGCAGGATTTTCCTTGCAGTAAGCTGAGTTTGTCTTGTCAGAATCATGAAGTAATCTCGAAGTTGTTTTTGTTTTTCTTCTGTGAGAAAAGCCATCTGGGTGTTTGTGTCTAGATCTGCACCCAAAAAGGTTATCCTTTGGGATGGTACTAGTCTTGACTTTTGGATGTTGACTGTGTATCCCAAGGTCTGTAGCAGGTGTATGGCATATGCCAAGTCCTTTAACAATTTTTTCTTGTTGTCCGCTTGTATTAGGCAGTCGTCCAGGTAGGGATAAATTTGAATTCCCTGAAGTCTGCAATGTGCAATTACTGATGCCAGGCATTTCGTGAATACTCTGGGCGCAGTAGATAAGCCAAAGGGCAATGCTGAGAATTGATAATGCTCTGATCCTGCAAGAAATCTGAGGTGTCTTCTGCAATTTGGTCGGATAGGGACGTGCAGGTATGCCTCCTTGAGATCTAGAGTCACCAGCCAAGACTCCTTGCCCAACATGGGAAGAAGTTGCTGCAGGGTCAGCATTTTGAATTTTGGCACAATGAGATAAGTGTTCAGTGCGGACAGGTCGAGAATAGGCCTTCATTGGTTTTCTTTTCTTGGTACAAGGAATAGTCTGGAGTAAAATCCTTGGCCTTGTTCTGAACATGGTACCTTTTCTATAGCTTTCATCTGAAGTAAATTGCTGATTTGTCTTAAAGCCTCTGCCTTCTGATTTGGTGGAAGGTTTGGCATTCCGCTTCTTTTGGGCAAAGTGTGGAAGTGAAACCTGTATCCTTTGTCTATTATTTGCAATGTCCATGTACCCTTTGTAATGCAATGCCAGTTTTTTGAGAATAAAGCCAGCTTTCCACCCAAGGGTGCTTCCAGTTGATCCCTGGTAGGCGGAATCAGAGTCAAGTCATTGGGTCTGTCCTGTAGTAGTGGTTGTAGTTGTAGCTGCAGCACTACTCCTCTGGTTGGCAGGCTGCCACTGACGGCCTCTGTAGGAGCCCTTTGATTGACCTCTGCCTCTAGGGCGCCTGTTCCTGCCTCTCTGGGCTCTGTTAGAGTTTGGAAAGGACCAATTCTTTGTAGGCCAGTTTCTGCTGAACCTCGGTGGTTGAACTTGCAGGAAATCTTTTACTGTTTGCACAGATTTTGCTTTTTCTTCAACCTTTTTTAGAATCTCCTGTGCAGGGGAGCCAAATAAAATTTGTTTCTCCATTAGAGCATCGAGGAGTTTAGCTTTGACATGGTCCAGCAAAGATTGCTCCTTCAGCCAGGCATGCCTACGAATAACTGCCCCAGTCATAGCTGATCTAAATGAAGCCTCCAGTGCATCATAGCCACATTTTAAAAAATGATTACTAACCTGTTGTGAGTTATGCACCAAATCCTGAAGGGATTTACGGTCTAAGGGTTCAGGAGAAGAAAGTTTCCTATTCAGTTCATCTAACAAATACTCTTGGCACTGTATCATATGGAATTGACAGTTTAATGCCCTAGCAGAAAGAGTTGCAGATGTATACACCTTCTTTCCCCATCTCTCTAAAGCTCTAGACTCTCTTTCAGAGGGAAGGGGATTTTTGGCAGTAGCGGCTGCAACCCCTTTAGGGCCCTGAGAAATAGTTTCTGGGTCTGCAGCATGGGCTTTATACAGATGGAAATGAGAATCCGGGATGCTGTAGTATCTGTCAGGTTTGGCAGGGGCCGGAGGAAGAGAATCAGGGGCTGTACTGACATCATTGTACACATCATCAATTACATGTAGAACAGGAGGTATAGCTAAGGGCCTATGCTGAGGCAAATGCAAAAAGGTCCTTAATATTTTTCTAGAATCAGAGAAATCCTGACCTTGCCATTGAAAGTGCTCTCTCATGGAGTGTAAAGTCTCCCCAAAGGAAAATTCTTCAGGAGGGGAGGCCGAAGGGATAGATTCCTCTGCATCTGAATCCTCAAAAGGTGAGTAAGCCCCTTCCTGGTGGTCTGATGAGTCAGATCCATCTGTGGAATCATCTGAGGAGTGAGGTTCAGAGAGGTCAGTCCTGGGCCTTTTGTCTGGGGGAGGTTGAGAGGCCCTGTCTGGGTGAGGTTGTGAACCCCTAATTAAGGAGATAAGGTCCTCAGCAAGGCTGAGGATCTGTAAACTAGAGGAAGGCCTCTGGGATGTAGATTTGGCAGGCAAAGCTTTTGAAAGTTTGGCAGCCTTAGCCCTAGAAAAGGCCTTAATAGACATAGAAGCTGGGGGCCTAGCTGCCCCACGTGCAGGGGTAGAAATGTCCAAAGATATGGTGTCGGACAATTCCTGAACACTAGCTTCGGTAGGGAGTTCTGAAGCCGACTCAGCCGGGGCCTCTCGGGCCTCGGTGGTCGGAATAATGGTTTCGGAAGAAGGAATCGCCGAGGACTCGGTTTCGGCCGAAACCGAGACACTTGCGGTAGGCCTAGCCGTGGTTTCAGCCGAAACCGTGGGCCGCGAGTGTCGGTCCTTTTCCTTGCGTTTTTTGACCATATGCAAAGTCGGAGTCTCCAATGGCATTTTGTAAGCAAAAGCGGCTCCAAAAAATTCCTCTGCAAACTCCGACCGACGTCTAATACGTCGTGGTCTGGGCCTAAGCAAGGAAGGCAGTAAGAATGGAAATCCTTATGAGGTATTTGTTTCCCACAAGTTAAACAATTATTTACTTTGTCTGACATCGGCTGAGGCAAGAAAGAGTCCCCAACGGGGTACTTAGCTTTTTTCAAAATCTTCGGTAGCTGAAATCTCTGGATCTGACTGATCGGCACTTGCGAACAGCTTCTGCTTCGGGCACCGCGCGGCAAGAAAGACTGAGGAAAATGGCGTCGGCTGATGCTTTTGTACCCCAGATGCTCTGACGTCGGGGAAAGTGCGACATCAGCCGAGGCCAGACCCAGACTTTGGAATCCGGCCGACCGAAGGGCTGCCTGAGGCAGGAAAACCCATATGTTATGACTGCAGATGCATCCTTGAAGGACATCAGAGAAACACAAAAACTTCCTGAACAGAGGGTGCACAGGAATATGAAAGTAGGGTCTTTCAGATCCCGGGAAACTAGAAAGGCCTGGGGAGCAACAAAGGAAGCAGTATGAAGAGAAAGCATTTGGAAGGCTCCCACTTAGAGAAAAGTGGTCAGAAATGAAAGACACAGGACAGGTCTCAAAGACCTTTCTTTCTCGGAGGCCAGAAACATCCTGGAATAAAACCCTAAACCCCTCTTGGACTTTGGAAACAGATAAATGGTACCCTGGTCCAACAAACCCTGCAATACCCCTGGAAAATGAGGAAGCTGTTGTGTAGGAGGTTGAGAGATACTGAAGAAGAAAGGAAGTGTTTTCCAGGCCATAAAATAACCCTGCTGGATAACAGAAAAAAACAGAGAGAATGTGGTAATCTTGCCACACTGGGAGAGACAGGGAAAGCCTGTGGGGCAAAGGAACCTGGCCAAGAGGAAGGGAGTGCAGAACATTCATATGGCTGCAAACTTGTCAGGAAAGGATAGCTTTGGGGGTCTAGGCATTTGAGTAGGCTTTTCAGAAAAAAATACACCTAGGAGCCCTTTTACCTTTGGAAGGCTGTCTACACATTGTATGCAAAAAAGGCAGTTTTACTAGGACAGTTCATGTGAAACTTGATAATGGGAGATACAAAGATGTGCTTCAATTCTTTCATGACCTTATTTTGATCCTGTAAAGTCTTAAGAGTTCTGCCACTGGAGTGCCAAACAAATTTTGGCTATCCACAGTAGCATACAGAAATTTCGCCTTAATATCATCCAGTAAGGTTTGAACGTGAAGCCAGGAAGAGCACCTCATCACAGAGCCGGCATCAGCAGCCACATCATAGCTGCATTTTATTGAGTGACAGGCAATGTGAGAAGTATAACCCAACAAGGAGAAAGCACAGGAATATGTGACACCCACCACTGCTACCAATATGTGTCATCCCTACACTGGGCCAGTAATCAAGGATCCTGATTCCTCACCACTGACATTGGAGCGGGACGTGCACTTGGAATACAAATGGATACACTCAGTATTTCCGAGTGCAGACCTCTCTGTACCATGTACAATTTCCTTTAAGAGCACACAAAGATCACACACAGCCCTGGATCTGGATGCCCCTATATCTGTCTCCCTCCAGATCACCAACAAGACTCTCCACTAGTACAGCTGTATGGTTAGGTCCTCAGCCAAGTGTCCCAGCAAATTCCTCCAGCACCCTCACTGTAAACCCAGTGCTTCATTTTCCCGCCTCAAGTAAGTGACACACACACCCTGAGAGATTTAATTTTCACATACACATCTGGGAAAGGCTGACACAGGTTTACCTGCTGTGCCCCTTTCTGCCCAGAGTATACAGCAGTTATCACTGCCACCAGACACTACACAATCAGCTACTCTAAGGCCCTTAAAAGGTGTCAAGTTATACTGTGCAATATTAATACAGTACAGTTGTGTACACTTACCATAAATCTAGATGTCCAAGTGTATTCACTGTCGCAGTCATCACATTTGGGTTATCCCTGCCAGGGTAGCCCTCGGCTTGCCCGAATACCAGAGACTTAGTATTTCTGCATCAGTTCCTTTCACTTGAGGACTGACGTCAGGTCATCAGTAGTATAAAGTAAGGCAGCCGACGCCATTGCATCAGTTTTTCTTGCACTAACCTGCCAGGAGTCCCGAAGTAGGAGGCCAGGCTCTGGTGGAAGAACCCCACCAGTGGAAAATAAATACCAACATGTCCCTTGAAAGGAAAACAATAAGGAATAATGGTAATGAAAGAAGAAAGAGAAAAAAGCGGGATGGAGGGAGGGAAACCAGGACTGCAACAGTGATTGAACTTTGGTACTATGAGATAAGTGTTTAATGCGGACAAATCCAGTATTGGTCTCCATTGAGTTTCTTTTCTTGGAACAAGGAACAGTCTTGAGTAAAACCCCTGGCCTTGTTCTTGTTGTGGAACTCTTTCTATTGCTTTGATCTGAGCAAGCAGAGAAATTTGCTTGATAGCCACTGCCCTCTGGTTTTGTGGTAGGTTTGGCATGCCTTGTTTTCTTGGTAAGGTATGAAAGTGGAACCTGTAACCTTGGTCTATAATGTCCAAAATCCATTTGTCCTTTGTCAATCTGTGCCAATTGTCTGAAAACAGAGGTAATTTTCCGCCCAAGGGAGCTTCTATTTGCTCCTTGGTCAGCGGAAGTAGAGGAAAGTCATTGAGATTGTCCCTGTGGGGCAGGGGAGACCCCTGTGTCACTTCTTTGGTTTGCTGGTTGCCATTGTCGTCCCCTGTAAGAACCTCTGTGTTGTCCTCTTCCTTGGCCACGCCTGTTTTTACCCCTTTGAAATCTTTCAGGATTAGGAAAGGACCAGTTTTTAGAAGGCCAATTCCTGCTGAATCTGGGTGGCTGAACCTGGAGGAAATCTTTGACCGTCTGAACTGATTTTGCTTTTTCCTCAATGGACTTTAACACATCTTTAGCATTAGTACCAAAAAGCTTGTTCTTTTCCAAAGGTGCTTCAAGAAGTTTTGCCTTAACATGATCTGGTAGAGGTTGTTCTTTTAACCATGCATGTCTACGAATGACCGCCCCTGTCATAGCTGCCCTAACATGAAGCTTCCAATGCATCATATCCACACTGCAGAAAGTGATTGCTGACTTGCTGAGATGTACAGCTTCCTGCAAAGACTTCCTGTCTAAAGGTTCAGGAGAGGCCAATGTTTTCTATAAATCATCTAACAGGTAATCCTGATATTGAAACATATGAAAGAGGCAATTCAGAGCTCTCATAGATAAAGTAGTGGAGGTGTAGACCTTTTTCCCCCCATCTCTCTAATGACCTAGCTTCCCTGTTGGAAGGCAAGGGATTTTTGGAGGTGGACACTGAAACCCCTTTAGGTCCCTGAGAAATGGTTTCTAAATCAACAGCATGGGCCCTAAAGAAATGAGAATGTGTTTCTGGGACCCTATAATATCTGTCTGGCTTGGCTGGGGCAGGAGGAAGAGTATCCGGGATAACACTGGAGTCAGAGTATAAGTCATCCAAAACATCAAGCACAGGAGGTATAGCCAGGGGCCTGTGTTGGGGCTTTTTAAGGAAGGTTCGAAGGCGCTTTCTGGAATCAGAATATTCCTGGCCTTGCCACTTAAAATGTTCCCTCATGGTATGCAGAACTTCCCTAAAAGAAATATCCTCAGGAGGGGAGGCCGAGGGGATGGAATCCTCTGCATCCGAGTCCTCATAGGTCTGGAAGGGCTCTTCCTGGCCATCGGAGTGAACAGAGCCCTCAGAATCTTCATCTGAAGGGATAGGGTCAGAGGGTTCAACCCGGGGCCTCTTATCAGGAGGAGGCTGGGATCCTCTCTCAGGATGGGCCTGTGAACCTCTAATCATGGAAATTAAGTCTGCGGCCATAGTCATGATTTGTGTTTCAGGAGTAGGCTGAGTTAAGGCCTTAACAGTAAGGTGCTTGGTCTTGCTGGCTGCCTTAGCACGTGTGTAGGCCTTAATAGACATGGCCATAGGAGGCCTAGCAGCTCCACGTGCAGGAGTGACCTTATCTACAGCAATGGTCTCGGGCATTTCCTCGGTTTCAGTATCCGGAGGAAAATCTATAACTGGCGTCGGTGTGGCCTCCAGTATCGGAGGTGTCGGTAAAGCGGTGTCTTCGGTTTGAAGTGGTGAAATAACCGTCTCAGGGGGAACCGGAGCACTCGCTGTAGGTTTTGATGAGGAGTCGGTGGAAGACGCGGGCCGAGGATGTCGGTCCAGTCTTTTCGTTTCTTAGGAGTCTGCGATGTCGGAAGTTCCGACGGCATTGTGTAAGCAAATTTATCGCCGAAAAAGTCTTCAGCGAACTCCGCCCGGCGCCTAAGAGTGCGCTTATTGAAGCGAGCACAGGCGACACAGGCTGAGACATCGTGGTCTGGGCCAAGGCAAGGAAGGCAGTAAGACTGGAAATCCTTATGAGGTATTTGTTTACCACAAGACAAACAATTGTTAACTTTTTCAGTAATTTCTGACATCGGCTGAGGCAAGAAAGGTCCCCAACGGGGTACTTAGCTTTTTTGATGACTTCGGATTCGAAGAATACAGGAGCTGACCGACCGGCACTTGCGAACTGCTTCTGCTTCGGGCACCGCGCGGCACGAAAGACTGAAGAAAATGGCGTCGGCTGATGCTTATGTACTCCAGCCGCTCTGACGTCGGAGAGAAATGTGACATCAGCCGACGTCGGACCCAGACTTTGGAATCCGGCCGACCGAGGGCTGCCTGAGGCAGGACAACCCATATGTTATGACTGCAGTTGCATTCTTGAAGGACATCTAGGGGCTGGCTAGGATGCCCTGCAAGACTGCAGAGGCAAACCCTGCCATGGATTTGGAGAAGAGAGGCAGGAGGTAATGCTTGGTAAAAGTGTGAACAGATGTCCAGGTGGCAGCCTCCAAGATGTCCCTGGTGGGGACTCCTCTGAGGAAATCTGCAGAGATGGAGGCTGCTCTGGTGGAGTGTGTCCTGACCCCTTTAGGGGGAGGCTTTCCATGTTGCTTGCTTGTAACAGAAATGGATGCTATCCATTTGGAAATTAATTGTTTGGAGATGGCTTTGCCCTCTGCCCCTGCAGCAAAGCTAACCAGCAATTGATCAGACTTTCGGAAGGATTTAGTCCTGTCTAGATAGAATCTGAGCTGTCTGTGCACATCTAGAGAGTGAAGAATCCTTCTCCCCTTGTTCTGGGGGTTAGGAAAAAAGGTGGGCAAACGAATGGATTGGTTGAGAGCCACACTGGACACCACCTTGGGCATGAAGGATGGATTAGTTCTGAGGGATACCCTGTCTGCATGAAAGATGATGAAGGGTTTTAACAGCCATGAGTGCTTGCAGCTCAGAGACTCTTCTGGCTGAAGTGATGGCCAGAAGGAATGCTGTCTTCCATTAGAGAAATTTTAGCTCTGTAGAAAAAGAAGTTATGTACCTACCATAATGTTCCATGTTAGTTGTCTTCATCTCGCCTTCTTTCTTGCTGGTTGGGACTGGAGCCAATCCTCGGCTCCGACTCGGCCATCTTCTATAGCTCTAGAGCTGTTTACTGGCTCGAGGCTACCCCTTATCCCATGATGCCTAGCGATAGCTACCCAGATCTCATTTGAAATAGCTAACCCTAGACATAGCCAGAGAATAAACCTGTCCAAACATATAGGTTGAGTATACCTGTCATACTCTCTAAGTCAGTAGAGGAAACAAACCAGAGAACACTCAGCCAGTGAAACCAGAACTCCTCTCGGTCCAATAAGACAGGGGGACGGAGGGTGGGATGCAAGAAAGAAGGCGAGATGAAGACAACTAACATGGCACGTTATGGTAGGTACATAACTTCTTTATGTTAAGTTGTCTACCTTGCCTTCATTTTTGCTGGTTGGGACAGCGTCCCTAGCACCTAATATCCTGGGTGGCTCAGTGGAACAGACTCTTCAGAACAGTGGAACCAAAGTCAGCTCTGCTCCTGGAGACCATATCTAGCTTGTAATGAGAAATAAAGGTATGAGGATTTGCCCACGTAGCAGCTGCACAGATAGAATCCATGGGCAACCTAGATTGGGAGGCTACAGAGGTGGCCAAGGCCCTAGTAGAATGACCTTTCGGTTTGATAGGTAACTCTTTGTTCCTTAACTGATAAATGAAAGTAATAGTGTGAGACAACCACCTGGATAAGGTCACCTTGGAAACTGGGAGACCTTGTTTGCCTAGAACATAGGAAAGGAATAGTTGGTCCGACTTCCTTATTTCCTTAGTCCTGTGCAGGTAAAAACGCAATTGTCTATGAACGCCCAATTGGTGTAATTTGTACTCTTCCTTGTTGGTGTGGTTAGAGAAAAACACAGGAAGGTCTATAGATTGATTTAAATTATTTTCTGAGCAGACTTTCGGAAGAAACGAAGGATTAGTCCTCAGAGCAACCCTGTCCTTATGAAAACCAAGTATGGAGGATGGACACATAGTGCCTGAAGGTCAAAGATGCATCTCGCTGAAGCAATAGCTACCAGAAAGAGGGTCTTCCAAGATAGAAACTTAATGGAGCAGGACACTGCTGGTTCAAAGGGGGGCAGAGTTAAGGAAGTTAGTACAAATTAAGGACCCAAGGAGGAGAGGGATCTCTCACTGGAGGTCTAAGAAGAGTAGTCCCTCTCAAAAAAGCTTTACAGAGCTTATGAGACAATGTTTGAATTTGACAAACCAACATGAAAGTTAGAAATGGCCGCTAATTGAACCCTGATTGTAGCAGAAGCGGACCCAGAATTAAAAAGTCGTGCTAGGAATTCCAGAATTTCGTGGACTGGGGCTGAAAAGGGATCTATGTTCCTAGTCTCTGCCCAACAAGAAAAATGTTTCCACTTACTAGCATAAGTTTTTCTGGTTGTGTACTTGTGAGAGGAGACAATAATCTCACGTACAGCTGGGGAAATGCTGGGAAGCTTGGCTAAGGTTGGAAGTGGAGCAACCAAGCTGTGAGCTGGAGTGTTTGGAGGGATTGATGCAACCCGCCTGACTGACGAATCAGTAGGTCTGGAATCGGATCTAGAGTCCAGGGCTGATCGAGAAGGTAATGATGCAGGAACGGGAACTATATCTGTCGAGGCCAGTAGGGGGCAATGAGGAGAGTTTTGGAATCAGGGGAAACGGAGGAAAGGCATAAAGAAGTCCCTGAGGCCAATCGTGGACTAGAGCGTCTCTGGGTGAGTGACCTGGAAGTGGAAAAAGGAAGTAGTTGCTGCATTTACTGTTGAAGGGGGTGGCAAAAAGATTGCAGCAAGGCTGTCCCCATTTGCAGAAGATAAGATCTGCAACTTCCTGATTCAGAGACCACTCGTGAGGCATGAGGATAGTTCTGCTGAGCCTATACACTATGACGTTGGACCTCCCAGGGATGTGCGTTGCAATAAGAAAACATTGGGAGGAAAATCGCCCACTGTCACTGTCTGAGTGCTTTTCGACACAGGGGGTAGGACCTGGTTCTGCCCTGCTTGTTGATGTACCACACCACTGACATGTTGTCTGTTTGAATTGCAATGGTCCCAGAAGGAAGAGAGTCCTGAAGGGCTTGCAACACTAGGAGCACGGCTCTAATTTCTAGGATGTTTATTTGCAGATGGTACTCGTGAGGCTGCCAAGTGCCTTGGACTGTCCTGCCCTGATAACCCCCCCCCCCTGGACTGTCATGCCCTGATAATCTCCCCCCCCACCCTATCAGAGAGACATCTGTGGTCACTGTGGCTACCGGAGGGGGCTGAATGAAGGGTCTGCCCTGAGTCACTAGTGGGGAGACCATCCACCAGGAAAGGAGCCTTTTGCATGCTTCTGTAATCATGATTGTGTGAGACATGGGCAGCTGTTGGGAGGATGGCCTAATGGTTGGGAAAGACCACTGTGTGAACAGAAGCCACTGAAGGATCCTCACGTGAAAGCGGGCCAGTGGGATTAGAAGAATGGCTGTTGCCATGGAACCCAGAGCTTGAAGGACGAACCTGACTTGGATTCTTTTGCTCTGCATCAGAATTTGTACTTGCTGACGAATTGTAGACACCCTTTCTGGTGGTAGCCTTGCGGACATGTTCCTTGTGTCTATGTCTGCACCTATGTAGGTGATAGATTGACAGGGCAACAAGGCAGATTTTTCAAAGTTTATTGTAATACCTAACAGGGAGCAGATTGTGATTGCGAGTCCCTGGCTTGAAAAAGTTGATGCCTGGTAGTAGCAGCGAGGAGCCGGTCATCTAGATATGGGAACACCTGGAATCCTGAGGTGAGCCGTGACCACTGCCATACATTTGGTGAACACCCTGGGGGCTGTGGTGAGACCAAAGGGCAGAGCTCTGAACTGGTAATGACTGGCTCCCAGCTGGAAGCGAAGAAATCTTCTGGAGCACCTGTCCATCTTGATATGGTAGTATGCGTGCTGAAGATCTTTCGAGCACATCCAATTGTCCTGACCCAGAAAGGGTAGAATGGACTGTAGCGTGACCATCCGAAACTTTGTTCTTTGTACAGACCTGTTTAGTCTGCTGAGATCCAGAATTGGTCTCCAGTCCCCTGTCTTTTTTGGTACCAAAAAGAACCTTGAGTAAGTTCCGGATCCGTGCTGGTCTGCCGGGACTTCCTGGATGACTCTTTTTTTTCTAGCAGTTTTGAAACTTCTATTACTGCTGGTCCTTCAGATTGGGTGTAACATCTGGAAGGGATTTCCTTGACGGGAAGGGGGGTTGACAAAAGGGAATTTTGTAACTTCCAGATATAATGGACCGTACTCATCTGTCTTGCATTAAATCTTGCCAGGCTTTTGGGTACAGTGAAAGTCTTCCCCCGAATGCCTCCAGAGGTGAGCAGCTGGGCAACCCTTCAGGGATGCTGAAAGGGCTTATCAGAGAAAGATTCTCTGTTGCCCTGGTTCTGCGGACCCCCTCTACCACGAGGGTGGTGTCTGTTGTTATTGTTTTCCCCTCTGCCTCTGGAGGAAAAATCGCTACGTGTGTCAGGCAAGGCTCCCTGGGATTTTCAGAACCACATTTTGCCACTCTTCTGACCTTTGGGGTACGGTCTAGAAGGAGTGGAAAAATGGACTCCCATGGCAGAGAGAGTCTTGCCTTCTTGCTCACACCTAGTCAAAGTGTCTTTCACCTGTGGTCCAAAAAGAAAGGAACCATCAAAGGGGGTGTTGGTGAATGACGCTCGAAAGGGTTCCGCAAAATTACACAGCCGCATCCATGCATGCCTCTAAGGGCCACACCCGTACCTGCGGCTCTACTCACACCATCGGCTGCATGGGAAATGAGCCTCATGGAGGAGTTAACTACAGAATTAAGTGTCACCAGCTGGGAAGCTACTTAAGCTTGAGCCCCCTCAGCTGATGGATCTTGAAGGGTATCTCCAAGCTCTTTAAGGAGATCCCTCTGAAACCAGGTAAAATGACATAAGTAGTTCAGTGACCTCATAGAAAAGGTCGCTGAAGTGAACATTCGCTTCCTGTATCTGTCCATGGTCCTAGACCCCTTGTTAGGAGGATGGACAGATGAAGAGGTCTCCGCTAACTATTTTTTGGTGGCTGCTGCTACCACCATGGCATCAACAGGAACACGTTTGGTAAGGAACTGCTTATCTTGGGGTGCTGTGATGAATTTGCCAGGTCTCCTTGGAGTTGGTTCCACTGTATCCGAAGCTGACCAAGCCTTTTGAGCCACCACTGCCATAAGCGGACTGAAAGGCAGAGAATCCCAGGAGGTGGAAGGTCGGGAACTGAATGCATCTAGAAATACAGACTCATCCTCGGTAGAGGCTAGGGGATTCTAGTTCCCCCTCTGCTTAAGCATTTCTAGGATGTCCGAAAAGGAAACCTCTTCAGAGGGGGATCTCAGGGACCCTTCTGATTCATCTAAGTCTGTATCAGAAGTGACAGACTCAGGGGAGTCAATGTGCTTCCTCTTGCACTTCTTCTTATGAGGGGGCTCCTCAGAATGATCAGGGGAGGCCTCGGAAGAAGAGGAAATACCCAATGGGGTGCCCTGGAGCGCCGGATCCCTACGCTTGGGGTCTGGAGGAGGAGCAGAGGGTGGCACAGGCACTACAGGGGACGGTGCCTTTGGGGCTGATAGTGGAGCTGACTCAGTGGCCAGCACACTCCTCATGACATCAAAGGCATCCCTGCCATGATGCAGAGAAAGCTCTGGTTCTGAGGAAATCAGAATCTTTCTCCGCACCAAGGGAGACGGCTCCGAGGCTGATGTAGGAGCCTAGCTCACCTGCGCTGAAGCTCCGAGAGGGAGAACGGGGTCAGACAAGGGTCCAATGCCACTCGCCCACTCGGAGCCAATGATGGAGCCCCGGCATCCAGATCCCTCGACGGACAGCACCACTGAGGGGATCGGAGCTGACAATGGAACTGAAGGAGATAGAGTTATCGCAGCCGACGGTTCCATTACTCGAACCCCAATGAACTCCGGCTCCCAACTCATTGGAGTCGGAGGAGGAACATCGACAAAAGTGGGCAGAGCCGAAACCTATTGAGGAGGGCTGGACAACATCTTGGCAAGTGCCTGCAACTTTAGCAACCTACTGACCACTCTCTCCACATCGTGATCCGACAGCCTAGAGGATTGAGAGGACCTGTGACTGCGCTCGCTCTGATGCAAGGTAGACTGAGGAGCCGAATATACTGATTCCAATGAAGGGAACCTCAGCCTCTTGTGGCTCCGCGAAGGCTCCAAAGTTTCTGATGGAGCCGACGGGGAGATAGTCTTATCGGTGCCAGCCGGAACCGAAGTAGAAGGTATAGTCTGAACCGAAGATGGCTCCGAACTTGGAGCTGACGGCTTTGTAGATTTAGGGGATTTCACAGGCTGAGAAGTCTTGGCCGGTGAATCCTGGGGCTTTAAAAGACCCCTAAGAATAAGCTTATTCTTACGCTCCTGCAGGACTCTTTGACTAAATGCATGGCAGATAGAACAAGAGTCCTACAGGTGCACAGCACCTAAACAATAGACGCAAGTAGTATGCCCATCTGTCAGCGACATTTTCTGACAGCATGGGTCACACTTCTTGAATCCAGACACTTTGGATTCCTTTGACATCCTGAAAGAAGGAAACAACAAATACAACAGCTACCAAAGCAAAATACAGTCTACACAAAAAACACACTGTACTACAAGACTATAGCTAATTTTTTTTTTTTTTTTTTAAATAGGAAAGCCTCTAACTTAAATGGCTAATCTATGAAAGAAAGGTAGACGGAAAGCCTCTAACCTAAACCGCTAACCTGACAAGAAGAGGATAGGGGGGAGGGGCGGGGAAGAACTCTCCAAGTTAAATGAGTTCTACAAGAAAGGAAGGGATACTACAACTAAATACTAGCCATCACAAAAAAAACAAGACTAAACGTTAACAATAAAACACTGAAAAAATATATTTCTAGAGTAAGAAAGTTATACGAAAAAACTTTATATGAGCCTGAGCCAGAAAAATGACACCTCGCAGCTGAAGCGGCAAATGAGATCTGAGTAGCTATCACTAGGCATCATGGGATAAGAGGGTAACCTCGAGCCAGTAAACAGCTCTTGAGCTATAGAAGATGGCCGAGTCGGAGCCGAGGATCGGCTCCGATCTCAACCAGCAAGAACGAAGGTGAGATAGACAACTTAACATGAAGCTGGTTCAAAAGGGGGCAAGGTGAGATTTTCCAATACAAAGTTAAGGTCCAAAGCTGGTGCTGGTGTCCTTCTGGGTGGCCTCAAGTTGATAGCCCCTCTTAGGAACTGTTTGATCAAAGGGTGTGAGAAAAGGGGCTGCTCAGTGTGAAAATGAGCAGAAATAGCAAAGGCATGGATTTTTATAGAGGAGAAAGAGAGGCCACTGTGTTAGGTCAGTTAAGTATTCCAGGATGAGAGGGAGGGAGTGCTGTGCCATATTGGCTCTCTTAGCCTGGATCCAGGTGCAGAACCTTTTCCATTTAGCAGCATAATACTTTCTGGTGCTAGGGTGTCTGGCCTCAAGGATAACATCCAGAACCTGTTTACTGAGGTTGGCAGATTGGTCCAGGGTTAGGGAATAAGCCAAGCTGCCAAATTGAGTGTCTGCAAATGGGGATGCATGAATTCTCCTTCCCTCTGGGTCTGGGTCTGGAATCAGAGGAAGATACCATGGAGGCAGCGGGGAGATGCTATGCAGCAAGGGGTACCAGTGTTGCTGGGCCCAGTCTGAAGCTATAAGAATGGTCCTTGGTTTTTCCTCCCTTATTTTGAGCAGTACCCTGGGGATGAGAGGTAGGGGAGGAAAGGCATAGACCGATAGATTGACCCAGGAGAAGGACAGGGCATCCACTTTCCAAGCCATGCAGTGATGCTCCCTGGTGCAGAATGTGCTGAGCTGATGGTTGGTGGGGGAGGCAAAGAGGTCGACCTTCGGGGTTCCCAATTTCTGAGTTATTAGGGTGAAGGTACTTCTGTTGAGTTGCAACTCATGTGGGTCCAGAAGATTTCTGCTTAATTGGTCTGCCAGACAGTTGAGAGAGCCTGGTAGGAATTCTGGTAACAGTCATGGATGCATGGCAGAGGCTGTGTGCCAAAGGGTCATGGCCAGCCTGCATAGAGGGTAGGAGTGAGTCCCTCCATGCTTGTTGATATATCACATCACAGTGGAGTTGTCTGTTTTGATAAGGAGAGTCCCAGGAAAGAGAAGGGGCTTTAAAGCTATCAAGGCATGCAGCACAGCCATCATCTCCTTTTGATTGATGTACAAGGGGATTTGCTGTGGGCTCCATTGGCCCTGTATGCACCTGCCATCCAGGTGTACACCCCAAGCATAGTCTGATGCATCTGTGGTGAGGGTCTGGGTGGTGGGGGGTGGGGAGAAAGGCAGTTCTTGTTGAGGGAGCATGCTGTTGCCCACCAAAGAAAATCTTTTCTGAGGCAAGGAATTATAGGTAGAAGAGTTTCCAGGTCTTTAGAGTGTTGACACCAAAGGCTCTTTAGGTACCACTGAAGTTTCCTCATATGCAGTCTGGCATATGGAATGAGTAATATGCAAGATGCCATGAACCTCAGAGCTTGCAGGATCTTCCTTGCAGTTAGTTGGGGCCTGGTGGCTAGTTGAGAGAAGTAGCTTGTCAGGAAAATTTGTTGCTCTTGTGCAAGGGTATGCCATCTGGGACGCTGTGTCCAGACTTGCTCCCAGGAAGATCATCCTTTGGGTAGGCACCTGCTTGGATTTCTTTTCGTTGATTGTGTACCCTAAAGAGGTTATAAAGGCCAGGTGCTTGAGCAGCTTTTCCTGGCTGTCTGCCTGAATAAGCCAGTCATCTAAGTATGGGTAAATCTGAATATTTCTTTGTCTGCAAAAGCCAATGGCCGGAACCAGACATTTTGTGAAAACTCTGGGATCAGTAGATAAGCCAAAGGGAAGTACAGAGAACTTTAAGTCTTGAGATTCTTCCCTGAAGCAGAGATATTTCCTGCATGATTCCCTGACAGGAATGCAGAGGCAGGCCTCTTAGATCTAGGATGGCTAGCAAGCGTCCTTAGAGAGCATGGGTAGCAGCTACTGGAGGATGAGCATTTTGAATTTTGGGATCACCAGGAAGGTGTTTAGAATGGATACATCGAGGATGGGGGTTGCCAGGTGCCCTCTTTTCTGGGCAACAGAAATAGTCTGGAGTAGAAACCTTGGCCTACCTGTTCTGCATAGAGAGCAGGGAAAGGATTTGCTTTTGAGCCTCTGCTCACTGATTTGGTGGTAGATCTGGGAACCCATTTGGGGTTGGATGGGTGTGGAAGAAAATTTGTATCCCTGACACAATGTTCAGAACCCAGCGGTCCTTGGTAATGGTGGCGCAGGTGCTTGAGTGAAAGGAAAGTTTTCCTCCTAGGGGTAAGTGAAGGTGGGCAGAGGGAGGGGGTGGAGGAGGTGAGTCATTGTGAGTTCTTACCATAAGGGGGTGGCTTAGAACTCCCTGGTTTTGAAGTGGAGGTAGTCCACTGCTTAGATCTCTGCCTTCCCTGTGGCTGTTGTCTGGGAGGTCTGTTTCCATGGGGCCTAGGCTGGGCCAGTTTACTGGGAGCAGGAAAGGACCAGTGTTTTGAGGGACAATGCCTGCTGAACCTGGGGGCTGGACCTGCAAGAAATCCTTAATTGTTTGCATAGATTTTGCTTTTTCTTCCACCTTTTTTAAGACCTCTTCTGCCTTAGTGCTAAATAAGTTATCTTTGTGTAAGGGGGCATCCAACAATTTCGATTTGACATGGTCTGGCAGAGGTGGTTCATTAAGCCATGCATGCCTTCTAATGACAGATCCAGTGACTGCTGCCTTGCAAGAAGCTTCTAGGGCATCAAAACCACAGTGCAAGGTGTGTTTAATTACTTGACTTGCAGAATGCATCAACTTTTGTAAATCTTTAGATTCTGCCCAGGCAGGAAAGGAACACATTCTTTGTTTAAGGAGTTCCAAGGTATGCTGCTGAAATTTCAGCATATGGAACTGACAATTTAGTGCCCTGATAGCAAGAGTAGCTGAGGTATGTACTTTTTTATCCCATCTGTCCAATACTCGGGAATCCCAGTCTGAGTGGGTGGGATTCTTAGCAGAGATTTCTTTAATCCCTTTTGGCCCTTGAGAAATGACCTCAGGGTCAGCTGTAGGATTTTTAAAAAGATATCTGTGTGAGTCAGGGACTCTTTAGTACCTGTCAGGTTTTCTGAGAGCTGGAGGAAGGGCATCAGGAGTCAAGCTGGATTCCAGGAAAACATCCTCCACAACATCCAGGACTGGAGGAGGGCTGGCCAAGGGGAGGGGTGGCCAAGGGTCTGTGTTGTGGAAGATCTAGGAATTTCCTGAGTCTCTTTTTAGACCGAGGGTAGTTCTGACTCTCCCATTGGAAATGCTCCCTTAAAGTATGCAGGGTTTCAACAAAGGAAAAATCTTCTGGTGGAGGGGCTGAAGGAATGGAATCCTCTGCATCAGAATCCTCATAAATGGAGAGGGTTTGCATGTCTTCATATACAGATGCATCAGATTCATCTGACTCTTGTTCAGACAAAACTACAGGGGACAGATATCTTTTTCTTTTGGATGGGGTTGCTTGGCATCCCCTGATCAGCATGATAAGGTCTTCCTCCATTTTAAGCATTTAAGACTGAGGCAAGGTAGCAGGCGCCTGAGAGTGGGTCATCGGTTTCTTGTGGGTGGTTCGCACCCTGGGCCTAAGAAATTCGGTTGTTTTTGAAAGAACGGTAGTAGCGAAAGAAGACGTCTGTTTGTGTCGAGATTTGGTTGTGCCAAGGACTTCCTCGGAAGCCGGTGCCTGCTCAGTGGCTCCGGACCCATCCAAGGTAGAGACGACCACAGGATCCTTAGTCGAAGAAGAGTATTTAAGTATACCGGACTCTGAAAGGGTAGTGGCCTGCGAATCAACAGAAGCGGACATCAGGAGCTGCAAAAACACCTCACTGAGTACTGGAGAACTAACGACTAGCTTAATGGAAGCGTCGTTGGTAGGTTTGGACTTGTGCAGTTTGTCTCTGTTTTTATCTTTACTTTTTTTTGGAAGATCTGCTGTCGGATGGCTTACTGAAGCCATATCAGAATTTGAGGTCTGTAAGCAAAAATATCTGGCTACAAGAAGGGCCCGGTGATGGATAGTTCTGGTGCTGAAAGTACAGTTTTGTACCTACCATAAATGTAGATGTTCGAAGATCCACATTGCTGCAGTCCTTACACTTGGGTAGTCCGCTGTCCTCGGTCGGCCCGAATATCAAAGTATAAGGCTGACGTCGGTCAAGGCGCATTTGACTGACATCAGGACGTCAGGGTACAAATGCGCATGACCGACGTCATATCCTCAGTCTTTTCTTGCCCCAGATGTCAGAAGACCCTAAAAATAAAGGTCAAAACCAAAAGACTGCAAACAAACAACCAACCATCCTAGCACTAAAAATATGTACAATATATACAATATACATCATATTGACAACCCAACCCACACAACCGCCTCTAACTACAGAGGGGAAGGAGGGAGGGTAAATTGGACTGCAGCAATGTGGATCTTCGAACATCTACATTTATGGTAGGTACAAAACTGTACTATGTTCTTCATCTCACATTGCTGCAGTCCTTACACTTGGGTAGAATCCCAAAGCAGAGGTAAGGGAGGATGGCAAAACTATAAGGAAGCAGGAGCTGCCAAAATGCCCTGCAAAACAGCAGTGGCAAAACCAGCCCTGGATTTAGAGTAAAGTGGTAGGTGATAATGCCTAGAGAAAGTATGCACTGAACTCCAAGTAGCTGCCTCCAAAATATCCTTAGTTGCCACCCCCCTCAAAAAAGCTGTCAAGTGGCAGTAGCCCTAGTGGAATGAGGCCTAATCCCAGCTGGAATCTCCTTGCCATGATGGGAATAACAGAAAGCAATGCAAAACCCAATCCACTTAGAAATAGTTTGTTTTGACACAGGCTTGCCCTGAGAACTCAAAGCAAAAGAAACAAATAACTGCTGAGACTGCCTGAACCCTTTAGTTCTGTCCAAATAATATCGCAACTGCCTGTGTACATCTAAAGTGTGCAAAATCTTTTCCCCTTTATTTTGGGGATTTGCATAAAAAGTAGGCAAATGAATAGTTTGGTTTAAAGCCACACTAGAAACCACTTTAGGCATAAAGGAAGGATTAGTACGTAAAGATACCCTATCCTTATGGAAAATTAAGAAAGGCTCAACCGCCATAAGGGCCTGCAACTCAGAAACCCTTCTTGCAGAGGTAATAGCCAACAAAAGAGCAGTCTTCCATGATAAAAACTTTAATTCAGTAGTAGCTGCAGGTTCAAAAGGTTGTAGAGTGAGTTTCTCCAACACAAAATTGAGATCCCAAGCAGGAGTAGGAGCTCTTCGTGGGGGTCTTATATTCTTTGCCCCTCTAAGAAATTGCTTGAACAAAGGATGAGAAAACAATGGTGGGTCACAATCATAGTGAGCGAAATTGCTGCAGCATGAACCTTAATAGAAGAGAAGGACAAACCTTTGTCCAGTAACTCAGTAAGATATTGAAGAGCCACACTTAAATTAGGCTCAGAAACATCAAAATCCTTTGCTGCACTCCAAAATAAAAATCTCTTCCATTTATCTGCTTACACTTTCCTTGTACTAGGCCTTCTAGCTTCCAAAATAACATTCAAAACTTGCTGTGGAAGTGGAGGCCCACTATGGTTCAAAACAGAATATGCCAGGCTGTTAGGTGCAGAGAGTGAAGCTTGACATTGAGCAAATGACTGTCCTCCTGAGACAACAGGTGTGGAATCGAAGGCAAAGGCCATGGAGGCTTCCGTACCAGGCTTCTCAGTAATGGGTACCAATGCTGTCGAGGCCAATCTGGAGCTATCAAAATCATCCTTGGCTTGTCTTGTCTGGCCTTTAGTAGTACCTTTGGGAGGAGAGGCAGAGGCGGAAAGGCATACACATGAAGATTGCTCCAATTGAAAGAAAGAGCATCCACTTTCCAAGCTGTGGGATAAAACCTTTTTGTGCAAAACTTTGGCAGCTGGTGGTTTAGTGGAGAAGCGAACAGATCTATGTCTGGAGTTCCCCATGACACTGTCAATTTCTGAAATACATGAGGATCCAATTTCCACTCGTGGGGATCCATAATTTGTCTGCTCAACACATCTGCTAAGGAGTTCTGTGCTCACGGCAGAAACCTTGCCTGAAGATTTAGCTGTAAACTGAGAGCAGTCTCCCACAAAATCATTGCTTGCCTGCATAGAGGATAAGAATGTGTTCCGCCTTGCTTGTTGATGTACCACATGACAGTTGTGTTGTCTGTTAGAATCAACACCTGCCCTGGAAGAAGTAAATCCTTGAAAGCTATTAATGCAAACTGGTCTGCTAACATCTCTTTCAAGTTGATATGTAGATGTTGTAGTCTGGCAGGCCACTTGTCTTGTATCCACTTTCCATTCAGATGAGCTCCCCAAGCTTTGTCTGAGGCATCTGTCGTTAGAATCTGACTCGCCTCTGGCCGGGTCACAGAGAGTCCCTTGTTTAGGTGACATTCCTGAGCCCACCACAACAATTCCTTTTGAATGCAAGGTATTATTTGAATGACAGTGTCCAAATCCTGGCAGTGCTGTGTCCATACATTTATGAGATACCATTGTAGCTTCCTCATATGCAGTTTGGCATTGGGAAGCACCAGAATACAAGATGCCATGAACCCCAAGGCTTGAAGGACTGTCCTTGCAGTCAGCCTGGACTGATGAGACAACTGATGAAAGTAAAGGGAAAGATTCTTTTGTTTGTCCGGGGTCAAAAGGCCATCTGGTATGCTGTATTCAGTCTCACACCCAGAAAGCACATGTCCTGAGAGGGTACTAGACTGGACTTTATTTCGTTCACAGAATACCCCAGGCATCTTAGCACTGCTATCACATAATCCAAATGATGAAGAAGCTCGTCCCTTCCTTGAGCCAGAATCAGGCAATCGTCCAAATAAGGATAGATCTGTATTCCTTTTAACCTGAGGAAAGCTATCACTGGAGCCAGAACTTTCGTGAACACTCTGGGCAGTAGATAAGCCAAAGGGCAATGCAGAGAACTGATAATGAGAGGTCCCAGCTCGAAAGCAGATACTTCCTGCAACTTAGTCTGATAGGAACATGAAGATAAGCCTCCTTGAGATCCAAAGTTACCATCCAATGATCTTTGCCCAGCAGAGGTAAAAGCTGCTGTAACGTCAACATTTTGAACTTGGGAATGTCCAGATAAGTGTTGAGGATAGATAAGTCCAAAATTGGTCTCCACGTGTTCCCTTTCTTTGGTACTAGGAACAGGCGAGAATAAAATCCTAGGCCCACTTCTGGCATAGGGACCGGCTGTATGGCCCCTATTTGGAGTAACAGAGAAATTTGCTTGTGAGCCTCTATTCTTTGTTGAGGAGGAACGTCTGGCATGCCTTTGAAAGGAGGCAAGGTATGGAAATAAAACCTGTAACCGTGGTGTATGATATCCAATACCCATCTGTCTTGGGTAATTAAACTCCAATTTTCTTTGAAAAGTGCCAACCTTCCTCCCAAAGGTGCTGCCAGACGAGAAGGCTCTGGCAGCTGAAAAGGTAGGTCATTGGGTCTGTTTACGAAAGGACTGACCCCTGCCCTCACCCGAAGACTGTGCAGGAGAACTCCCTGTTCTAGGCCTGAAAGAGCCCTGAGCTCTGCCCCTACCACGTCTAGATCGACCCCTAGACTGGAAATCATAAGAAGGATACGTCCACCCCTTATAGTAGGCCAATTTCTACTAAACTTTGGAGGCTGAACCTGCAAAAAATCTTTAACAGTCTGCATAGACTTAGCCTTGTCTTCCATTTTCTTTAAAACTGCCTCAACAGGAGAACCAAACAACACATCAGATTGTAAAGGAGCATCTAAAATCCTTGTTTTAACATGGTCAGATAAATTCTGATCCTCAGCCAGGCGTGCCTGCGAAGAACTGACCCAGTGGCAGCCACCCTAGACGAGGCCTGTACAGCATCAAAACCACATTGCAAAGAATGCTTACCCACCTGTTCAGAAACATGTACTAAATCTTGTAACTCTTTACAATCAATACCTTCCGCCAGAGCATCAACCTTAGACTTCAATTGTGAAAGGAGATAGTTTTGGTATTTCAACATGTGAAACTGACAATTCAAAGCCCTCATAGCTAGAGTGGAAGAAGTATAAACTTTCTTTCCCCATCTATCCAAGGCCCTGGCCTCTATCTGTAGGAACCGGATTCTTGACAACAGAAGCCTTAACACCTTTAGGCCCCTGACTAACAGTTTCTGGGTCTGCCATAGGACTCTTAAAAAGATACTTATGAGCTTCAGGCACCCTGTAATACCTATCCGGTTTAACAGGAGCAGGAGGCAAAGAATCAGGATTAAGAGAAGCCTCTGTAAAAACATCTTCCACCACATCCAAAATAGGAGGTATAGCCAAAGGCCTATGCTGGGGTAAAAACAAAAATTCCCTAAGCCTTTTCCTGGAATCAGAGAAGTCCTGACCTTCCCACTTAAAATGCTCCCTCATGGAATGAAGAGTTTCTGAAAGAAAAATCCTCAGGAGGAGAAGCAGAAGGAGTAGAATCATCCACATCAGAATCAGAATAAGGGGAATACTCCTGCAAGTCTTCAGCCGAAGACTCTGAAACATCCGAAGCCTGCTCAAAACTCCCTAGCTCAGGCTCCACCCTAGGTCTCTTATCAGGAGGGGGCAAAGAACCTCTAATCAAAGTAATCAAATCTTCTGCCATTTTAAGCATATGCTTCTTGGGCACAGTTCCTGAAGAACTAGGGGTGACACCAACTGAAGCTAAACCTGGCCTGCCTCTGGGAGAAGCCTTGGAAACAGAAGGAGAGGGCCTAACCACCCTAGGAAGGGAGGGGAGTAAAGTAACCTGAGAAGCCCCATCAGCCTGACTTGCCTCCTGAGAGGCCACATCCTGCAATAACAAAGTCTCTCCCTGGGATCCCAAAGAAACCTCCAGTGGAACCACCGGCTCCACCGACACCTCTAAAGAACCGGCGTCCGGTACGGACGGTTCTTCTAGCCTAGGCTTAACTGCTTTGTCCTTGCGCTTCTTCGAAGAAGCGGGCGCCGGAGCATCCGACGGCATTTTATAATTGCACCGCTTCAAGACTAACCTGGCACAATCTAACCTTCTCTTTATAGTGCGCTTATTAAATCTAGCACAAGAGCGACACCCAACAACGTCGTGCTCAGGCCCTAAACAAGGAATACACAAAGTGTGATAGTCTCTATGCGGTATCTGTTTCCCACAAGAAATACAATTATTCACTTTTTCTGACATCCGGTAAACCACTGAGGCAAGAAAAACTAAAATATTCCCAACGGGTACTTAGCCAACTTTGACTCGGTCTGAAACTCCGAAATCGAAAAATTTCAGAACGCCAACCGGCACTTGCAATGCTGCTTCTGCATCGGACCATGCGGCAAAAAAGACTGAAGATATGACGTCGGTCATGCGCATTTGTACCCTGACGTCCTGATGTCAGTCAAATGCGCCTTGACCGACGTCAGCCTTATACTTTGATATTCGGGCCGACCGAGGACAGCGGACTACCCAAGTGTAAGGACTGCAGCAATGTGAGATGAAGAACATCAAAGCACCGAAGCAACAACGGGGTAAATCGTGGTCTGGGCCTAAACAAGTGACGCAGTAAGAGTGGAATTCTCGGTGTGGTATCTGCTTTCCACAGGCGAGGCAATTATTAACTTTTTCTGACACCGGTTAATACAAGAAAAAAAAGATCCCCAATGGGGTACTTAGCTTTAGAAGACTTCAACTTCAATTCAGTAGACGAAAACTTAGGTAGTGGCCAACCAGCACTCATGCGAACTGCTTCTGTTTCGGGCTCCACGGCAAGAAAGACTGATGTAATGGTGTCGGCTGCCTTACTTTATACTACTGACAACCTGATGTCAGTCCTCAAGCGACAGCAACCAACACAGAAATACTAAGTCTCTGGTAGTCGGGCCGGCCAAGGGTTACCCTGGCAAGGATAACCCAAATGTGATGACTGCAACAGTGAAACACAAAGAACATCAATACAAATGGGAGTAGTTCACCAAGACAGCTAGGCCTTCGGAAGTGGCCCACACAGTGTCACCAAATAAATATAAGTACTCTTTAAGGTTAGACACTAAAGACCAGCCACAATAACATTGTAAATATATTTAATAATAAATAAAAAAATGAAAATACTGAATATATATCCACAGTAGTCCACAGAGTTCAAATCATATAAAATGTTGAAAACAAAATTATTTTTCTTTGTCTGAGTCTGTCCATAAATCTCTAATCGAAGCTTCACTAGATTCCTGACTGAATCTAAGAGAATTTACTGTTCCCTAATAACTTACTTGGGCAATGCAAGATGAAACACGTGAGCAAGTCCTTCTAGTCAGGCTTCCCAAAGAGAATACTGTATACCCTTAGATTACTCCCTGCAAAAAAACAATATCCAAGATGATTTGCAGAATGACCTCATCTGGTCACTTGACTCTAGGTTCCCACAATATCTCCTTTTGAAGTTTGATACAGGACTTTAGCAGACTGCTACAATACACATTTAAATGTTTACTGCAGTGCCTGCAGGCCTCCCCTCTTTTCACTGAGCTAATGAACAAAGGCTCTGTCCCAGACCCATTGACTCCCGACCTACTAGTACAGTGGGGTGACTTTCAATGATTTAACAGCTTATTTACATTTCACTTATTTTCCTTAACATAAGCCAGCTGGTTAACCATTGCTGGGCCAGTGTCCTCTATTAAAACATATACATTTAATTCAGCTACCATAATACATATACTTTTCTCTTCATTCCCGCAGCGTCCACTGTTGATACATTTTAACATAATTAACACAAACAAAGCTCACAAATGCATTTTCAGCAAAATCATTTGTACAAATCAGCTTAATATACAAATGGCACATAATTATTTATAAAATTCCAGCTAGCTGTGCTGGCACAGGTCTTACATCCACTGCAATACTTCTCCCTGGCATGGCTGGCAGTGCCTCCTATCATCACAGTATATCAGACACAATCTTCCCAATCTAGGAAGAGATAAAATGCATACTGTCATACAAGTACAGAAATTTAAAAGGCTAAAGTAACAGAAGTGTTTACTTTCTTATTAATCCCCTCCATAGCTCTACTGTCCTTATCACAGGGGAGGAGCTTTGGAAGAGGGCAACAGCCTACAGGCATCATCAGTAGACACATAAATTACTGCTGTGTCAGATGAAGGACATTTATATAAGAATTTGCAGGCATCTGGCACATTATAGAACCCATCAGGTTTCTTAGAAGCTGGAAATTGATAGTCTGACTCCAAGGAAGCAGCAGGGAAGATATCCAATAGAGCGGCAAACACAGGAGGGACAGCAGAAGGTTAAGGAGAGTCCATTTGTAACAACGTATAACATCTTTTCTGGACATCTGATACCTGAGAGAAATCTCATTTAAAATGTTCCATCATACTCAGGACCGTGTCTCCAAAGGATAGCTCCTCCAAAGGAGAATCAGGACTAGTGATTCCTCCTCCTCTCACAACCAATAATCTAAAGGGGAAGGCAACTGAGAGGAGTAGGCAAAGAGTCAAGATCAGAGTCAGAATCCTCATCTGAGGACTCGGAGTCCCTTGCCCTTTTAGAAGTAGAGACCCAAGGGGATGCCTTGTGTGAAGTCCTGTAATTCCCTGTGCATCTCTGGAAGCTGACATCACATGTTTAGACTTCTGCCTTTTCTTTAAGTGGATATCTGGGTTGACAAAAGCATGATGGTTTGGACTCCTGCCTAAATTCAATCAAGGTACCCAATACTTATTTCCCAACAAGGATCTGAGGAATCCCTTAAGGACCATCAAAAATCAGCAGCCATGGTTATCCCTCAATGTTCACGGTGGATGTTTGCAAGGTGTCCTAAAATGAGAAAGAAACCAGTTCAGTATCAGCGCTCTGACAAGGTCATGGCAGATGAAATGGATGGGAATACTGGATGATCATCTGGATTCTCATGCACATCATTAGAGATGCCCATTGGAAGCTGGACAGCAACAGGCTCAAATTTAGATCTCTTTGCCTTCTTCTTGAGTGGCGGCTGTACCTCAGGGTGAGTGGATTCTGCCATGGTACCTTGGGCCAACAACTTGAGACACTGGTTCTCAAGTTAAATGGAAAGTGAAGAAAGACAGCTACACATACCTGTCAACTCTACATATTTTTGCCTCATATTTTTGATCCATTGTGATTTTCTGGCAGATCACTGGCAAATCATTGAGGTTTGAAGTTAGAAAATAATGACAAATATTTGAGTTTCACACTTCATACCCTTCAAAAAATTCATGCTAATGCAAAACCTGTACTTCTGTCAACTTTCTGTTTGTTAAGAGCAATATTTAAAAGTGTCCCTATTTTTGAGCCTTTGTCCCCGCCATCATTTATGCCATTCACCAGATTTTTTGCTCTTAAATGTTGACTGGTATGCAGCTACGTAAAGCCTTACTGATGGAACACAATGTGGTCATGAGATGCAAGGAAAACAGGCACCTATCATTGAAGTCCTTATGGGAAATAGTACAGTTTTGTACCTACCATAAATGTAGATGTTCGAGTGCTCATACAGCTGCAGTCATAACAGATGGGGTTATCCTGCCGTCAGGCGGGTCCTCGGTCGGCCGAATTCCAAAGTCTAGGTCCGGCGTCGGTTGTCGTCGCTTCTTCCCTGACGTCAGTGCGGCAGGGGTATAAAAGAGGCAGCCAACGCCATTTTCTTCAGTTTTTCTTGCCCCAGATGTCAGGTGCCCCCAGAAGGAAGGCAAACATAATGTTATGCAAAGATGCAATGCTGATAAATCAAAAACAGTAGTTGCAAGCAAATACACCATAAAAGAATACCCCAAAAAGGTTATATGAAAAGTGTTTGTCATAAGGCCTGTCCTAAGAGGGGATGGAGGGAGGGAAACCTGGACTGCAGCTGTATGAGCACTCGAACATCTACATTTATGGTAGGTACAAAACTGTACTATGTTCATCGTGCATATAGCTGCAGTCATAACAGATGGGTAGAATCCCAAAGCTAAGTAAGGGTGGTAGGCACTAAGTGGAACTAGGAGGGGCTAGGATGCCCTGCAGGACTGCTGTGGCAAAGCCCGCTCTAGATTTTGAGTATAGTGGGAGGTGACAGTGCTTGGAGAAAGTGTGCACTGAACTCCAGGTGGCTGCTTCCAAAATGTCCTTGGTAGGGACCCCCCTGAGGAAGGCTGCAGAGTAGCTGTGGCTCTGGTGGAGTAGTGGGATCTGATGCATGCAGGCACAGTTTTTCCATGAAATGAGTAACAAAAGCGTATGCAGTGGGCTATCCATTTTGAAATTGTCCGTTTGGAAATAGCCTTTCCCTGAGCACCTGCAGCATAGAACACAAAGAGTTGCTCAGATTTCCTGAATGGCTTTGTTCTGTCCAAATAGTAACAAAGTTGTCTGTGAATGTCCAAGGAATGTAGTAGTCTTTCCCCTTTGTTTTGTGGATTAGGATAAAAGGTAGGCAAGTGGATAGTCTGATTCAAAGCTACACTGGATACTACCTTTGGCATAAAGGTAGGGTTGGTTCGTAAGTAAACTCTGTCCTGATGGAAAATGATGAATGGTTGCACAGCCATGAGGGCCTGTAGCTCTAAAATCCTGGGTGCTGAGGTGATAGCCAGAAGAAAGGCTGTTTTCCATGACAAGTACTGTAACTCTGTTGAAGAAGCTGGCTCGAAGGGAGGAAGGGTCAGCTTTTCCAATACGAAGTTGAGGTCCCAAGCAGGGACTGGTGGTTTCCTTGGGGGTTTTATATTCTTTGCCCCTCTGAGGAACTGCCTTAAGAGAGGGTAAGAGAATAAAGGAGGATCTGTGTTGTATTGTGCAGAAATGGCTGAAGCGTGGATCTTGATGGAGGAGAAGGAAAGTCCATTGATTAACATCTCAGCTAGGTACTGTAAAATTTGAGGTATATTTATTACCCAAGGATTCTGTCTCTTTTCTTGATTCCAGGCACAAAATCGTTTCCATTTGGCGGAGTAGGCCTTTTTAGTAGAGGGTCTTCTGGCCTCCAAGATGACATCCTGCACCTCCTTGGACAGGAGAAACTGTTGGGAAATCAAGGAATTCTCCATGCAGCTAGATTTAGAGTTTTGAGATGGCTGTGAAGGGTTCTGTAGTTGTGCTGGGACAACAGAAGAGGGACTAGAGGTAGGGTCCATGGTGGGGAATGTGTCAGGCTCTTCAGGAGTGGATACCAGTGTTGTCTTGGCCAGTCTGGAGCAATGAGAATCATTTTCGGCCTCTCTGCTCTGGCTTTTAATAGAACTTTGGGCAAAAGAGGAAGAGACGGGAAGGCATAGACTGTCAATGTTACCCAATTGAAGGAAAGTGCGTCCACTTTCCAGGCCTGTGGATGATAGGTCCTTGAACAAAATTTTTTCAACCGGCAATTTCTGTGGGTAGTAAAGAGATCTATGTCTGGCTGTCCCCATGCCTGAGTTATCTTTGTGAAAACTTGAGGATGCAACTTCCATTCGTGTGGATCTGTCATATTTCTGCTTAGGTTGTCTGCCAGTGTGTTTTCCTTCCCTGGCAGGAATTGTGCCTGTAGTTGAATTTGCAATTCCAGTGCTGTGTTCCATAGGGTCATGGCTTGCCTGCACAGGGGGTAAGAATGAGTTCCCCCCTGTTTGTTTATGTACCACATCACTGTGGTGTTGTCTGTCCTTATCAATAGCTGGCCTGGATGCAGTAGGCCTTTGAAGGTCATAATAGCCTTTTGCACGGTTAGCATTTCCTTTTGGTTGATGTGAAGGTGCTTCTCTTTTCGGGTCCATTTTCCCTGAATGCACTGATCTGTCATGTGTGCTCCCCAGGCATAGTCCGAGGCATCTGTTGTGATGATTTGAGTTGCTTGAGGTACACAGAAAGGAAGACCTGTGTTTCTTTAGCAAGCTTGAGTCCACCACAAAAATTCCTTTTGAAGGCATGGAATGAGTGGTATAATTGCTTCCAAGCTGTGGCTGTGTTGAGACCATAAGTTTTTCAGGTACCATTGAAGTTTCCTCATATGCAGCTTTGCACATGGGATTAGTAGGATGCAAGATGCCGTGAATCCCAGAGCCTGCAGGACTTTCCTTGCAGTTAGCCTGGTGTAAGTTGCCATTTTTCTGAAGTATTGAGACAGTTGCCCTTGCTTGTCTGGCGTGAGGTAGGCCATCTGGGTGGTTGTATCCAAGCTGGCACCCAGGAAAATTATTTGTTGAGAGGGTATTAGTTTTGATTTCTTTTTGTTGACTGTGTATCCCAGGAAGTTCAACAGTTTTATTACAAACACCAGGTGCTGCAGTAGTATGTCCTTGCTGTCCGCTTGGATCAGGCAGTCGTCCAGATATGGGTAGATTTGTATCCCTTGTAGTCTGCAGAAGGCGATTACTGATGCCAGGCATTTCGTAAATGCTCTGGGCGCAGTAGATAAGCCAAAGGGCAATGCAGAGAATTGGTAATGGGTTGAACCTGCAAGAAATCTGAGGTATCTTCTGCAATCTTGTCTGATAGGGACATGCAGGTATGCCTCCTTGAGGTCCAATGTTACCAGCCAAGACTCCTTGCCCAGCATGGGAAGAAGCTGCTGTAATGTGAGCATCTTGAATTTTGTCACCTGTAGATATGCGTTTAGGATGGATAGGTCTAAGGTAGGTCTCCAATCTTTGTCTTTCCTTGGTACCAGGAATAGTCTGGAATAAAACCCTTGACCTTGTTCTTTTGCAGGTACCTCTTGAATTGCTTTCATGTCCATGAGAGCTGAAACTTGTTTTTGTGCCTCTGCCCTTTGATTTTGTGGCAGGTTTGGCATGCCTCTCATTTTTGGAAGGGTGTGAAAGTGGAACCTGTAGCCTCTTGTCTATAATGTCCAGAATCCATTTGTCTTTTGTAACAATATGCCAATTTTTTGAGAATAATGTCAGTTTTCCGCCCAAAGGTGCTGCCATTAAAGCTTTGCTTGGCAGGTGTAGGGGGAAGTCATTGTGTCTGTTTTCGAAAAGACTGTGATCTATCTTCTCCACCTCTTGGGGTTGGTGCTTGCCACTGTCTAGCTCTGAAAGATCCTTGAGGTTGCCCTCTATCCCTTGGGTGCCTGTATCTGCCCCTTTGAGGTCTGTCCGTGGCTGGAAAGGACCAATTTTTTGAAAGCCAGTTTCTGCTGAAACGTGGAGGCTGTACCTGCAGGAAATCTCTCACTGTTTGCATTGATTTCTCTTTTTCCTCCATTTTCTTTAGCACCTCCTCAGCTTTAACACCAAACAATACATCTTTTTGAAGAGGTGCATCAAATAATTTAGCTTTGACATGATCTGGTAAGGTTTGCTCTTTGAGCCAAGCATGCCTACGTATAAACAGACCCCGTAACAGCAGCTCTACATGAGGCCTCTACAGCATCAAAACCACACTGCAAGGTATGTTTACCCACTTGCTCTGCACCATGCAACAAATCCTGCAACTCTTTTAAATCTGGTTGTTCTGGTTGCGTCATCTTGCTTTTCAGCTGAGATATCAAAAACTGTTGATACTTCAACATATGGAACTGACAGTTTAATGCCCTCATGGTTAAAGTGGCCTAGGTGTACACCTTTTTCCCCCACCTTTCTAAAGCTCTGGAATCCCTCTCTGAAGGTAATGGGTTTTTAGCAGTAGAGGCCTTAATTCCCTTGGGACCCTGTGAAATAGTTTCTGGGTCAGCAGTATGGCTTTTATATAGGAACTGGTGAGAATCAGGAACCCGGTAATACCTGTCTGGTTTAACAGGAGCTGGAGGCAAAGAATCTGGATTAAGGCTGGCTTCTGTGTACACATCATCCAATATATAAAAAGATAAAATCCACCACAACTGAGAGGCCATAGTTAAAGGCAAAAAGAAGTATTGTGAAATATAAACTTCGGACTCGACACGACTTGATGATGAAAAACAAAAAAGTTTATTTGTGGTAAGCGCTTTCGCGTACCTTCCTGTACGCTTCTTCAGACCATGAAACAACTCAGTAAAACAGACTGCTTTATACAAAAGACTCTCCTACAATTAATCAATTAAATTAACAAATTACACATTCATTAATTCAAAGACTAATCAATGTTTAAAGACAACTGCAGTTAAAAAAGAAGTGACAATAATTGAAAACATAATGGAAGGCATAATTCTAAAGTGCTTTCTTGCCAAAGGAGTACATGTTTTGTAGACCAAAGCAATATTTAAACTTCCTTTTTAGAGATTGTAATCACAGTTTTCTAAGGTAAAATATTCCATTAAACGTATATATTCAAACATGTATTTATAAAGGTAAAATTATGTATATATCCTATTTTAAAATTTCAGTTGTTTAATTTTAAAATAGGATATATACATAATTTTACCTTTATAAATACATGTTTGAATATATACGTTTAATGGAATATTTTACCTTAGAAAACTGTGATTACAATCTCTAAAAAGGAAGTTTAAATATTGCTTTGGTCTACAAAACATGTACTCCTTTGGCAAGAAAGCACTTTAGAATTATGCCTTCCATTATGTTTTCAATTATTGTCACTTCTTTTTTAACTGCAGTTGTCTTTAAACATTGATTAGTCTTTGAATTAATGAATGTGTAATTTGTTAATTTAATTGATTAATTGTAGGAGAGTCTTTTGTATAAAGCAGTCTGTTTTACTGAGTTGTTTCATGGTCTGAAGAAGCGTACAGGAAGGTACGCGAAAGCGCTTACCACAAATAAACTTTTGTTTTTCATCATCAAGTCGTGTCGAGTCCGAAGTTTATATTTCACAAATCATCCAATATATCTAAAACAGGAGGGATAGCCAGAGGCCTATGCTGGGGGAGCAGAAGAAATTCCCTGAGCCTTTTCTTGGAATCTGAGTAATCTTGGCCTTCCCAGTGAAAGTGTTCCCTCAATGTATGCAGGGTTTCCCCAAAAGAGAAGTCCTCAGGGGGGGAGACCAAGGGAATAGACTCCTCTGCATCAGAGTCTTCGAATGGAGAATAGGCATAATCCTGGTCCTCAGATAGTTCTGAGGTAATAGAAGCTTGATCTGAGGAAGGGTAGTCTTCCTCTAATCTGGGCCTTTTGTCAGAGGGGGGTTGAGAACCCCTGATAAGAGTAATCAAATCCTCAGCCATTTTAAGCATCTGTTTTTTAGGCATGGTGCCTTGAGAGGGGGTCTGAGGGACCTGTTTTTTGGTTTTCATGGCTGCTTTAGATTTAGTGAAGGCTTTAATAGAGAAGGAGGAAGGCCTGAAGACCCCTTGAGAAATGGCAGGCCTGTCTAAATTCTGAGTTTTCCCGCCAGGAGTGGCGTCGGGATCTGTAGTAGGAATGGGGGCCGAGGAGCCTGCGACCTCGGGTACTGAAGACACCGGTAATGCATTGTCATCGGTAGTCAGGGGCTACGTAGGCGCCTCGCTGAGTACCGGAGAACCGGTAGTCAGCCTTAGCATGGTTTCAGTAGGTGGTGCGGACCTCGTATGTCGGTCCTTATCTTTGCGTTTTTTGCTCAAACCTGGAGTCGGAGTATCCGACGACATAATATAATTAAATTTTTTGCCGAAAAAGTGAAAGGCGAACTCCGCCCGACGCTTAATAGTGCGTTTATTGAATCTAGCACAGAAACGGCAGGCCAAGACGTCGTGGTCTGGGCCTAAGCAAGGTATACAGAAAGAGTGGAAATCCTTATGCGGTATTTGCTTCCCACAAGAAATGCAATTATTAACTTTGTCTGACATCGGTCTGAGGCAAGAAAAGTTTCAACGGGTACTTAGCTTTCAAGAAGACTTCGGCTGAAATACTTTCGTAAATCTCAGGAGCTGGCCGACCGGCACTTGCGAACTGCTTCTGCTTCGGGCACCGCGCGGCAAGAAAGACTGGAGAAAATGGCGTTGGCTGCCTCTTTTATACCCCTGCCGCACTGACGTCAGGGAAGAAGCGACGACAACCGACGCCGGACCTAGACTTTGGAATTCGGCCGACCGAGGACCCACCTGACGGCAGGATAGCCCCATCTGTTATGACTGCAGCTGTATGCACGATGAACATCTGCCTCTCATACTGACATTTCCCTTTCCTAGATGACATGTAACCCACAGAAAAATAGAATAAAAAGAAAAAGGAACTCAGGATGGGGTACTTACACGTTGAAGGTGTAGGCTTTGTATAACCAGTAAAGTGAAGGGCGTTCAGACTGACGTACGATAATGGCATTTGGGCTGGCGGCATGGACGTTTTGGTTTGTGGAGGGTTCATTATGTCAACTTTATGCACTACACTTGCAGGGGGAGCATATTTCTGATGTAAAGTACTCCTAGGTAATAATGGCTTTGGTATACTTGCCATATGTTGGGCTGTCCTTGGCAGGAGATCTCAAGAGGTGATTAATACTGCAAAAGTGACATGGAAGGACATTAGGAGTAATGTTACTGACTTTGATATTCAGTTTCATCATGGATGAGAAAGTTACTGCAACACTTGTAGACTCAGACTGTAAATGTTACTCATCCAAGTGTTTAGTAATCTGCAGGTACAAAACACACAGCAGTTCTTTATGAAAGTAAGACAAACACAGACAACCTGGCTTATGGTTATGACTCAACAGCTATCCTTGACTCATGCAAGACTCATTTATACACAGGTGTCAGAGCCATGAGGTCTGACCACACAAGCAACAAGTAATCTGGTTAACCGCTTACATGGCAATACAATGAAAAACTTAAACCAGATGTGCATACATGTGAGATGAAACAGGCTACCTGATACACTAACACCTGCTTAAGTTCACAGACAAATGAACTTCTGCTAAGCAGATGGCAAAAGCTTTCCAGAAACCAAGATGTGTGTGTAACAGTCCGATACATCATCTTCCCAGAGGGAGCCTGAGTGATACATCCCTGCAGAAACTGAAAAGATGTAGTTTTTTATAAACAGACATGCGGTTACTGAAGACACTCATGCACTAAGCAGAGTTCCAGCCAAGCTGTACTATATGAGTGATCATTTTAATCAATAATCAAAGAAATATGGCAAACAGTATCCCACACATTCTAATGGTTACAATTTACTTTCACGTAGCAATCTAAATCTGTTAAATACAGAATATGGTGTCCTGATCTATGCTTTGTATCATGGGTACTTTTTAGATATGCAGTTTTAAAGTACCTTGTTCTCTTTCTACTTGACTGTCCCAGATTTTATCTGAGTGTTTTAATTTTATACCTACCTGATGTAAAAAAAACATATCTGCCCCTACACATACAGCAGCTATTTTGTTAGTGATCAGTTGATACCACTACAGCAATCGCTGTATACTAGCAGGGTTTGTATAAAAACAGGTAAATTGTCAGTGCAATGCATCCACTGACTATTAGAAGATTAGCAGCTTCAACTTCCCACTAGAATGAACAACAACAAACTACTGATACAGAAAATAAAAGCAAGAGTTATACAGTTTCATAAGGAAGTCCCTAAAATGATAAACACTTTACAAAGTTCACTGTTCTCGTATAGTTATGTGTCACATTGTGCAGGAATTATCTGCGATTGCTAACCGACTAGTGGCAACAGCCATGAAAACACATCAAAAACTAAGGTTTTTACATAGGTTAGAGCAGCAACTTAAAACAATTGCCTAAGCAATTTTGATATTTAAATTGCTTCATGGACTAACAATCTGGATAAACTTTTAAGCATTTTTAACTGGAAATGATATGTAATAGAAATGTGAAACTTGCACTACACATTTTACCAGTCAAGTATCACCTGTGATACACTAAATATAGTGATATAGATGGAAGACTGCACGTTATTTCACCTTCATCTTACATTCACCCACAAATTGGGCAGCTCCATGGTGTACGGAGACAATGCTCTATGTCCTAGGTGACCCGGCTTTAATCAGTACCCCAGGCAATGGAGAACCCGTCTGGCAGGAAAAATAGAGTAATGGTAAGGAAGGTACTCAGGAGAGGGCTGAACCTGCAGCTGTAGGCCGAGACTCACTCTACCTCAATTCTAAAATCCCTGGTGAAGACTGGATATCATATGGAGGTGCTTTCTGTAAGGTGGAAGGGCCTTTCAGGGTTACATCAGTTAAGTAGACAATGCCAACTGCCACACTGCATGCCCTCAGATGGATGTCAACATGCATGTACAGAAGTGGAAATGTTGAGTCACAGGGATAAACCTTCCGACTGTGGCCTGGATGCCCCAGCTATGCTCTCACTCTAGTTTGGCTGTGAAAACCAACCTAATTGTGTCCCTATGTATCATGGGCACTTATTAGGAGAAGGTATGTTTGGAAGTTTCTAGAGGTCATGTGGGGTGGGATATGTTAGCTCAGGCATTACTGTCTGCCTCTATTTATCAGCACCTACAGTTCTAACTTAACATGAACAAGCACAGGAACAAAAAACATGGATGGATAAATAACTATAAGTTAATTAAATTAAGACAGCACAACTCTTGGTGTCTTCCATATGCTGTCCTTGCATCATCCTAATAGATGGCTAAGATTAGCATCATTAGTCCAAATCAAAGCTCCTACCTCATCCACAGATGTGGAGGACAGCTGTCATATTTTCTCAATGTTTGAGTCAAATACTGACATGAACTATAGCTCACACTCAATTCTAACAGTTTTGCATTTCTAACTCTCAATTTTATCATCTAACATTTGGCATTCCTCAGAACTGCAGTGTTATGGATGTCATTGACTACAGACAACTATGAAGTGTGGTGTAAACCGCAGTATGACACCAAACAAAATGACTACCATGTAAAAGTGGTGATTCAACATGTACAACTTATATAATGCTGTGTGTTACTGTTGTACTTTAACTCTACTAATGAAATGGAAATTTGTATGTGTAGAATAACATGGAATTTGTGACTGAAGCTTTTTTTCTGTCAGGTCCGCTCAGTATATGGCCATAAGTCCCCTCTGTAAAATACGCCACAGTCAAAGAGCAAACCTATTTATTTTCCTTTATTTGGTTAACTAAACTGCAGTACAAGAAAAGCTACCACAACAACTTGGGAATAGTCAGCCAGCATATGTTAAACATATTACAATGTACAATATATTTGGGTCTCTCTCCATACTGATCCCAAAGGACTTTTACATATGTAGTCATAAAAAAGATTAGTTTTCAGCAACTCTGGTCTGATACAACATACTGTACTATGCAGTTTTTGCATTTCTGTATTTTACCTTCCATATACTTATCTGTCTGACTGTCGGCATCTTTACACGTTTTGATAATTCATTAACTACATTATCTCATACCTCTCAACTTTTTATTGAAAAAAACTAGACAAAATCAAAAATAACAGGAAGACACAAGTCTAAAAATAGGGCCAAGTTTTAAATATTGCTCCCATAAGCTTAGAAAGTTGATAGGATAACAGATTTTGCATTAGTATATATTTTCTGAAGGGTTTGAAGCCTGGATCTCCAACTTCTGTCATTTATTGACTTTATTCCTCAATGACTTTCCAGAACAACCTCAAATTTTATGAGGAATGGACCAAAAATATGAAGCAAAAATCTGGACATTTGAGGGGTATCTGAATCACTTCATATGAAAATCAATTTGTAATATCCATACTAAGTGGAGATATCAGCATTCATTCTGGCAGTTGGTCCACAGGGGTAAGCCTATGAGTTGCAGTTCCTATGGTGGAGGGTTTGATTCTCTCAACACTCATTTGCCTGCTCTGTTACCTGAAGCAAGTCACTTAATCAGACAGTGCTTAGGGGCAACTGGGAATTTGTGCTAGAGTTTTCAAAGGGTGATCCAGAGAGCTGGCAGTGTTCTTTCTTAAATACTCTGTTCAGTTTCTTGCATCAGATGTTCCACAGTTAGATTATTTGATTTAAAATTTCCTACATCATGTGTTCCGGTGTTAAAGAGTATTTATCTGAAATTCTGCCATTTCTCATCCCATTTGTTTGGCTCAAAACAGCATCAGTTAGGGAGGTCATTCTATGATTTAATAGATGTAATCTTTTATGCTCCATGATATAATTATTTTTTGGATATAAAGTGAAAAAGACATCACGTGCAATTTATGATCAGTCTCTATCACTAAAGTATGGACTTCCTAGTTCTGAGCACAGAAATGTTAGCTTTAATCAGATTTAAAACCACATTCTTCTGTTTTATCTATGCAACTTTTTCATGAAATGCATAGTTTTCTAAACAAGGCAATAAAATATGGAAGGCAGACATTTTGAATGATGAAGCAGTATCTTCTGCTTATAATGGTAAAAGTTCAGGGAGGCATTATGCAATGTAAAGTCGCTGCTGGTTTAGGTCATCCACAGTGCATTGTCTATTTCTTGTATGTTTTCACGATTACAGTTTTTTTTTTTTTATTTAGTAAACTTTCATCATGATTGACCCTTTTATAGCAATGCCCCAACACCAAACAAAAATGAATTACTTTTTACAAAACAATTTTACTATATACACATACACAAAAAAGTATTGCTATTAGGATAAAACAATTACATAAGCACCATGCAGTAAAATACTCACATTAACATCACAAATGGTCATAAAAATAATTATTTATATAATAAAACACAAAAATGAGATTCTGCCTGAACATACTTGCTGAATTTCAGCCATAAATAACTAAAACATTGAGTTCACACTTAAATGTTACAGAGAGTTGATCACCACTAAGTAAAATAGACTGTAGCAGAAATTAAGAACATTGTTGGTTCTGTGATGCAGAGGCATACAACACTGAATGGACCCCTATGACTTGAGTTTTATTAGTTGCGCAGACACTGGATGAATGGAGACTGGGAAGGAAAGGAATGATGAGGTGTAAGGGGTGTTTGTGTTGGGAGGTAGAGTTATGCATCGTAATTCCCGGTGGAGTACAGATACCATTGATAGAGTTGATACATCACCTACTAGTGGTGCAGGGTGTTAAGACAGACAGATCACTAGGGAGGTGACACATTCACTGCATGTCCCAACAGACAGAAGCAGTTTTGCCTACTAAGGAGATAGGGATTTATTCCCTACACAAATACAAAACAGAACCAGAGGGCTGTGGTATGATGATGTCATCATTCCTTGCCCCTCCTAAAGCAGTGAGGCATTTATAGCCCACATAAAAGAAAAGCTACCACCAACTTCAGTGACATGGCCTGCCCACTAAACGAATGTGTTGAAAATATGCTGCAACATACAGTAGCCCTATGGGAAGGGTAATGGGGCACACAATGGTCTGATGACAGCAGTGGTGGTGGCGGACCCTGAAAATAAAGGTAACAAGCACCACATCCTCTATGGAGGAAAAAAATGTTAAGATTATCATAGAAGGATTCCGTGTTATCCAATCTAGTATGCAACTACAAGAAAGGCACCAGAAGAGAAATCTGCTCAAAGTAACCAAGTGAAATCCTTGACGTACAGACAGCCTCCTCTCCAACAGGGACAGGCCTTGCTACCAAGCAACTCATTTATTTATGAGGTTATAATTTGTTCACTGGCTTAGTCCCACTAGGCTAGTTAGCCTCTTTTCAGTGAAGACCAGAGGACATATTTATAGTACTAGGGGAAATTTTGGTCAGGGGATCCAGGGTACTTCTAATTTTTTTTTTTTATAGGTACCATGGGATCTTTTACATCCACGTGAGCTACCACCAACTCAAGCAAATGAGGCCTTGGTTTAACATTTCATCCTAAGGACAAGAGAACATATTCAGTACAGATGACCCTAGTAAATTTGTTCCATGCATTTCAGATATGTGGACTTGAAACTTACAAAAACTGCTTTACATTTGTCGCATTCCTCCCAACAGTTAGTGAATGACAGCCTGGTTAAATATGTACTACATGTACATCACGGCAGGGTTTGCATTAGCAAGATTTAAAGAGATAATTTGGTGTAGTGGTGTATTGCTGTGTCTCTAGCTCAGAGGGTCCTGGGTTCATTACTTGGCAGCTTTATCTTTTGGCAGCCTGCGTGGCTCAGTGGACTAGGGAAATTAGCATGGATGAAGGTGTTGATGGTTCTAATCTGGAACTATTCATATTTTTCAGAGCCGAGTTAGCATAGTGGTGCGTTGCTTTGACTGGAGCTCAGAAGGTCCTGTGTTCAATACTTGGCAGCAGTGTCTTAGCCTCAGAGCCAATAGCCTAGTAACCTCCTATGATACTACAAACACAAACATGGGCTAAACTCTTGGCTAGGCTTATAAGGGCCTCAGGCCCGATAGCCTAGTAACCACTTATGACCTCCTATGGTACACACAAGTCGTTATTAACATAGAAAGGCCATAAATGGCTGTGGTTCTAAAACCAAAGACTAATTTAAACACTTCAAGACAGCCTTCTTCACCCAATTTAATATTAATAAGGAGTTCAGTTCACGGATGGCATTTCTTTGGAGTACAGTCTGCACATCCTTCTTCCATCCAAATGGGTTTTCTCAGGGTCTTTAGTTTCTTTTAATATCCCAAAGATGTACTGAAGGTGAACCTTTAATCCTCCTGCTGGGACAGGCTATGGCTCCTTTGCAGATCTGAAAAGGGTAAGGTAGGTAACGACAGAACGAATGAAAGAATAGTCAAAAATAAATAAAAGGTAGCAAATATTGAACCAAAGTTCTAATTTTCTGATCTGTTGTGGAATGAATGTCTGCCAGATATATATCCATGTCCAAAAAATTGTTAGTCTCTCAGTCCCAAATATGCTACACAGATGTTTGCAATTAATTATGCTACTGCCTTTTAGGTCATCCAGTTGCTGGGAAGAAAGCCACAACCAAAGCAGAGGTCATGGCTTCTGCTACATGAGTAGCTATGCTGCTTTAAAATATCAAATATCATTTCACCTTTTTAGTCACATGAAAGCCACTGACTACCCAAAGAAGTCAGCAGAGTAAAACAAAACAGCAAATGCAATACCTTAATTTTCTTACTATCCCTCTTGTAAAATGGTGCGTATGTTTAACAGCATTGTATGCTGAATGTTAACTGGAAACTGATAAGGTCACACAATTTATAAACAGATCCCTGGAGAAACTTGGTTTTATTATGCTTGCTGTATGTGGTCCTGGGGTGTTTATTAAATAACATGTTATGTTTTTAAGTAGCCCACTACTTCATACAAATGGCTAAAACTTCACAATGGTACAAGCAGGCAGGGAGTGTGGGGGGAGGGATGTTTTCCCAGCTTGCATTTCCAACTGAACAGATACATACATTGTTCATCTATTAACAACACAGCTGACAAGTAAACGAAGTCCGAAGCTGCTGCAAACTGAATTCCAATGCAGTAAGACAGCCGCATATTTTCTGGAGTAGTTTCACAATGACATCCACTAAAAAACAGCTTACAAATGCACTTACACTGAAGCATCTAAACTTGGACCATTACAAAATAAAATGCAGAACATATATATATATATATATATATATATATATATATATATATATATATATATATATATATATATATTTATATATACACACACACACATACCAGTCAAACAGTCTCACAGCAATGCTGCACTAAGACACTGAAAATATGATTAAATACACTTATGATGACTGCTTATTTACTGGAAACTCATTTCAAATCAAATCCAAACCATAAAAAAGACAAGTTTTGGAAGAGGGCAAGTAGCACTAACTGCAAGACCACACAACAGTAAAGAAAAGGAGATGCATCTAATCCATACTTTCCGGTAGTCTCATTCTAACCCACAGAAGCCTTTACTAAAACAAGATCAACATTTGCCTTTTTGAAACATACATGTAACCAACTGCAGGCTTTCCTATACATATATTAGAGACAGACACATGGCTAAAGGTTTGACCACCTTCTCCTGCCTGATCTTAGCCACTCTTCCATTCCATCCTGTCATCAGGATCCTGACACTCGTTTACAGCTAAAACTGAAATTCAGCATTTGTCATAAATGACAACAGTGCCTCAACCACAAGAAAGGGTATGGTGGTTCTCCTTTAATCTTGTTCTTCAGATCAGTGCCAATGCAACCATGCCATTCACCCACTGTTGTGTCTGTCAGTTTCTTTCTAAAGTTTTGCATTCACTTTTAATTCCATCTCAGTGCTACTCTCAAGAGTTACTGGAACTTTCCTTGCAGCATGTGCCACTTGCATAGCAAGCTCCTCTCTTGCAGCACGACACAGGACATGGACTTATCTAAGTACGATATACTCCTTTCAACCTGCTCAAAGCTGTAAATAAATCAACATATATCTGAGATGGCTTTGTGATTGTGCTTGTACACTGTGAATATGGTTCGCCGTGCCAAACTTTTTACAAGCCAGATAACCCAAACTGTAAGACTGATTCCTTTTTCTGATCTGGTGCCACTATATTATTTTTCACCTTCTACGTTTACATTGACATGGCAATAGCTTCTGACTTAACTGTTTTACTTTGTGTCCCGAATATGTCAACAACCTGCACACTGGCAGTGTATGACACAAAGTAAAGTAGTGATATAAAATTATTTTGTAACAAAATATTACACTATACAGCTGTGCCTAAATTAAATTCAATACTTTAAACTTCAGCTTCTCTTGCATTCTCACTATTTTGCTTCGCTGGCTCATCTTTAACTTCACAAAGACGACAGTTTCTTTCCATTTTAAAATGACATGCAGTATGCTTTCATGTTTTGTTTCATTGTTGTTCAGTTACATGGAAAATCTTTGCAATACTAATATCTTTTATGTTAGACATCTCTGCAAAATTACTTTTTGCCTAACATTTCTATCTTCATCTTCTTTTGGCTTTTCCCGGTTAGGGATCGCCACAGCGGATCACCTGTTCGCTCATGAATGACAGTGGAGTTTTACGGTGTCAAGTTGCCAGCCCGGCGCCCACCTTTCCATAGAAGGCACACACATGCACGCAATCACACTTAGGGCCAATCAGAGTGCCCAATCCACCTACAGCATGTCTTTGGGATGTGGGAGGAAACCGGAGCACCTGGAGGAAACCCATGTGACCACAGGAGGACATGCAGACTCTGCACAGAAGGCACCCGATCCGAGGATCGAACCGGAGAGCCACTTGCTGTGATAAAACTGATTAAAGACTGAAAACTTTTTCTTTAACAGTTACAGCCACAGCTAGTGCATATATGGTCTGAATTTCAGCTGTGCCGTACTTCATGAGCTCCTCCCAGCTCAACTACTCATCCCGATTACTGTTTACATGCATCTGTCCTTTGGCTTAATATTTGACTAACATTTTGTCTTAAAACACTTCTATTTACTAAACTCATTGTGTACTTGTATTGCCAATCATACTGTGCACATCTATACTAACTCTTGCCCTTTATCTGATCACTTATACCACAAACTATCTTGAAAATTAATCACTTAACACACCAAATTTACAAACTTTGGCTCTGTTCTTTAGTCCAGTAACATGATCATCTTTAGGCTTCTATGGAGTTTGACTTCTTGGAAAGAATAACTGATTAGCAAATGGATGATTTTCTATGGTCACAATGGTTTTGGAATATGTCGGACACATTTTGTTTTCTTCCTTTTCCTTTTAGAGATATAAAAGTATTAAATGTTTTGAAGGTTTCTTCTTTGGCAACATTCAGTAAACAGGCATGCTGCACTTACTTTTTCAGGCCCCTCTGTTATTCCACTCTCACTACATAAAAAATAAATTATACGGATCTAAAGTTTTCAGTGTTCTACCAAATTGTCTTACAGAAACAAAATTCTTGATGGCTGCATTTGAACCATCTTTAACTGCAAATTACAATTTAGTAAATTTAAGAGCAAACTGTTGAAAGCAAGCAATATCTCTTCATGTTTACAAATATATGTCTGCATTTATAGCAGCATACAACATATGAATATTCAGCAGGATACTCAAAAAACAAATGTGTGCACATCTCTATAAATAGATATATAGATACACACACACACACACACACACACACACACACACACACACACACACACACACACACATGTATACTGCAAGGAAGCTTGAAATTCTTCAGACTTTCAGATTTCCATTTATCTTGTATGTACAGAAGTTATTTCAAAGATAAAATACAGATCTAATTAAGAGGTTGTTGTTGTTAGGTAAAGATAACTAACAATCTGGCATTATGGGGTTGAGCAAAACACACAAAGAATGATACAGCTATTATACACTATAACAAAATAAGTGCAAATTAAACCTGCCTGGATCAGAGTCTAATGTTAGAGGAATAAACCAGGTTCATAAGGCATAGCAATATGGCAAACACAAAGGCCAGAAGACAGCATGCATTAAAGAGTTTTTTTTTAATAGGATGCAGAATCTTGCAAAATGTGCACCCAGTATGTCTGAATTATTTTACCCACCTTCTAGAAAGCTGCTGAAACGAGGCAGTCTAGGAAAACCGCTACAACCCAGAAAAAAGGTTTTAACGTACACAAGATGACATTATCAGAAGCTCATACAATGAGACACTGTGATACAATAAGCATGTGTCACAAATGGATGCCAGCTAAAAAGAAATAGATGCCAGTTAAAAACTGTGTAAGAGATGTGGTTTTACATGAGAGATAACCAGTTAACGCTGGGTTTATGGCATTTACACATGCTCAGATAAACTCATATAAAGAACAAGCTGTTAACTGTCTATTGATATGACAAACTCCATCCATGTTTTTATGACAAAGAAATACAAGTAGACGCAGACCACAAATCCTTGCAAAGACATTCAGAAGGTCTTTCTGGAAGGCATCTTTGACACTACAGAGGATGATGCCACTCTGCAGATGGATGACCTGAAAGTGAATACAGAGAAAGCAAACTACATAAAGCAAATATGCTGAGCAGAAAATATTTACAAGAGCAGAATGTAGAATTATTAAAGGAAGAATGATAGACCGAGTAAGATCCATACTCACAAATGAAAAAGTGAAAGAATTTCATAAATGTACTAAAACAGAGTTGGAAATGCACATATTAAAATCATGAAGGTGAACCTTTTGGGCTTGGCGTGTCAAAAATTTGGAAAATGCCTATCTTGACTCTGCTGGCGTGTCGCCCCCCGCCAAACAGAAGAGAAAGGATTCTTTACATATTCATTTATTTAAGAAAATACAGTCTAATCATGTGTGCTGCTATGTAACATAAAAATAAAAGAAAAATCAGTGACTTACAATACAGAAAACAAAATGCACACTGACAATTGGGTTTAAAATAGTGCACCAAAAAATGACCCTACTTTTAATAGTAATCTTGAAATGAATGGAAAAAATATGGAACACATTGCATTTGATTTGATTAACATCAATTAATGACTTTTTGTTGCTGAATTTTAATAAATAAGTGCAGAGTCACATATTTCTTTTATTTTTATTCATTCAGTTTCTTTGGTAACTTGTGTTGGTGAATGCTGGTGTGTCATCCAAAATGTTGTGATATGTCACCTTTGACATGTGTGTCACTGTATTAAAAGAAATGACAATGAAATGTTGGTTGGAACAAAAATCATTAGTCAGAAAAGAAATCCAGTCTAAATTTTCAGTCACAGAGGGAATATGTTGTGGCCGAGGCTTGATGGTAAAAGATGACAAACTACTGTGTAACCCAACACCTAAGAGAAAAGATGCTTGAAATAATATATGACTCATACCTCCTACCTGCAGTAGTGGTGCTGCGGTAGCGTTGTCGCCTCACAGTAAGATGTTGTCCTGTTCTATTCTCAGCTAGAGCGTCTTCTGCGTGGAGGCATGCATGAATGAGCATGCCTTCGTTGAAGGTTGTGTGTCAGGGCTGGTAACTCGGCATGTAAAAATCCACTACCAAATATTAGCGGACCGGAGTTCCGCTGTGCCGACCCCTAACTGGGATAAGCCGAAAGACCCAACAACCTTGGTTGGTACACTGAACTGAAGGATACATTACATACTAGCCAGAAATGTAAGCAGAGCTAGAAAATGTAGTACTGAGATGCGAGTAAGTTCACACAACAATGTGTTGCCTACTTGCCTACACAGTACTAAGTCATCCTTTGAGCAGAATTTTCTTTTCTTCAGGTCAGAGAAGCTGTGTTCTTAATATATGCAGATTACTAAGCCAAGTACCCTGAAGTGAGAAAATTAAAAGACAATGTCTTTTGGAATTCAACCCAGTCTCTGAGTGTAACGTACTCTGGTGTAGGTCTGCTTTATACACAGGCTTACGCTAAAAGTCAATTATGCAGAGAGTAATTATTTTGGGTACTTTTCCATTATCGGGGCAACACTTTAAATGCAGTTTCTGAGCTCCAAATTCAGTATCTTGTTATGTGTTTTTGGTCTTGCATAAAATTTAGAGTTGACATTTCCTTTTTAAAATGTTATCCAGTAAAATATTTTATACACACCTGGTTAGATGAACAGCAAAAAGACATGACAAGACACAGGATTCGGAGCTCAGCAGTCATGTATAACGTGTTGCTCTGATAACAGCAAAGTACAAAAAAAAGGATTTTCTCCATAATTTAAACACTATGCAGCCCATTACAACTACACTTGTACGTACATCCTCCAAAACACTATTTCCTTACTTTCAGTTATCTGGCTTCTGGCAGCTGTGATGAAACAGCTGGTAACTGTGAAGCATTTTTTACTGCTTTAAAAAGGGTTTCCCTGACAATGGAAATAACCATTGTTTGTTTTTGTCTTTCGGCTTTTCCCAGTTAGGGGTCGCCACAGCAGAACTCCGGTCCACTAATGAGTGGCAGAAATAACCATTCTTCAGAAGTTAATATAGTAAGCATATACCTGATATAACGTATATTATCAGCGTCTTACCGAAGTTCTGCTTTCCCAACTTTCAGTTGCATGTTTTTTTATTTGATTTGTCCAGCTGCTGCATAGTTTCATATGTTCATAGATAGATACTAGGTTATCGGCCCTGGGGCCTATACAAGCCCAGCCAAAAAGGTACCCTGGCTTTTGCCACCCAAAAAAATTATTTTCCTGTGCCACTGTCGAGCAGAGCCACAGAGGTGATCCCCAGGGTGAATTTCCTATTTCCCATCCAATCATCAAGATTTTTCGTGAAGAGTGTTAATGAGGAGCTTTGTTTGATATAGATAGGTAGTTTATTCCAGCATATGGGAAGTCTCTGGGACAGGAATCTATCCCTCCGGCATGTTCTGTTTACTGTGGTGACAAGGTTTAGGTCCCTAGAGCGTGTAGCTCAGAGGGATTGGGATTTCTTTAAGTGGAGCATGTCCAACAGCTCTGGGTTTTACATATCTTTGTATGTTAGGCAGAGATCACCTCTGAGTAGGCGATATGTGACGGAGTAAAGCTGGAGTTTTTTGAGACGGTCTGCATAGGGTATCTGTTTGAGGCCGGTAATCCTCTTTGTGAGGTACTTCTGCAGCCTTTCCAGTTGTTGTAGATGTCTTGTGAGGTACATACCAAAAGGGGCGTTGCACTCTATAATGGGTCTAATGAGTGATGAGTAGAGGGGAACAATGACTCTTTTTCTGGATGAGAAACCTTTTGCAAGGTGTGCCACGTAGAGGGATTTCCTGACTACTGTGGCGATGTGATTATCAAAGGAGAGACTATTGTCCACCTGTGTACCAAGGTCTCTTATCACACTTTCGGTGTTAAGTATACTACTGCCTATGTTGTAGTTCATGGGTACAGAGTTTTTACCAAAGGGGATGACAATGCACTTTTTGGCATTGAGCTTGAGGCAATGGCTTTGACACCAGGCATCGGTCTCAGTGAGGACCTTTTGTAGGATGTCCACATCGTTAGGAGTTTTGATTATAGCTCCTAGTTTGCAGTCATCTGCAAACTTCATTAGCCAAAGACCTTCTGTGTTAGCCTGTACTTCAGAGAAGTAGATACCAAACAGGAGAGGACCCAGGACTGAACCCTGTGGTACTCCACTTGTCACTGGTCTGAAGTCGGATTTGGAGTCTGCTACTTTCACAGTGTGGGTTCTGTCAGTGAGCCAGTTGGCAACCCATCTTGTGACATACGGATTTATACCTAGTTTAGTGAGCTTATCTATAAATCCAGAGTGGGGGATGGTGTCGAAAGTCTTGGCAAGATCTAGATAGGCTGTGTGAACCACCTTACCCTTGTCTACGGCTTTGTGACTGCTTCAAAGAAGTCTATCAGGTTTAGGAGACATGATCTGCCTTTTACAAACCCGAACTGGGTGGGGTCCAGAGTTTGGAGATTACCAATGTCTTTGTTTACAAGTTCCATGATGATACATTCCATGGCCTTGCAGACCAGGCTCGTCAGGCTAATGGGGCGGCAGTTCCCGGGGTCCGTGGTGGCTCCCCCCTTGTGGAGTGGGATAACCGTTGCTGTGCGCCATTCAGCAGGCACAAAGCCTGAGGTGTGGCTATAATTGAACATGTTACTTAGGTGGGGTGCCAGTTCGTTCTGTAGTTCGCATAAGACGGAAGCACTTTAAACTCAGTCTCTGAGCTCTGAATCCAGTGTCTTGTCATGTCTTTTTGATCTTAATCTAACCAGGTGTGAGTAAAAATTTAGAAGTGACATCACCTTTTTTTAAATAATATCCCGGAAAATATTTTACACACACATGGTTAGATTAAGAAACAAAAGGACATGGCAAGACACTAGCTTCGGAGCTTAGCAACTGCATTTAAAGCGTTTCCCCGATAACGGAAAAGTACCTTCTTTTGGAATCTGGCCCAATACAAGTAGCAATGCATTAGTTGCACTGCAAGCTGTAACTTCAAGACAGTGTATACTTAGGATCACATGTAAGATCTAGGCTGGTTGCCCTTGTAGACCACTTTAAGCATGGCCAATTTCTGTTTGTGAGAATCAAACCCTACTGAAACTCTTGTCTGTGAGGTAAACACGTTAACCATTATATCAACCCTCAACCCAACTTGATGTTCATGCCATCAGACAATGGTCTACAAATCAAGAGTAGGGAATGTAAGAAATCAATACAAACGTCAAACTTGAAGCATGTGTGCAACTAACAAACTCCTACAATCAACTGAATATGTAGAGAACTATTCAAACACTAAAGAATCAGATGACACTAGCACTAGTAGTAACTATCAGGACTCTCATCTTGCAATTTTGGAATATAGGAGTACTGAAGTGCAGAAACTCGATATCTCAGTTCAATTACTAAAAAGAAAAAAAATTAAAAAGCAAATTTACCAATAGCTACAACTTTTCTAATGCTAAAGATTCAAGGCAAGGTAAGAGAGACATTAGCAACACAAATGCAGAAATATTGTCGAGACAAGCACCCGAAAAGTCTCTCAATATTTCAGACAGGAAATGCACTGAGAACACAGCAATTACATCTCTTGACTTCTAAGTGTAAGAAATCCAGACAAACCCAAATGCAAAGTGTGTGTGTGTGTGTGTGTGTGTGGGGGGGGGGGGCAAAGGCCCCAAATCTGGGACAGGTTTTTAAGTGTTGCTCTTATCAGCTTAGAATGTAGTTAGAATAACAGGATTTGCATTTATGTGTAATTTCTGAAGGATATGAAGTCTGAAACTCAAATGTATGTCATTATTTACTGAATTCACTCCTCAATAATTTGCTAGGAAACCATATATTTTAGGAGGGACAGAGCAGCAATATGAGGCAAAAATATAAATATTCTGTGAAACTCTGAACAGTTGAGGGGTAGCCAGCAGTCATGGCAGGATCAGAAGCCTGAAGCTGTGGTAACTAGTCAACTAGCTGAACCAGCATCCAGTTTGGTTCAAGCAGGAAACTGTATGTTGTTCACAGCAAACCCAAGTCATCAAATTAAGAAAGGGATTGTTCAGCTTAGGCACATATGAGACACCGCAGAGATACAAAGTACTAGATCCTTGGGAAAATGTCATTAGAGATGTAGAAGACATTCCTGTCCTTTCTTTACCAGTATGCAGACTAGAACTGGATCAGAACACCAAATGCCATCAATAATTTATAGCAAAGTACAAGTAAAAACAGACCACAAAGCCTTGCAAAGCATATTCAGAAAGTCTTCCTGCAAGGTACCTGCAAGAAGTAAACATGATGATGAAACAAACCTGAGAAAAGGAGGTACATAAAGCAGATAAGTTCAAGCAGACCATATTTACTACAACATAATGGAGGGTTCCAAATTCTAAAACTGGAAGACTAATAAATAAAAACGGGCAGACACATACACACACACATCCCAAATGCCAAAAAGTACAGTTTTGTACCTACCATAAATGTAGATATTAGAGTGTATACCCTGCTGCAGTCATCACACTTGGGTTATCCTGCCGTCAGGCGGTCCCGCAGTCGGCCTGAATTCCAAAGTCTTGGTCCGGCGTCAGTTGCTGTCGCTTCTTCCCTGACGTCAGTGCGCCAGGGGTATACGAGAGGCATCCAACACCATTTTATTCAGTTTTTCTTGCCCCAGATGTCAGGTGCCCCCCCCCCCAAATGGTGGTCAGTAGATAGTACCAATAATAAAAAGTGTAGCATAAACAAAATATGCCTCCAGCTACAAGCACATACACCACAAAGGTTGTAACAGATTTTAAGGTATAGAAAGGTTTTAGAGAGGGGATGGAAGAAGGGTAACCTGGACTGCAGCAGGGTATACACTCGAACATCTACATTTATGATAGGTACAAAACTGTACTATGTTCATCGTGTTACCCTGCTGCAGTCATCACACTTGGGTAGAATCCCAAAGCTAAGGATGGGAGGTGGAGTCAAACAGGGTTAGAGGAGGCTAGAAGGCCCTGCAAAACTGCAGTGGCGAAGCCAGCTCTAGTCTTAGAGTAAAGTGGTAAGTGTTAATGTTTGGTGAAGGTATGTACTGAACTCCAAGTTGCAGCTTCCAGAATATCCTTGGTTGGCACCCTCCTGAGGAAGGCTGTAGATGTAGCTGCTGCCCTGGTAGAGTGGGGCCTTATGCTAGCAGGAACTGGTTTTCCATGGTGGGTGTAGCAAAAACGTATGCAATGTCCTATCCATTTGGAAATGGTCTGTTTTGAGATAGCCTTTCCTTGTGATGCTGTAGCATAGGATACAAAAATCTGGTCAGATTTTCTGAAAACCTTGGTTTTATCCAAGTAGTAACGTAGTTGCCTGTGAATGTCCAAGAAATGCAGGAGTCTTTCTCCTTTGTTCTGTGGATTTGGAAAGAAGGTAGGTAAATGGATGGTTTGATTTAGAGCCACACTGGATACCACCTTAGGCATAAAGGAGGGGTTAGTTCGTAGAGAAACTCTGTCTTGATGAAAAATGAGGAAAGGCTCTACTGCCATTAGTGCCTGAAGCTCTGAAACTCTTCTAGCTGAAGTAATTGCTAGCAGCAGGGCAGTCTTCCATGATATAAGCTTTAAGTCAGCTGAGAAAGCTGGCTCAAAAGGAGGTAGCGTAAGTTTTTCCAGAACAAAGTTGAGGTCCCAAGTAGGTGTTGGTGCTCTCCTGGGAGGCCTAATGTTTTTGGCCCCTCTGAGAAACTGCTTTAGGAGTGGATGTGAAAATAAGGGAGGATCCGTGTTGTAGTGAGCAGAAATGGCTGAGGCATGGATTTTAATAGATGAAAAAGAAAGCCCTTTGTGTAACATCTCAGTTAAATATTGCAGAATCTGAGGTATGTCAGGCTGAAGGGTATTTTGGCCTTTAGCTTGGTTCCAGGTGCAAAATCTTTTCCATTTGTCCGAGTAGGCTTTCCTGGTGCTGGGCCTCCTGGCCTCCAGAATAATATCCATAACAGCTTGTGAGAGAGGAGCTGGCTGGTTGCTTAGGTGATTTGCCATGCAGCCAAATTTAAGGTTTTGAGCTGGCTGTGTAGAATCTGATTGTCTTGCTGTGTGAGCAGATGGGTAATTTGTGGTAGAATCCCATGGTGGGCCCTGGGCCATAATCCTTAATAGTGGGCACCAGTGCTGGCGTGGCCAGTCTGGGGCAATGAGTATCATTCGGGGTCTCTCCATCCTGACTTTCAGCAGCACGTTTGTGAGAAGGGGTAATGGAGGAAAGGCATATACTGTCAGCATTTTCCAACTGAATGAGAGTGTGTCCACTTTCCAAGCTTGATGGTGAAATGTCCTTGTGCAAAATTTTGTTAGCTGATAGTTTTGAGGGCTGGCAAACAGGTCTATGTCTGGGAGCCCCCATTTTTGAGTTATCATTGCAAATACTTGTGGATCCAGTTTCCACTCCTGGGGATCCATGATGTTTCTGCTTAGGTCATCTGCCAATGTGTTCTTTTTTCCTGGCAGGAATTGAGCTTGTAATTGAACTTGGTAAGTCAGTGCTGTGTTCCACAAGGTCATTGCTTGCCTGCATAGAGGGTAGGAGTGCGTACCCCCTTGTTTATGTACCACATTACTGTGGTGTTGTCTGTCCTTATGATAAGCTGTCCTGGATGTAATAGGTCCTTGAAGGCTGTCAGAGCATTCTGTACAGCTAGCGTTTCTTTTTGATTGATGTGCAGATTCCTTTGATCTGCAGTCCATATGCCTTGAACGCACCGTCCTGCCATGTGTGCCCCCCAGGGCATAGTCCGATGCATCTGTTGTCATAGTTTGCCTGGCTGGGGGAAGGGTGAAAGGCTGACCCTTGTTGAGGTGATATGCCTGTGACCAACATAGAAACTCCTGTTGAAGGCAGGGAATGACAGGTATCATTGTTTCCAAGCTGTGGCTGTGTTGAGTCCATACGCTTTTTAGGTACCATTGTAATTTTCTCATATGCAGTTTTGCAAATGGTATTAGTAGTATGCAAGATGCCATGAAGCCCAAGGCCTGCAGAATTTTTCTTGCAGGGAGTTGGGTCTTTGTTGCCATTGCTCTGAAGTATTGAGTTAATTGTAGTTGTTTGTCTGGCATCAGATAAGCCATCTGGGCCGTTGTATTCAAGCTGGCACCCAGGAATGTCATATTTTGTGAGGGCACTAGTTTTGATTTCTTTTCATTTACTGTGTACCCTAGGCAACTTAGAAGATGTTTTACAAAAGCCAGGTGTTGTAAGAGAATGTCCTTGCTTTCTGCTTGGATGAGGCAGTCATCCAGGTATGGGTAATATTTGAATTCCTCTTTGTCTGCTGTATGCAATTACTGGTGCCAGGCATTTTGTGAAGACCCTGGGCGTAGTAGATAAGCCAAAGGGCAGTGCAAAGAATTGGTAATGGGTTGAACCTGCAATGAAACGGAGGTATCTTCTGCAATTTTGTCTGATAGGGATATGCAGGTATGCCTCCTTGAGGTCCAACGTTACTAGCCAAGCTTTCTTGCCCAACATGGGAAGAAGCTGCTGTAATGTTAGCATCTTGAATTTGGGTACTTGCAAGAAGGTGTTTAAAATTGAAAGGTCCAGAATGGGTCTCCAAGCATTGTCCTTTCTGGGGACTAGAAAGAGCCTTGAGTAAAATCCTTGGCCTTGCTCCTGTGTAGGTACCAGTTGAATGGCTCTCATTGTCCATGAGAGCTGTAATTTGTTTTTGTGCCTCTGCCCATTGATTTCGTGGCAGGTTTGGCATTCCTTTTATCCTTGGCAAGGTGTGGAAATGGAATCTGTATGCTTGTGAGATAATATCTAGGACCCATTTGTCCTTTGTGACAATGCGCCAGTTGTCTGCAAAAAGTGCTAATTTTCCTCCCAAGGGAGCTGCCAAGAGAGTTTTGCTTGGCAGTTTGAGGTTTAAGTCATTGTGTTTGCCTTCTAGTAGTTTGGGACCTGTCTTCTCCTCCCTTCTGTGTTGCAGTGCCCCATTGGCGAGGTTTGTAAGGGATTTGTGCTTGTCCTCTGCTCCTTGGGCGCCTGTATTTACCCCTCTGTGGTCTGTCAGAAGCTGGAAAGGACCAATTTTTTGTTGGCCAATTTCTGCTGAAGCGTGGGGGCTGTACCTGTAAGAAATCTTTGACCGTCTGCATAGATTTTGCCCTATCCTCCATTTTCTTTAAAACCTCCTCTGCTTTAACCCCAAATAAGACATCCTGCTGTAAGGGTGCATCTAGTAACTTTGCTTTAACATGATCAAGCAGAGATTGTTCCTTTAACCAAGCATGCCTACGTATAACAGACCCAGTAACAGCTGCTGTAGAGGAAACTTCCAAGGCATCAAAACCACATTGTAAAGTATGTTTGCCCACCTGTTCAGCCGCATGCAACAGATCCTGCATTTCCTTGAATTCAGACTGTTGAGGGTGCGTGCCCATCTTTTGTTTTACTTGAGACATTAGGAATTGCTTGTATTTAAGCATGTGAAATTGACAATTTAGTGCTCTCATAGCTAGAGTAGCTGAGGTGTAAACCTTCTTCCCCCACCTATCTAATGCACTGGAGTCCCTTTCAAAGGGTACAGGATTTTTAGCCATAGAAGCCTTAGCCCCTTTGGGACCCTGGGAGATTGTCTCTGGATCAGCAACAGGGCTTTTGTATAGGAATTTGTGTGAGTCAGGCACTCTATAGTATCTATCTGGTTTGGCTGGAGCCGGAGGCAGAGAATCTGTATTTAGACTAGATTCTATGAAAACATCATCCACAATGTCTAAAACTGGGGGGATAGGCAAGTGGTCTGTGCTGGGGGAGTAAAAGAAACTCTCGGAGCCTTTTCTTTGAGTCGGAGTAGTCCTGACCTTCCCAGTGGAAATGTTCCCTCATGGTATGTAAGGTTTCCCCAAAGGAATAATCTTCAGGGGGAGAAGCTGAGGGAATGGAGTCTTCAGCATCAGAATCTTCATAAGGGGGTAAGGAGTAATCCTGTTCCTCAGAGGAGCCTGAGGAAACAGACACTTGATTAGAGGAGGCATAATCCTCCTCTTGTATAGGCCTTTTGTCGGGGGGGGGGGGGTTGGGAACCCCTGATCAAAGAAATCAAATCTTCAGGCATTTTAAGCATCTGTTTCTTAGGCATAGGGCCTTGACCTGGAGACTGAAGAGTAGTCTTTTTGGTTTTAGAGGAGTCTTAAGCTTAGCATAAGATTTTATGGTGAGAGTAGTCGGTCTGAAGACCCCTTCAGAAACCGAAGGCGTTTCAACAGCACCAGCTTCTCCTTCTGCTATGTCGTCAGTAGGGCCTAAAGAAAATGGCTGCGTCGGCCTAGAACTCTCTGCTGGGGGATCTGAAGTGGTCTGGGGATCCAATTTAGCGGTAGCCAGGGGCTGCGTAGGTGCCTCACTGAAAACCGGAGAACCGGCGACCGGCCCAGCAGAGGCCTCGGAGTCTGGCTTGGATCTAGGCTGCCTGTCTTTATCTTTGAGGTTTTTATGCACACTGGTAGTCGGTTGCTCCGACAGCATAGTGTAATTAAATTTTCTACCGAAGTAGTGTCGTGCGAAATCAAAGCGTCGCTTTATAGTTCGCTTATTGAACCTAGCATAAAACCGACAACCAGTGACATTGTGGTCTGGGCCTAGGCAAGGTATACAAAAAGAATGAAAGTCCTTATAAGGTATTTGCTTCCCACAAGAAATGCAATTGTTAACTTTTTCTGACATCGGACTGAGGCAAGAAAAGGTTCCCCAACAGGGTACTTAGCTTTGAAGACTTCAGACTGAAACTCAATTCGAAAATCTCAGGTGTTGGCCGACCGGCACTTGCGAACTGCTTCTGCTTCGGGCACCGCGTGGCAAGAAAGACTGAAGAAAATGGCGTCGGATGCCTCTCATATACCCCTGGCGCACTGACGTCAGCAACCGACGCCGGACCAAGACTTTGGAATTCGGGCCGACTGCGAGACCGCCTGATGGCAGGATAACACAAGTGTGATGACTGCAGCAGGGTAACACGATGAACATCTTTCAGAGTATCAGAAAGTTTTGGCATTAGCACACAGCCACTTATCGTACCTCAGATCACATTTCCTAATCAAGTGCAAACGTTGACAATCAAGCTAAGCACTTAAAGAGCACAGTCAAAAAACTCACTGCTTCACTTTATAAACAGCAGCTGACAAAGTGAACTGCTCTCATACAGGTGCACACCCACACACACAAAGTACATCTCAATCATAAATAATTTGCTACTGAAAAAATATGTCTCAACTTCTAAGCTACAAAAATATTATTCTAGTTCACGTGTACCATCTGTCCAGAACTTCACAGAAGGTCCAGACTTTTTGTCTCAGGTTTTTGTCTACTCCTCATAAAACTTGAGAACAGACATGGATAGGACTGAGACATCTGAATTTTAGAGTTCATACGAGCTTACTAGGCTAATGGCCCTAGGGCTTTTACAAGCCTAACCATGTAATACCCATGTCCCTAATTGACCACTGTTAAGATGCTTTGATTGCTTGCAGAGTGAACCTATGATCAGCAATGGCTGCCCCTGTCCATGAAGGACATAGGTGCCACCCCAGGGGTGAATTTATGGCCTCCCATCAAGTTGTCTAGGTTGTGCAGTGTCATTGAAGAGCTCGGCTTAACATGAATTGGGAGTGTATTCCATTGCAGAGTCAGTTTCTGGGAGACGTATCTGTTTCTCCAGCATGTTTTGTTTAAATCACAGGCTAGGATGAGATCTCTGGAGCAAGTGACTCTTGTCCAAATTGATTTACGGACATGCAACATTTCTATTAGGGCAAGGTCAGAGAATGCTCTGTAGGCCAGGCAAAGACTGCCTCTCGGCAACCTGTAGGACACAGAGACACATGGCTTTCAGTCTTTCATGTTGGTCATGTTTTGAAGTCCCTGAATTCTATTGGTTGGGAACCTCTGCAGTCTCTCCAGCCATTGCAGGTGTCTGCTGAGGTACATGCAAAAGGGAGTGTTGTACTCTATTAGTGGTCTGATGAGGGTGGTGTTCAGAAGAGTTATTACATCCTTGGGTCTTGGATGCAATGCCCTTACTTATGAAGTGTGCAAATAAAAACGCTTTCCTTACCACTGTTCACACACAGTGATCGAAGTTTAAACTGCTAGCAACTTATGTTTCCAAGTCATGCACCGCTAGGTTTGGGTGCTGCCTATATTGTAATTTGCAGGAACTACATCTTTGCCAAAGGGGACAATGATGTACTTTTTGGAGTTTAAGACCATAGCTTTGGCACCAATCATTTGTCTATGTTAACCACTCCTGTAATATGCTAATATCTTTTGGGGACTCAATGACTGCTCCAGTTTGCAGTCATCTGCGAATCTGGTAAGCCACAGGCTGTCTACTTTTGCCTGGACTTCCGAGAAATAGATTCCAAACAGTAAAGGGTCCATCACAGAAAGTACAGTTTTGTACCTGCCATAAATGTAGATGTTCGAGTGTAGACACTGCTGCAGTCATTAGACTTGGGTTATCCTGCCGTCAGGCGGTCCCGCAGTCGGCCAGAGTTCCAAAGTCTTGGTCCAGCGTCAGTTGCTGTCACCTCCTCCCTGACGTCAGTGTGACAGAGGTATACAAGAAGCAGTCAACGCCATTTTCTTCAGTTTTTCTTGCCCCAGATGTCAGGTGCCTCTAAATATGTAGGCAATTCCAATTGCTAATAAAACATACATAAGAAAAGCAAAAAACAACTAACAGCTACCAGCAAATACTCCCCATAGGTAGTAAGGGTAGAAGAGATAGATACGTACCAGCCAGTAAGAGGGGAAGGAGGGAGGGTAACCTGGACTGCAGCAGTGTATACACTCGAACATCTACATTTATGGTAGGTACAAAACTGCACTATGTTCATCGTGTTACACTGCTGCAGTCATTACACTTGGGTAGAATCCCAAAGCTGAGGAAGGGTGGCTGGTCTTATAAGGCATTAGGGGTGGCTATAAGGCCCTGCAGCACTGCAGTGACAAAGCCAGCTCTGGATTTAGAGTAAAGAGGCAGATGGTAATGCTTGGTGAAGGTCTGTACAGAACTCCAAGTTGCTGCTTCCAAAATATCCTTGGTAGGTACTCCCCTGAGGTAGGCAGTTGAAGTGGCTGTTGCCCTGGTGGGGTGAGATATAATGCTGCTAGGTTCAGGTTTTCCATGGTATGTGTAGCAGAAACGTATACAATGTCCTATCCATTTTGAAATAGTCTGTTTTGAAATGGCTTTTCCCTGTGCTCCTGCACATATGCTACCAATAATTGCTCAGATTTTCTGAAAGCTTTGATTTTGTCCAAGTAGAAGCGTAACTGCCTGTGAATGTCCAAAGAGTACAGTAGTCTCTCCCCTTTATTCTGTGGCTTAGGATAAAAAGTTGGCAGGTGAATAGTTTGGTTTAGAGCCACACTGGATACCACCTTTGGTATAACAGTAGGGTTAGTTCGTAAAGACACCCTGTCCTGGTGGAATATGAGGAAGGGTTCCACTGCCATTAGTGCCTGTAATTCTGAAACTCTTCATGCTGATGTTATTGCCAGGAGCAGAGCAGTTTTCCAAGAGATATATTTTAAGTCTGCTGTGTTGGCTGGCTCAAAAGGAGGTAAAGTTAGCTTCTCCAAAACAAAGTTGAGGTCCCAAGTTGGAGTAGGTGCTCTACGGGGCGATCTTATGTATTTAGCCCCTCTGAGGTACTGTTTTAACATTAGAGAAAATTGGTGGATCCGTGTTGTAATGAGCAGAGATGGCAGAGGCGTGGATCTTGATGGATGAGAAGGAGAGTCCTTTGTCCAGCATCTCAGTTAAGTCTTGTAGTATCTGAGGAATGTTTGGGACAAGAGGGTCAAGGCTGTGAGCTTGGTTCCAGGCACAGAATCTCTTCCATTTATCCGAATAGGCTTTCCTGGTACTAGGCCTTCTGGCCTCCAGAATGACATCCATAACAGCTTTGGAGAGAGGCTTTGCTTGCTTGACTAAGGAATCTTCCATGCAGCTAGGTTTAAGGTCTTTAGCTGGCTGTGTAGTATTTGTTTGTTGTGCTGAGTCAGCAGATGTGGGATTTGAGGCAAAATCCAGGGTGGTTCTTGTGCTAAGCTCCTTAAGATTGGGTACCAATGCTGGCGTGGCCAGTCTGGAGCAATCAGGATCATCTTTGGCTGTTCCTGCCTGGCTTTTATGAGTACCTTTGGCAGGAGAGGTAGTGGTGGGAAAGCGTATACTTGTAAGTTCTCCCAGCTGAATGAGAGGGCATCCACTTTCCATGCTTGTGGATGGTAACTCCTTGTGCAGAATTTTTGTAGCTGGCAGCTTATTGGGGATGCAAACAGATCTATGTCCGGGCTCCACCATTTCTGTGTTATCATTCTGAATATTTGTGGGTTCAACTCCCATTCGTGGGGATCCATGATGCTTCTGCTTAAGTCATCTGCCAGTGTGTTTTTCTCTCCTGGCAGGAATTGCGCATGCAGATGAACTTGAAGGTTTACAGCTGTGTTCCATAAGGTCATAGCTTGTCTGCATAGGGGGTAGGAGTGAGTGCTCCCTTGCTTGTTTATGTACCACATAACTGTGGTGTTGTCTGTCTTTAGTAGTAGTTGTCCTGGATGCAGCAGGTCTTTGAAAGCTATAAGCGCATTTTGTACAGCTAGCATCTCTTTTTGATTGATGTGAAGATGCCTTTGTTCTGCGGTCCATGTCCCCTGAATACATTTGCCTGCCATGTGTGCTCCCCAGGCGTAATCTGATGCATCTGTTGTCAGTGTTTGCCTGGCTGTAGGTTGCGTAAAAGGCTGTCCCTTGTTGAGGTGACAAGCTTGAGCCCACCACTGAAACTCCTGCTGAAGGCAAGGAATTAGTGGTATAACTGTTTCCAAACTTTGACAGTGTTGAGACCATACATTCTTTAGGTACCATTGTAGTTTCCTCATATGCAGTCTGGCATATGGAATTAGTAGTATGCAGGATGCCATGTAACCCAAGGCCTGCAGAATTTTTCTTGTAGGGAGCTGGGTCTTTGCTGCCATCAATTGAAAGTATTGAGTCAGTTGTCCTTGTTTGTCTGGCGTGAGATAAGCCATCTGGGCCGTTGTGTTCAAGCTGGCACCCAGGAATATAATCTCTTGTGAGGGTACTAGTTTTGATTTCTTTTCGTTTACTGTGTACCCCAGGCAACTTAATAACTTTTTTACAAATGCCAGATGCTTTAGAAGAATGTCCTTGCTCTCTGCTTGAATCAGGCAGTCGTCCAGGTACGGACAAATTTGAATTCCTTTCCGTCTGCAAAATGCAATTACTGGTGCCAGGCACTTTGGCTTATCTACTGTGCCAGGGTTTTCACAAAGGGCAGTGCAGAGAATTGGTAGTGCATTGAACCAGCTATGAATCTGAGGTATCTTCTGCAGTTTTTGTCTGAGAGGGACATGCAGGTACGCCTCTTTGAGGTCCAAAGTCACGAGCCAAGCTTTCTTGCCCAGCATGGGAAGAAGCTGCTGTAATGTCAACATTTTGAATTTCAGAACATCCAGGTAAGTGTTTAGAGATGAAAGATCCAGAATGGGCCTCCAGGCTTTGTCCTTTCTGGGTACCAGAAAGAGTCTTGAGTAAAATCCTTGTCCTTGCTCCTGTCATGGTACCTTTTGAATAGCTCTCATATCCATGAGTGCTGTAATCTGTTTTTGAGCCTTTGCCCATTGATTTGGTGGCAGATTTGGCATTCCTTTTAACCTTGGCAGAGTGTGAAAGTGGAACCTGTAACCTTGAACTACAATGTTGAGAACCCATTTGTCTTTGGTGATCATTTGCCAGTTGTGGTAGAAGAGTGCCAGTTTTCCTCCCAAGGGGGCTGCCAAGAAGGATTTGTTTGGCAGCTGTAGTGGGAAGTCATTGGAGCTGCTTTTTATATGGTTGGGGCCTGTCTTCCCCCTTCTTTCTGGCCTGATGCAACCCATTGTCGAGGCCTGTAAGGACCTTGTGTTTGACCTCTACCTCTTGGACGTCTGTATCTTCCCCTCTGAGGTCTGTCTGTGTCTGTAATTGGAAAGGACCAATTCTTAGTTGCCCAGTTTCTGCTAAATCTAGGAGGCTGAACCTGTAAGAAATCCTTCACCGTTTGCATAGATTTTGCCTTATCCTCCATTTTCTTTAATACCTCTTCTGCCTTAACTCCAAATAACACACCCTGCTGCAAAGGTGCATCCAATAATTTTGCTTTAGCATGATCTGGTAACTCATGTTCTTTTAACCAAGCATGTCTTCTAATGACAGAGCCTGTAACTGCTGCTCTGCAGGAGGCCTCTAGAGAATCAAAACCACATTGCAAAGTATGCTTTCCCACTTGTTCAGCTGCATGCAATAAATCCTACATTTCTTTAAAATTCGGAGGATCTGATTCTGGAAGCATTTTTTGTTTTAACTGAGACAGTAAAATTTGCTGATATTTTAGCATGTGAAACTGGCAATTTAAGGCTCTCATTGCTAAAGTTGCAGACGTATATACTTTCTTTTCCCATCTGTCTAATGCTCTAGAATCTCTGTCAGAGGGAACTGGATTCTTGGCTGATGAGGCCTTAACTCCTTTGGGTCCCTGAGAAATAGTTTCAGGGTCAGCAACGGGGCTTTTATACAGAAATTTATGTGAATCAGGGACTCTGTAGTATCTGTCAGGTTTAACAGGGGCTGGAGGTAAGGAATCAGTATTTAAGCTGGATTCAGTATACACATCATCCACAATATCCAACACTGGCGGAATAGCAAGTGGTCTGTGTTGAGGTAATAAAAGGAAGTCTCTGAGCCTTTTCTTGGATTCTGAGTAATCCTGGCCTTCCCAGTGGAAATGCTCCCTCATGGTATGTAGGGTTTCCCCCAAAGGAGTAGTCCTCAGGCGATGAGGCTGATGGAATTGATTCCGCAGCATCAGAATCCTCATAAGGGGGTAAAGAGTATCCTAGGTCTGAGGATGAATCAGAAGAGATGGACACCTGGTCGGATGAGTCATAGTCTGCATCCTGTCTAGGCCTTTTATCAGGAGGGGGATGGGACCCCCTGATCAGAGTAATTAGGTCTTCAGCCATTTTGAGCATTTGTTTTTTTAGGCATGGAGGCCTGTCCTGGAGAATGCTACATTTGTTTCTTAGACTTTAAAGGAGGCTTAGACTTAGCTGAGGGTTTAATGCTTAACTGAGTAGGTCTGAATACACCCTCTGTAGCTGTGGGTTGCTCAGCTACTCCGGATCCCTCTGAAAGGTTAGTCTTGGTAGGTTGAAGAGCTTGTGCATCCGAAGGCCTAGCCATCTCCACGTGGGAGTCAGAGGCGGCTTGTGGTTCTACAGAATGGTCGTCAGGGGCTGTGAAGGTGTCTTGCTGAAAACCGGAGAACCGGTGACTGGCCTAGAAGAGGCTTCACCGTCAGTTTTGGGCCTCGGAGGCCTATCCTTGTCTTTGCGCTTTTTGTGTATTCCAGTCATCGGAAGTTCCGACGGCATGGTATAATTGAATTTTTTACCAAAATAATGTCGGGCAAAATCAAACCGATGTTTAATAGTGCGCTTGTTAAACCTAGCACAAAACCGACAACCAGTAACGTCGTGGTCAGGGCCTAGGCATGGGATACAATAGGAATGAAAATCCTTATGAGGTATTTGCTTCCCACAAGAAATACTGTTATGAACTTTTACTGACATTGGTCTGAGGCAAGAAAAAGTTTCCCCAACGGGGTACTTAGCTTTGTAGAAGACTTCGGTTCTGGATTTGGAATGAAAATCTCAGGAGACGGACGACCGGCACTTGCGAACTGCTTTTGCTTCGGGCACCGCGCAGCAAGAAAGACTGAAGAAAATGGCGTCGGTTGCATCTTATATACCCCTGTCACGCTGACGTCAGGGAGGAGGCGACAGCAACAGACGCCAGACCAAGACTTTGGAACTCTGGCCGACTGCGGGACCGCCTGATGGCAGGATAACCCAAGTGTAATGACTGCAGCAGTGTAACACGATGAAATTCCTTGTGGTACCCCAATGGCAACTGTTCTACTACTACATTGACAATATGGGTTTTGTCAGTGAGACAGTTGGCTACCCATCTAGCAACATATGGTTAATCCCCAGCTGAGAGTTTCTCAATGATACCAGAGTAGGGGATTGTGTTGAAGGCCTTGGTTACACCAAATAGGTGATATGCAATGCTTTGCCTTCATCCAGGGCTTAGTGACATTCTGGAAGAAGTCCATCGGGTTTAGTAAGTATACTCTACACTTAAAGCCAAACTGGGTCGGGTCAAGAGTTTGAAGGTTGCCTATGTCCTTGTTGATAAGGTTCACGATGATTCTTTCCATGGCCTTGCAGATAAGGCTGGTTAGGCTTATGGGTCTACAGTTCACAGGGTTCGTTGATGAACCCCCTTTGTGTATGGGGAATACAGTTCCTGTTCTCCACTCTGCTGGAACAAAGCCAGTGCTCAGGCTATGGTTAAAGAGACTGCCAAGTGGATCCACTGGGTCATGTTTTAAGTTGTTTAGTAAGCAGAATGGGATGTTATCTGGTCCCATAGAGGCCTTGTTTTTGGCCTTGGAGAGCACGGATATGACCTGATCATTTGTGATACTGGGGGAGGACAGGTACCAGGTATACTTTGGGGTATGGCTGGTGGGGACAGTGGGTTGAAGTTTGCACCAGATCTGTCAGCTAACAGGTTGCTGATTTGCTCAATGCGAGTGGCATCATCCACTAAGAGTTCAGCACATAGCTGGGTAACCCCTTTTAGATTTTGGACATAGCAAAAGAATGCTTTATGATTGTCCTTAGCTAAGGAAGCGAATTTAGCCTCATAATTAGCTTTAGAGGACTTTACCAGATATCTGATTTGCTTGTTCCAAGATGTGGAAGATATTCTTTCTCTGCTGACCAAGTTCCCTCTTGTTGTTAGATATTTTCTTCTTTTTGTTATATAACCTGTTTATACTCGAGGTGCACCAGGATAGCTTGTTTTTACGGGAGGATTTGATCATGTCAGGTACAGCAGAATGAATACAGTTCTTTAAGTGGTTATAAAGGGCGTCTGTGTACTCCTCTGCATAGGAGTCATTGTTGGCTGTGTTAGCAGGGGGCTTTGAAACTTTTCAGACCATCGCTTTGCAGGCTACAGTTTGCTTTGGAGAAGTTTCTAATTTTTGCTGCTCCTGTGGATGTGTCAGGTCTTGATTGTTACTCTGAACAAGACAGATTTATGGTCTTACCTTACTAGACGTGGCAGAACAGAAGGGGTAGTGCAGTGACCCGCCCCCTCCATATTGGTGAGTACCAAGAACATTTGAGTCCCTTGTGGGGGAGCAGACTAATTGTTCCACAGCATTTGTATTAGTCCAGGAACCTCAGGGCAATCAAGCTTGTGCTTGTGTATGTCATCCACTTGATAGAAGGATAGTTGAAATCTCCCATGACCAAGTTGTTTGGATGTATAGTGAGTGACGCAAGCAAGTCCAGGTAGGTGGTGGACAGGACCTGCAGCTAGCAATGATGTGGTAGGGCATTTTACCTATTACTTGGATTGGACCAGCTCAAGAGAGTCGTACTGTTTAACCAGTTTCAAGGTATATTTGGATTTAGTGAAGATGGGGATACACCTCCACCTTTGGGTCTTTTGTGCTCGTTTTGAAGTCTGAACATGTGGAAGGCATTGTAGCCTTGCATGGCAAGGGTGCTCCCTGCACCCTTAAACCAAGTCTCAGTGAGTGCACAGACATCAGCATCTTCCATGGTGAGGAGAACCTCCAGGGAGTGCAGTTTCCTGTTTAGACTTATATCATTAAGTAGCATAACCTTGAGCTTGTCTGTGTTGGATTTTCTTACACTGGAAGTTTTGTTGTTTTTGTATTGCATACAAAGGACACTATGGGAGAGAAAAGTGTCTTTGCCAGTATTCGAAAGCCTAGAGGAAACAGGTGAAGAACATCTCTGGGAAAGCAGCATGGTCTGCTGACCATGTCTTCCCAGACTGGACAGATATTGGATCCATCTGGACTGACACCAGAAACTAAGCCAATTGTTGAAGTCAATCATTTTTGTTTGTACTGTGGCATCATCTTAGGTGAAGACAGAATGCTGCTTAGTGCTAGGGACATACCTGGCTGGGACACAATCGGAGAGTTCAGTCATGTCTCTCTTCATACAGTCCAGACAGGTACATCTCAATTAATTCACCCCAACATATACTATGACAGAGATTATAGTGTTAATTGTTGTTGAGGGACTTGAGTGCATATGTGATTTGACTGATCCTGGCACCTGACAGGCACCTTCTTATTCACCCTGGTGACGGAGACATCTGTGTGTCTCACTATGGAATTTCCTATGACCAGGACATTTGGTTTTGAGGTGTTCTGCCTTAGCTGCTCATTGGCTGAGATACTGGTATATGCATGGTTATACATAGTATATTTTGGTCATGCTCTAGTATGCGAGTGTTTCAGCTTGGGAGGTCTCTGGTATTTTGGTAGGCTCTTAGTGAGTACCTCTGCTTATGTGGGTTTGCGTGTCATGAATTTATCTTGTGTGAGGAGAGGCGTTCTGCTGACAACCTGTTTGATGTCTTGTTTATTGTTATGTGAAAGGATTGATAAGTTACATCACTCTCTTACTGTATTTGTTTGATGTAGGAGCAAATGGTTGTCAGTATACATGAGGCAATTACTGCATTGCCTCAGGATGCCCATGTCAACCAGGTTGGTTGGAGAAATGTTAGGAAATGGACTGCCATTGTAGCAGGTTAAATCATAACTACTGTTAGGGGGTGGGCAAGGTAGATCAGCTTTTGCTGTAGGGTTAACAACGGGACTTATTCTATATAAGATTAGGGATTAAAAAGTGTGGCAATGCTGCTCAGTGCTCAGCTGAGTTACCCACAGTGCAGCAGGGAAGCCTGGGAGGGTTCCACTGACTGTTCCCTAGGGAAAAAGTTGTATTTAGGCATTTGCATCTATACCGGGCACCACTAACCCCAGTTGTGCAGTGAGCAGTTGCGCTCAAACGTAAGGCTTAAATATAAGTGAATTTAAACAGTTTTAGCACAAATGAGTCCTCACTGATGATCAACTAAAGTTTGATAGCCATCTATTAGTAAATATCACAAAAACCCATAAGAAACTTGGCATGCTTTACCGCCACAGCCGTTACATCTCTTCTTCCACCAGAGTTGTTCTCGCTACCACTTACTTTATCCCCTCCCTCCTATATGGCACCTGCATCCTTACTAATCTGCAATCCTCCCTCAAATCAAAACTCTCCTCTTGTTACTTTAAAATTTCAAAATTTGCAACAGGCCAGAGATCAGCTATCCATCACTGCATTTCCTTATATCAACTGAACTGGCTTGACCTCCCCAATTACCTTACCTTTATTCAACTTATCTAAGCACACAAGCTTATTTTCAGCCACTCCCTTGCCTCTACCTTCCAAATGCATCTACCTGTCAGACCTCTAAGATCGAACTTCAAAAATTTAATAGAAGTACATAAACCTGGCATCCCACCAGGCAAACATCTTCCATCCTTCTTGCTAGCACGCCACTGGAATTCTCTCCCACCTCTCATCTGGACCACCAATAGTCTCTCTGCCTCTAAAACCTTGCTCCACTCACACCTAACTACAAATTGGGAATGTTCTTGCTCCCAACCTACATAAAGTACAGTTGTGTATACCACTTACCATAAATGTAGATGTTCGAGTGTATTCACTGTTGCAGTCATCACATTTGGGTTATCCCTGTCAGGGTAGCCCTCGACTGGCCCAAATACCAGAGGCTTAGTATTTCTACTTCGGCTGCTGTCACTTCAGGACTGACGTCAGGTTGTCAGTAGTATAAAATAAGGCAGCAGACACCATTACATCATTTTTTCTTGACCTGTCAGGAGCCCCCAAGTGGGAGCCAGGTTCTGGTGGAAGAACCCCACCAGTAGAAAGTAAATACCAAAATGTCCCTTGTAAAGAGAGAGAAGAAAGAAGAGGGGGATCAAGGGAGGGAAACCAGGATTGCAACAGTGAATACACCCGAACATCTACATTTATGGTAAGTGTACACAACTGTACTATGTTCTTTGTGTTTCACTGTTGCAGTCATCATATTTGGGTTGATTCCCAAAGCTGAGGAAAAGAGTGGAGGCAGTCAAGGAGACTAGGGGCTGGCTGGGATACCCTGCAAGACTGCAGTGGCACCCTACCCTGGATTTGGAGAAGATACGCAGTGCCAGATGGCAGCCTCCAGGATGTCCCTGGTGGGGACTCCTCTGAGGAAAGCTGCAGAGGTGGAGGCTGCTCTGGTGGAGTGTGTCCTGACCCCCTTAGGGGGAGGCTTTCCATGTTTTTTGCTTGTAACAGAAATGGATGCAGTGTGCTATCCATTTGGAAATTGTTTGTTTGGAGATGGCTTTGCCCTCTGCCCCTGCAGCAAAGCTAACCAGCAATTGCTCAGACTTTCTGAAGGATTTAGTCCTGTCTAGATAGAATCTGAGCTGTCTGTGCACATCTAGAGAGTGCAGAATCCTTTCCCCCTTGTTCTGTGGGTTAGGGAAAAAGGTGGGCAAATGAATGGATTGGTTGAGTGCCACACTGGACACCACTTTGGGCATGAAGGATGGGTCAGTCCTGAGGGAAACCCTGTCAGCATGGAAGATGATGAAGGGCTCCACAGCCATGAGTGCTTGTAGCTCGGAGACCCTTCTGGCTGAAGTGATGGCCAGAAGGAAAGCAGTCTTCCAGGAGAGAAATTTTAATTCTGCTGAAGATGCTGGTTCGAAGGGGAGCAGGGTGAGCTTTTCCAACACAAAGTTAAGGTCCCAAGCTGGGGTAGGCGCTCTTCTGGGTGCCTTAAGTTGCTAGCCCCTCTTAGGAATTGTTTGATCAGAGGGTGTGAGAAAAGGGGCTTCTCAGTGGGAAATGAGCAGAGATAGCAAGTTTAATAGAGGAAAAAGACAGGCCACTGTGTAGCAGGTCAGCTAAGTAATCCAGGATGAGAGGGATGGAGGGCTGTGCTGTATCAGCTCCCTTAGCCTGAATCCAGGTGCAGAACCTTTTCCATTTGTCAGCATAAGAATTTCTAGTGCTAGGGAATCTGGCCTTGTGTATAAAATCTAGAACCTGTTTACTGAGGTTGGCAGATTGATCCGTGGTTAGGGAATTAAGCCAAGCTGCCAAATTGAGGGTCTGCAATTGGTGATGCATGAATTCTCCTTCCCTCTGAGTCAGGAGGGTTGGGGTCTGACTGAGCTGACATGGTGACAGTGGGAACAGGCTGCGCAGCAGTGGGTACCAGTGCTGGCACGGTCAGTCTGGAGAAATAAGAATTGTCCTTGTTTTTTCCTCCCTTATTTTGAGCAGTACCCTGGGGATGAGAGGTAGTGGAGGCAAAGCATTGACAGATAGATTTACCCAGGGGAATGACAGGGCATCCACTTTCCAAGCCATGCACTGATGCTCCCTGGTGTAGAACATGCTGAGCTGATGGTTGGTGTGGGAGACAAAGAAACTATTGAAGTGGCCAACCAGGTGACAATAAGAGCTACGCTTCGAAAGTTAGAATTGCAGTTTAATGAAACAAATTAAAAGTGAGCGTAAAATCAAGTACACGCTTTCGGCAAGCACTATGTCCCACCTTCATCAGACAAACAAATGTAACAATGCCAAATAGCAGTATTTATATCCACAAAAATTTAAAATCTCCAATCATTTTAAAATGCATTACAATTAATTATACATTGTCATGGGAACCTCGAATATGTGTCCACCCACAATAACATCTTAAAGATGTAGGACTGAACCGCATCATGAATTCATATATTAATATATAACTTATTTGAATACCTATGCAAACTGTAAATAATAAATTAATATTGGAAAATTTCTTTTATATATAAAATCCTATATGAAATATATATATATATATATATATATATATATATATATATATATATATATATAACAATATTTTTTATTACCTATTTAAAATTAAATTACATTAAAATAGGCATGTACAATAAAACATGACATCCTATTGTTATTCAAAAAGCATCTCATCTATTGCATGCCAATAATTTTAAAACTGGTTTAATTGATAGAGTTTCATTAATCCCTGGACTGATGTGAGCTCTAGTACGAATTTGCCAAAGGAGTTCATTGATTTCCAATCGAATCTGCCAAGGGCCACCTCTATTATTTACAAAACCTTTTTGTAAAATTATAAAACCAAAAGTATGCCCCTCATTCTCTATTGTATGCCTAGCAAGTGCGTTATTAATTATTAATTGTAATGCATTTTAAAATGATTGGAGATTTTAAATTTTTGTGGATATAAATACTGCTATTTGGCATTGTTACATTTGTTTGTCTGATGAAGGTGGGACATAGTGCTTGCCGAAAGCGTGTACTTGATTTTACGCTCACTTTTAATTTGTTTCATTAAACTGCAATTCTAACTTTCGAAGCGTAGCTCTTATTGTCACCTGGTTGGCCACTTCAATAGTTTATTAGTCCGTGTTTTGTGGATTTTTGGGAGACAAAGAGGTCAACCTTCGGGTTGCCCCATTTCTGAGTTATTAAGGTGAAGGTTCTTTTGTCTAGCTGCCACTCGTCTGGGTCCAGAAGATTTTTGCTTAAGTGGTCTGCCAGAGAGTTTAGAGAACCTGGCAGGAATTGTGCTAACAGGTGGAGATGTATGACAGAAGCTGTGTGCCAAAGGGTCATGGCCAGCCTGCAGAGAGGGTAGGAGTGAGTCCCTCCCTGCTTGTTGATATACCACATTACAGTGGTGTTGTCTGTTTTAATCAGGAGAGCCCCTGGGGAGAGAAGGGGCTTGAAAGATGTCAATGTGTGCTGGACAGCTAACATCTCTTTTTGGTCGATGTGCAGATGGATTTGCTGTAGGCTCCATTGGCTCTGTATGCACCTACCATCCAGGTGTGCACCCCAGGCATAGTCTGATGAACCTGTGGTGAGGGTCTGGGTGACAGGGGGGTTATGAGAAAGGTAGTCCCTTGTTGTGGGAGCATGCTGCTGCCCACCAAAGAAAATCTTTTCTGAGGCAAGGTATCATGGGTGTAAGAGTTTCCAGGTCTTGAGAGTGTTGACACCAAAGGCTTTTTAGGTACCACTGAAGTTTCCTCATATGCAGTCTGGCATATCGAATGAGTAGAAGGAAAAATGCCATGAACCCCAGAGCTTGCAGGATTTTCGTTGCAGATAGCTAGTTGAGAGAAGTAGGCTGTCAGGTAAGGTTGCTTCTCTGGTTTGAGGAAGGCCATCTGGGATGCTGTGTCCCGGCTTGCTCCCAGGAATATAATCCTTTGGGTGGGTACTTGTTTGGATTTCTTTTCGTTGATTGTGTACCCTAGGGAAGTCAGTAGGGACTTTACAAAGGCCAAGTGCTTGAGCAACTTTTCCTGCTGTCTGCCTGAATTACGCAGTCGTCTAAGTATGGGTAAATTTGGATATTCCTTTGTCTGCAAAAGGCAATGGCCGGAGCCAGACATTTTGTGAAAACTCTGGGAGCAGCAGATAAGTCAAAGGGAACGCAGAGATCCTGCCCTGAAATGTAGATATTTCCTGCATGATTTCCGGATAGGAATGTGGAGGTAGGCCTCTTTTAGGTCTAGGGTGCCTAGTCAAGCATCCTTGGAGAGCATGGGTAGCAGTTGCTGGAGGGTGAGCATTTTGAATTTTGGTACCACTAGGAAAGTGTTTAGAATGGATAGATCAAGGATGGGGCGCCAGGTGCCCTCTTTTCTGGGTACCTGAAAAGGTCTGGAGTAGAAACCTTGGCCTTTCTGTTCTGCAGGAACATGCTCTATTGCCCTTATAGAAAAAAGGGAAAGGATTTGCTTTTGTGCCTCTGCCCACTGGTTTGGAGGTAGATCTGGGAACTCTTTTGGAGTTGGAAGACTGTGGAAAGAAAATTTGTATAACAGGGACACTATGTTGAGGACACAGCGGTTGTTGGTAATGGTGGCCCAGGTGCTTGCATGAAAGGAGAGTTTTCCTCCTAGGGGCAAGTGAACGTGGGCCAAGGGAGGGGGTGGGGGAAGAGAGTCATTGTGAGTTTTTACTGTTTGGGGGTGGCTTAGAACTCCCAGTTTTTGAAGTGGAGGAATTCCATTGTTTTGATCTCTGCATTCCCTGTGGCTGCTGTCTGGGGGGTTTGCACTGAACTGACCTGGGAGCAGGAAAGGACCAGTGCTTGGAGGAGCAATGCCTGCTGAACCTGGGTGGCTGGAACTGTAAGAAATCCTTAATAGTCTGCATAGATTTAGCTTTTTCTTCCATCTTTTTTAAGACCTCCTCTGCCTTAGTGCCAAATAAGTTGCCTTTGTGCAAGGGTGCATCCAACAATTTAGCTTTAACATGGTCTGGCAAGGGCTGTTCCTTAAGCTATGCATGCCTTCTAAGGACATAACTGGTGACTGCTGCCCTGCAAGAAGCTTCTAGGGTGTCAAAATCACAGTGCAAGAATGCATTAGCTCTTGTAACTCTTTAGATTCTGCGCAAGCAGGAAAGGAAGACGGTCTTTGTTTGCGGAATTCCAGGGTATGTTGCTGAAATTTTAGCGTATGGGACTGGCAATTTAGTGTTCTGATAGCAAGAGTAGCAGAGGTGTATACTTTTTTACCCCATCTGTCTAGCTCGGGAATCCATATCTGAGGGGACGGGATTCTTAGCAGAGGTTGCTTTAATTCCTTTAGACCCTTGAGAAATGACCTCAGGGTCAACAGTAGGATTTTTAAAAAGAAATTTGTGTGAGTCAGGGACTCTGTAATACCTGTCAGGTTTTCTGGGTGCAGGAGGGAGGGTGTCAGGAGTCAAACTGGATTCCAGGAAAACATCGTCCACAACATCCAGGACTGAGGGAATGGCCAGGGTCTGTTCTGTGCTGTGGAAGATCTAAGAATTCCCTGAGTCTCTTTTTAGACTGAGGGTAGTCCTGACATTCCCAATGGAAATGCTTCCTTAAGGTATGAAGCGTTGCCCCAAAGGAAAAGTCCTCGGGGGAAGAGGCTGAAGGAATGGAGTCCTGTGCATCAGAATCTTCATAAGCAGAGAGGGGTTGCATGTCTTCAAATTCAGATGTATTAGAGTCATCAGACTCCTGTTCAGACAAAACTACTGGGGACAGATCTCTTTTTCTTTTGGAAGGGGTAGCTTGGCATGATAAGGTCTTCCGCCATTTTGAGCATTTGAGACGGAGACAAGGAAGCAGGTGCCAGAGATTGGGTCATCGGTTTCTTTGGTGTGGTTCGTACCCTGGGACTTAGAAATCTGGTAGCTTTCGAAAGAATGGTAGATGTGAAAGAAGTCGTCTGTTCGTGTCAAGAATCTTAGTGCAAAGCCCTTCCTTGGAAGCCGGTGCATGCTCAGCAGCTCCGGACCCATCCAAGGGAGAAAGAACCGCAGGATCCTTAGTCGAAGAAGAGTTTTTCAGCATACCGGACTCTGAAAGGGTCTCAGCTGCAGCCTGCGAATACACAGAAGCAGGCATCAGAGGCTGCAAAAGTGCCTCACTGAGGACATAAGAACTGACGACTAGCTTAATGGAAGCATCGTCGGTAGGTTTGGACCTGTGCGGTCTGTCTCAGTCTTTATCCTTATGTTTTTTGGGAGGTCTGCTGTTGGATGGCTTACCAAAGTCATATTGGAATTCGGAGGACTGTAAGCGAAAATATCTAGCTACAATAAGGGCCCAACGATGTATAGTTCTGGCGTTGAACAAAGCACAAAAGTGATAGCGGGGGACATCATGTTCTGGGCCTAAGCAAGTGACGCAGTAAGAATGAAAGTCTCGGTGTGGTATTTGCTTTCCACAGGTGAGACAATTGTTATATTTTTCTGACATTGGTTAGTGCAAGAAAAAAGGTCCCCATCGAGGTACTTCGCTTTAGAAGACTTCAGCTTCAATTCAGAAGACAAAACTCAGGTAGCGGCCAACTGGCACTTGTGCAAACTGCTTATGCTTCGGGCTCCGTGGCAAGAAAGCCTGATGTAATGGCGTCGGCTGCCTTACTTTATACTACTGATGACCTGACGTCAGTCCTGAAGCGACAGCAACCAACGCAGAAATACTAAACCTCTGGTATTCGGGCCGGCCGAGGGCTACCCTGGCAGGGATAACCCAAATGTGATGACTGTAACAGTGAAACACGAAGAACATCTTCCCTGACTATAATTATTCTCTACAAGCTAACTTATCTATGAACAACCACCTATAGTCTTATAATGCCTAGCAACAAATTATAGGAACTAGCATATTCTCTGGAACTTAATTTATCCGAAATGAATTTTTTTTCTTAAATGCATTGTACTAATTTTCTCCTGCAAATGCCGATTTTTCTGTAACTTTGCTACTTTGTATTTTTCTAATTCTAACATACTTGTAATTTTTGTAATCTTGTAAATGGTAATATTTGTACTTTTTCTGGAGCTTTTCTCTCCAGGACTCCATTGAAAAACAGGCTCCTCGTGGCCCAATGGACTATCCTGGCAAACAAACTGCAAATAAAAATAAACTGCCAATAGGAAAACCCGACACAGAACCTTATTCCAGCAATCCCCAACTTTGATAGTCCTGAGCTACACACCTTTGCCACATGGGTGTAGGGAGGCCCTCTTAATGTAAGATGGCTGGTTTTAGTGCTCATCTGATACCAAACAGTCTAGATTCACCCAGTCTGAATCTAGCCTATGTTATTTAAGGCAGAAGTAGTAATGATCCAAAGTGCAGAATAAAGAAGTCACAGCAGCAAAAAAAAAAAAAAAAAAAAAAAACAGTAAAAATGAAACAGCAGTTAATAAACTACAATTCACAAAGTACAATACAGGCTTAAATTATTCTTATTTTTAGAAGATTTAAATGGATGCCTTGGATTTCTGTTAATACGCACACCAGACCTCTGTCTAAAACGCCAAACTCTGAGCAGCTCCGGTAAACTGTGTAGACCGCAAACCTTCCTTATGTAAAATAACTGGTTTCAAGCCCAAGTGCTTAAACCAGAACTAAGACACTTTCAGAATAACAGACACAATAAGCCTTTAACCAGCAATTCCCAGCTCAGAAGGGCGGAGGCTATCCTCTCCTCCTGCTAGAGTGTAGACCAAAACATTCTTAATGTAAAATAACAGGCCTGAAGCCCAACACTTAAACTAGAACTAAGACACTTTTAGAGCAGACGCAATGAGGATTCAACCAGCAATTCCCAACTTAGAAAGATATAAGCTACCTCTCCTGCCACAAGAGTGTAGACCACAAGCCTTCCTTATGTTAAGATAACTAATTTGAAGCCCAAGTGCTTAAATAAAAACTAAGAAGCATAGAATAACAGTTACAATGTAATCAAGCTGCTAACAAGCAGCAATAAATGGAGCAGAATAAATGCAGCTGAACATTTTAAGAAGAAGCCACAAAAAGCAAAATAAAAGTAGAAAGTAGCACAGATACAGTAAAGGCAGCTGAATAAAGTACATATTTTTTTAGTAAGTGGGAAGGGAGGAAATAGAAATGGGACTGGGAGGAGTGTCCAAAATAAAAGTCAGAAAATGCATGCTAATGCAAAACCTGTTATTCTAGCAACTTTCTACATTTATAAGAGCAATACTTAAAATATGTATCTGATTTGGGGCCGTTGTCCCTCCACTGGTTTTGTTTTTTCCATGTTTCTTGTGCTACGAGGTTGAAAGGTAAGAACATAGGAATAACACTACGCAAGTGATACAAGCACAAAATGCCTAGCCATATGCACCTTAGGTAGGCAAGCTTAAAAGTTTTTTCCACCTTTCTCAAGGACTTATTACTAGTTTTTCAAATGGAGTAGGGCCTTACATGATTAGCTTGGTGTAATGTGTGCTGCCCATCTAGTCATCAAGGCTAGCCATACAGGTGGCTATGTTTTAGTATAGGTTTAGGTCTCCAGTCTGGATTTTTTGTAGAGGCAGTTGTTTTGTGAAGAAACAGGTCAAATAGATTTTATTATTATTTATTTTATTTTTATTTTACATTTGTTGACCGGGCTAGTCTAACGGGATAGAAGTCCATTTTCAGTAGAGGCCCAGGGAGAAAAGCTCCAAGCATAAGCAGTAACATATCATATAATTACATGCAAATAGCAAACAGAAATGAAAAGTAAAAAAAAAAATATATATATATATATATATATATTTTTTTTTTTTTTTTTTTTTACAGATGTACACACATTTTTTTACAGATGTACAGACATAATATATATCTACTACAGTGGAGGATAGCATATTTAGTATAAGAAAACTCTACTAAAGTACTAGGAAGGAAATCTTGTTAAATACTAGTTAGAGGCAAGGTTACTGGTTAACCCAGGTAAACATAAACACAGCAGAAAAGTCTAGGGAGAGTGAGATGGGGATTTAGATATTAGTCAGGGTTAGAGCAGGGACATAGCCAGTGTGTAGTAAGGTATTCTTTAATTGTTTTTTTGAAAAGCAGTGTGGAAGAAAGAGATGCGAGTTCCTTCCCACTAACGATATATACGTAAAGTACAGTTATGTACCTACCATAAATGTAGATGTCCAATAGATATGCAACTGCAGTCATAACATATGGGTTGTTCTGCCTCAGGCAGCCCTCGGTCGGCCGGATTCCAAAGTCTGGGTCCGGCGTCGGCTGGTGTCGCCTCCTCTCCGACGTCAGAACGGCTGGAGTATAAAGGCATCGGCCGACGCCATCTTCTTCAGTGTTTCTTGCCCCAGATGCCAGGTGCCCTCCTAGGAAGGCTAAATTTGGTGAATGGATAAAGAAATCCAGACATGCACAACAGTAATAAACAGATACACCATAGAGATACCCCCAGCTAATAGGAGTAGGGGTAGTGGACCCATAAGGAAGGTTGCAGAGGGGTAGGAGGGTGGGAGAATCCGACTGCAGTTGCATATCTATCGGACATCTACATTTATGGTAGGTACAAAACTGTACTATGTCCTTCAAGAATGCAACTGCAGTCATAACATATGGGTTGAATACCATAGCCAAGCTGGGGGTGGTTGGAACTAAGAAAGTGATGGTGTAGCTAAAATGCCCTGCAGGACTGCCGAAGCAAAGCCTGCTCGGGATCTGGAGTATAAAGGCAGGTTGTAGTGCTTGGTAAATGTATGCACGGAGCTCCATGTAGCAGCCTCTAGAATGTCTTTTGTAGCCACTCCTCTTAGGAAAGCTGTGGATGTGGCTATAGCTCTGGTGGAGTGTGGCCTAATATTGGCTGGCACACCTTTTCCATGAAAGGAATAGTAGAATCTGATGCAGTGTCCAATCCATTTGGAAATTGTTTGTTTGGAGATTGCTTTTCCTTGTACTCCAGCAGCATAGGCTACAAGCAGTTGGTCAGATTTTCTGGTGGCCTTAGTTCTGTCCAAGTAGTAGCATAGTTGCCTGTGTATGTCCAAAGTATACAGCAGTGCTTCCCCCCTGTTTTGAGGATTGGGGAAGAAAGTAGGCAGGTGAATGGTTTGATTTAGAGATACCCTGGAAATTACTTTTGGCATGAATGAAGGATTGGTTCTTAGAGAGACTCTGTCCTGATGAAAAATGAGAAAAGGAGGTACTGCCATGAGTGCCTGTATCTCCGAGACTCTTCTTGCTGATGTGATTGCCAATAGGAAAACCATTTTCCATGAGAGAAATTGCATTTCTGAAGTTGCTGCTGGTTCAAAGGGAGGAAGAGTTAATTTTTCCAAGACGAAGTTGAGGTCCCATGCAGGTACTGGCGGTTTCCTGGGAGGTTTGATATTCTTTATCCCCCTTAGGAACTGTCTTAGAAAAGGATGTGAAAACACAGTTCACAATTGTATTTTGCTGAGATTGCTGAGGCATGAATCTTTATGGAAGAATATGAGAGACCAGTATGAAACATTTCTGCCAAGTATTCCAATATCTGAGGTATACTCAATACTGTTGTATCCTGACCCCTGTTAGCATTCCAGATGATGAATCTCTTCCATCTGGCTGAATAGGTTTTTCTGGTGGAAGGTCTGCGTGCCTCCAGTAAGATCTCTTGAACTTTTTTGGAGAGAGAGATATCGGAAGGAGTTATGGTAACCTCCAGGCTGTCAGATGTAATGTTTTCAGGTTTTAATGAACCGTCCTGTAATTGTGTTGTGTTAGAAGCAGAGGCCATAGGGGCAGAGGCCACGGTTTGGTCCGAGTTATGCTCAACAGCAATGGGTACCAGTGCTGCCTTGGCCAGTCTGGAGCTATCAAAATGCCTGTTGGTTGTTCTGCTTTGATCTTCAGTATCACCTTGGTCAGCAGTGGTAGAGGAGGGAATGCATAAATTGCTAGGGACTTCCAGCTGAAGGAGAGAGCATCCGTTTTCCAGGCTAGAGGATGGTGGGTCCTTGTACGGAACTTTTCCAGGTGATGATTCATGTGAGAAGCAAAGAGATCTATGTCCGGTCTTCCCCATTTCCTTGTTATTTGTGAGAAAATGTGAGGATGCAGCATCCATTCGTATGGATCCAAGAAATTTCTGCTCAGCTTGTCCGCCAGTACATTGTCCTTGCCTGGCACAAACTGGGATTGCAAATGTATCTTCAGACTTAGGGATTTTTCCCAGAGAATCATCGTTAGTCTGCAGAGGGGATAAGAATGTGTGCCTCCCTGCTTGTTTATATACCACATAACAGTGGTGTTGTCTGCCCTTATTAGCAAATGTCCTTGTTGAAGTGATTTTTCGAAAGTCTCGATTGCATGTATCACTGCCAACATCTCTTTTTGGTTTATGTGCAGATGCCTTTCCCTTGGTGTCCATTGACCTTGAATGCATCTGCCCTCCATGTGCACCCCCCCCATCCATGGTCTGAGGCGTCTGTTGTAATCATTTGACCTGCTTGAGGTTTGTTGAAAGACATGCCTTTGTTTAACTGACTTGCTTGAGCCCACCACAAAAATTCTCTTTGCAGACATGGAATGAGTGGGATTACGTCCTCTAGGCTTTGGCTGTGTTGGGAACCATAAGCTTTTTAAGTACCATTGCAGCTTTCTCATATGAAGTCTTGCCAAAGGTATCAGAAGAATGCAAGATGCCATGAACCCCAGGGCCAGCAGGATTTTCTTTGCAGTCAGCTGGGAGAGCTTTGCTAGGCCTTTGAAGTACTCTGGTAACTGCTGTTGTTTTTCCTCTGTGAGATAAGCCGTCTGTGTGTTTGTGTCCAGTTTGGCTCCTAGGAAAATAATCTGTTGGGATGGCAGAAGTCCTGATTTCCGAATGTTGACTGTGTATCCCAAGGTCTGTAGTAATTGAATGACATAGTCCAAGTTTGCTATCAAGGTTTGCGTGTTGTCTGCTTGTATGAGGCAGTCGTCCAGGTAGGGGTATATTTGAATCCCCTGGAGTCTGCAGTGTGCCACTACTGATGCCAGGCATTTCGTGAACACTCTGGGCGCAGTAGATAAGCCAAACGGCAATGCTGAGAATTGATAATGCTCTGTCCCTGCAAGAAATCTGAGGTATCTTCTGCAGCTTTGTCTGACTGCGACATGCAGGTATGCCTCCTTGAGGTCCAGAGTGACCAGCCAAGACCCCTTGCCCAGCATGGGAAGGAGTTGCTGCAACGTCAGCATTTTGAACTTTGGCACAATGAGATAAGTATTTAGAGTAGACAAGTCCAGTATAGGTCTCCATTTGTTTTCCTTTCTTGGAACAAGGAACAGTCTTGAATAAAATCCCTGGCCTTGTTCCTGTGGAGGGACCTTTTCTATTGCTTTTATATTTAACAGCTTTGAAACTTGAATGAGTGCCTCTGCCCTTTGATGAAGTGGCAGGTTTGGCATGCCTTGTCTTATTGTTAACGTATGAAAGTGGAATCTCTAACCTTTGTCTATTAAATCCAGAATTCAGTTGTCCTTGGTTAAGATATGCCAGTTTTTTGAGAATACGGATAATTTTCCGCCCAAAGGTACTTCTCTTTGAGCCTTTGTAGACGGTATGAAAGTCAAGTCATTGTGGTTGTCCTTGTGGTGCAGCTGGACTGCCTGCACCACTTCTTTGATTTGGTGGTTGCCATTGGCGGCCCCTGTAGGAGCCTCGGTATTGCCCTCTACCTCGGGCACGCCTGTTTTTTTCCCCTTTGAAACTTGTCAGTGTCTGGAAAGGACCAATTCTTTGAAGGCCAATTCCTGCTGAATCTGGGTGGCTGAACCTGGAGGAAATCTTTGACTGTCTGTACTGATTTAGCTTTTTCCTCAATGGACTTCAACACATCTTGTGCATTAGCACCAAAAAGCTTCTGTTTTTCCAGAGGTGCATCAAGTAACTTTACTTTAACATGGTCTGGCAGTGGCTGTTCTTTTAACCAAGCATGTCCACGAATTACAGCCCCAGTCATAGCTGCCCTGCATGAAGCCTCCAATGCATCATAACCACACTGAAGAAAATGATTGCTAACCTGCTGAGTGTTATGTACTAGATCCTGCAATGCCTTTCTATCAATAGGCTCAGGAGAGGCTAGCTTTTTCTGTAAATCATCCAGTAAAAATTCCTGGTACTGAAATATATGAAAAAGGCAGTTAAGTGACCTCATGGCCAGGGTGGTAGAGGTATAAACTTTTTTACCCCATCTCTCCAGGGACCTAGCTTCCCTATCTGCTGGCAGTGGATTCTTGGCTGTGGAAGTAGCCACTCCCTTGGGGCCCTGTGAAATAGTTTCTAAATCCACAGAATAGGCCTTAAAGAGATGTTTGTGGGTGTCAGGGACCCTATAACATCTGTCTGGCTTGACAGGAGCAGGAGGGAGAGAATCAGGGTTAGCACTGGAGTCGGAGAAAACATCATCCAGGACATCCATAACTGGAGGGATAGCTAAAGGTCTGTGCTGGGGAAGCTTGAGGAAGGTACGTAGCCTTTTCCTGGAATCAGAGAATTCCTGACCCTGCCATTTGAAATGCTCCCTCATAGAGTGTAGGACTTCACCGAATGAAAAATCCTCTGGAGGAGAGACAGAGGGAATTGATTCCTCAGCATCAGAGTCTTCATAGGCCTGGAAGGATTCATCTTGGGTATCTGAATGCTCAGAATCCCCAGAGGCTTCATCTGAAGAGAGGTTGTCGGCCTGCTCAGTTCTGGGCCTTTTCTCTGCAGGCGGCTGAGAACCTCTGTCAGGATGAGGCTGAGACCCCCTGATAAGAGAAATAAGATCTGCAGCAAGAGACATGATCTGTTTATCAGAAGAAGGGGCCTGGGCAGAAGGTTTAGGATGGGCCTTGGCCTGGCTGGCGGCCTTAGCACGTGCAAAGGCCTTGATGGACATGGATACAGGAGGCCTAGCTGCCCCACGTGCAGGAGTAACCTTGTCCACCGGAATGGTGTTGGGTAGATCCAGAACTTCGGTTTCTGGAGGAAAGTCAACAACCGGCACCGGTGTAGACTCCAAGACCGAAGGACGAGTTAATGCTGTGTCATCGGCCTGGAGCGGTTGAATTACCGCTTCTGAAGGGACCGAAGCACTACCGGGGGGTTTAGGAGGAGTATGGGTGGAGGACGCGGGCTGAGAATGTCGGTCCCGGTCCTTTCGTTTTTTGGAAGATTGAGTAGTCGGTTGTTCTGACGGCATGATATAAGCGAAAGATTCGCCGAAAAAGTCTTCGGCAAATTCTGCCCGGTGCCTGAGAGTGCGCTTATTAAAGCAAGCACAGGCAGCACAGGCCGAGACGTCGTGGTCTGGGCCCAGGCAAAGTAGGCAATAAGAATGGAAGTCCTTATGAGGTATTTGTTTACCACAAGACAAACAATTATTAACTTTCTCAATTTGTTCTGACATCGGCTGAGGCAAGAAAAAATGTTCCCCAATGGGGTACTTAGCTTTTAGATGACTTTGGTACTGAAAACACAGGAGCTGACCGACCGGCACTTGCGAACTGCTTCTGCTTCGGGCACCGCGGCAAGAAAGACTGAAGAAGATGGCGTCGGCCGATGCCTTTATACTCCAGCCATTCTGACGTCGGAGAGGAGGCGACACCAGCCGACGCCGGACCCAGACTTTGGAATCCGGCCGACCGAGGGCGGCCTGAGGCAGGACAACCCATATGTTATGACTGCAGTTGCATTCTTGAAGGACATCTGCTATTCCACCCCTGACGATGCACCGGTTAGAAGGAAGTAAATAACACAGATGTATACAGGGAGGTATTTGGAACACTAAACCTATTGTTATAGGTGACCTTAATCGTGTCGGGAGAAGTGAAGTATTTAAAGAACTAGAGTTCCGTAAAGCTTTACTCAACAAAAGTTCCCTGAGGAGGTGTGTGGCAACTTGACATTACAGTTGAGGGGAGTTCCTTGGTTCTTAAGGAGTTGGAATCTTTAGGGTGATTCAGTTAAGACACACAATTAGTGCCTTGGAGTCTAGATGGCACAAAAAGTTAAGCCACAGGTCACCATGGACCAGCCAGTAGGCTACTGAGAAAAAAAGAGATTTATGCTATCTTTTTTGGATAGGTGAAGAGTTTAAGACTTTTAATTTTCTTGAACAGCAATCTTTGCGGCCTTTCCAGCTGAGCAATATGCTTTGATTTGTGCATACCATTGAGGTATTATTATTCAATGAAGAATACAGGGGTAGGATGACATCCTTGGTTCTTCATATCCTTTTGGCAATTAACTGGCAACACAAAGGATTTTTTTTAACTCTGTGGCATCATGACCGAAAGTTCTTATATGTGCCCGGATCTTTTCTGACCATCTCTGACAAGAAGCACTATTAATATACGAGGCAACCTTTTTTTGCTGAATGCTACTATGACCCACTTTTTCTCATTTAACATTACACCATTTTCAGTACACTAGGCATGTCAACATTCCAACCCTTGCTGGAGCCATTTATCAGTGAATGAGTGGATATCAGCAAACTTGGTCAATCACACTTCTGGATACAGGCTTTGATGTCTCCAAAATAAATGCGAAACAGGAGAGGGCATAGCAAGGATCCCTGTGACATACCACTCATTACAAATTTTCATTACAAGTTTACATTCAGAGAGTGTAACGCCAACTTTCACAACCTGGGATCTTTTGGGCAGCCAACTTGCAATCCAGCAGACAACATTGTGGCTTACATTAAGTTTATCTAAATTTTCAGTAATTTCATCATTGCAATATATCCAAAGCCTTGGCCAGGTCAAAATAAGCAGCATGCACAGACTGACCTCTCTGTCCATAGCCTCTGTAGACTTTCAAGTAAGTTTACTAGGTTCAGAAGGCAGGACCTATTATTTTCAAACCAGGTTGCTTATGTCTACATACTGTAAATGAGTTCTGCTATGATAGACTCCATGGCTTTGCATTAAAAGCTTTTGAGGCTGACAGACTTTACCTGGGTCTGCAGAGGGGCCACCCTTGTGTAGCGGAGTGTGGCCACTACACAAGCATCTGACACAAACTTTAGACATACTACTTAAAATTAATAAAGCAACAAAGTTTGCATACCCTCATGTATTTTGTAAACAATAAGTGTAAACCTCTAATGTCTGGCATTACTGACACACCGATCCTTAGTGATTTACATAAAATCATAAATTTTATGAGGATGCAGAAATATTAAGTAACAACAGGGTGAACTGACAGAAATGATGGGCAGCTTTTGCAGGACCAGGACACAATATAATCATTTTCCCTCCTCTCCCAATATAATAAAAACTGGTCATCTAAGATAAGCTGAGGCTGTCTATGGAAGAAAATGACAAGCCACTTTTGTCTTTTTTTTTATTATTCTGTCTTCTGTGGAGCAATGCAGGATACTTTAATGTGTAGCGCAAAGGTGAAATACATTAATTAACCATCAGATGTCTGAATTGTACACAAAGACGGCTATAACTGCTGGATGGGAGTTGGGGTTGACAGTAACAAACTATTGACATTTGCTCAGTGTAAAATTCTAGCTTTGCAGGACAACTGTGCATTTCTGAGAAGTAAGATAATCGGACAGCTGAAATATAGAAACAAATAGGTAATTTAACTGCTGGAGCCATCTCTGCAGAATAATGATTAGCTAGCTGTCTTCTGTTTACTTATTCTGGCTTTGCAGGACTAATGTGATTTGTGTGAAGACTCCCTCTGCCAATCATGAGCGGACAGCTGATCCCCTGTGGCCAACCCCTAACCGGGAAAAGCCGAAAGAAGAAGATCATCTTGGATGTATTTCAATGCGTGACAACTGTTTGGAGCAATAAATTACATGGTCATCATCTCTTACTACAATTAGATATCTGAATTGTACACAGAGTTGGCTATAACCTCTTGGTGGAGGGTGTCTGGACAAAAGTAACTGACCCCTTTCTCATTTGCTCAGTTTAAGAAGTCATCTTTCAAAAACATAAAGTGCATAACTGGTAGACTCGCACATTCCAAGCCTGTACAAGTGGATTTTGATACAGGCTTATTAGTCATGTCTGCTCTGAACCTCACCTAGTCTAAAATCAGCCCTGCTCAGAGATGTGTCCAGAAGGTCACTGTAGCTGGCTGGGGTGATGTAATTATTACTTGTATTATCTTCCTAAACCTCAAAGGTCACTACAGTTGCATTAGGGTGGGGACAGTGTGGGTGTTATTCAACTTTACTCAAACTTCAGAGCTATGCGCAGAAGGCAACCATAACTTTTATAGGAGCAGTGCACTGTCTAGGAGTATCAAGTTGGAAATGTTACCATAATCATTATTTTCACTTCGCCCTCTCCCCAAAAGATAGCCTCCTCTATATGCATCTGATGTTTGAAGAGTAAAGAAGCATGCTTAAACATCTGACAGCAGCATGTTGAAACATGTCATGTTCTATTAGATTTTTCAGTTTCTTCCCTGTCTGACATCAGAGAGATATGCCGAAAGTGGCAGTCTTTTGGGGATAGGGGTGAAGAGGCACAACGTATATACATATGGCAGCAGAAAAACTAGATGCCTGTGGCCATCTGCACTTTTTCATCCCAATCTAACAGAGGAGATACACAACTATTCTTAGATACAATTTATATATCATCTTAAACATTTGTCTTCAGTTTATCATGAGCTGATATTTTGTCAGCTATGAGCATAAGGTCTTGGATACAACATATTTTTCCTTGAAATTGAAAAAGCAAGACTGAAGTTCTTTCTATACATAGGATTTTTGCTCACATCATTGTTGGATTAAAATGCTGGAAAAAAGCTTTAAAGTGCATCTCAGAGAATGTATAACTCAAAGGCTTGTTGGTGCCTAGCGTTAGTTGGCTCATCTAGCATCTGGTGCCTGTCATCAGATACAGTGCCCTACCCGTGTAACTCTTCAAGTGAGAAGAAAAGCAATCACCCCAGCCAGAGCCATGACCCCCCCCCCCAAGTTTTTGATTAGCAAAAAATTACAGTTGTGTACACTTACCATAAATGTAGATGTTCGAGTGTATTCACTGTTGCAGTCATCACACTTGGGTTATCTGCCTGCAGGTAGCCCTTAGTCGGCATGAATACCAGATACTTAGTATTTCTGCATCAGATGCTGCCACTCCAGGACTGATGTTAGGTCGTCAGGGGTATAAAAACAGGCAGCTGACACCATTGCATCAGTTTTTCTTGCCCCAAATATTAGAAGCCCCCCCAAATAGGGAGCTAAGTTATGGTGGGGAAAACACCACCAATAAAAAGTAAATACCAATACTCCTGAAAGGGGTGAGTAATAGCCAAAGAGAGGAGAGAGAGAGAGAGAGAGAGAGAAACAAGGGGGCTGGAGGGAGGGAAACCAGAAAGTACAGTTTTGTACCTACCATAAATGTAGATGTCCGATAGGTATGCATCTGCAGTCCTAACATATGGGTTGTCCTGCCTCAAGCAGCCCTTCAGTCGGCCGGATTCCAAAGTCTGGGTCTGGCCTCGGCTGATGTCGCACTTCACCCGACGTCATAGCTGCTGGGGTATAGGCATCAGCCGACGCCATTTTCCTCAGTGTTTCTTGCCCCAGATGCCAGGTGCCCTCTAGGAAGGCTAAATTTGGATAAATGCAAATAATTCTAAACAGTAGAGAGCAAAAAAAAAATATATATATATATATACATATATACAAACAAATACACCATAATAGATTCCCCCAGCTAGCTAAAAGAGGGGTAAGTACCCTAGGAATACCACAGAGGGGAAGGAGGGTGGGTAATCCTGACTGCAGATGCATACCTATCGGACATCTACATTTATGGTAGGTACAAAACTGTACTATGTCCTTCAAGGATGCATCTGCAGTCCTAACATATGGGTAGAATACCATAGCCAAACTGGGGGAGGAGGCACTAAGATAAAGATGGTGTAGTTAAGATCCCTTGCAAAACAGCAGTTGCAAAACCTGCTCGGGATCTGGAGTATAAAGGAAGATTATAATGCTTGGCAAATGTATGCACGGAGCTCCAAGTAGCAGCTTCTAAAATGTCTTTGGTAGCCACTCCTCGTAGGAAAGCTGTAGTGGTGGCTGTAGCTCTTGTGGAGTGAGGCCTGATATTTTCTGGAGTTGTCTTTCCATGAAAAGAGTAGCAAAATCTAATGCAATTTCCTATCCATTTTGAGATTGTCTGTTTTGAAATTGCTTTTCCTTGCATTCCTGTTGCATATGCTACCAGAAGCTGGTCAGTTTTTCTGTTGGTCTTGGTTCTGTCCAGATAGTAGCGTAATTGTCTGTGCACATCCAAGGTATGTAGTAGTCTTTCCCCCCTGTTCTGTGGGTTGGGGAAGAATGTAGGTAAATGAATCGCTTGGTTCAATGATACTCTGGAGACCACTTTTGGCATAAAAGTAGGGTTAGTTCTCAGAGACACTCTATCCTGATGGAAGATAAGGAAGGGCTGTACTGCCATTAATGCCTGTAACTCAGATACCCTTCTTGCTGAAGTGATTGCAAGCAGGAAAGCAGTTTTCCAAGATAAGAACTGTAAGTCTGCTGTTGCTGCTGGTTCAAAAGGGGGAAGTGTTAACTTTTCCAGCACAAAGTTGAGATCCCATGTAGGCAAAGGTGGTTTCCTTGGAGGCTTTACATTTTTGATTCCTCTCAGGAACTGCCTGAGTAGAGGATGAGAGAAGACAGGAGGATCCATGTTGTATTCTGCTGAAATTGCTGATGCATGAATCTTAATGGAGGAGTAGGACAGGCCATTGTGGAACAGTTCTGCTAAGTATTCCAGGATGTTTGCTATGTTTGCTAATGAGACATTTTCTCCTTTTGCTGCACTCCAAATGAGGTATCTTTTCCATTTGGCTGAATAAGTCTTCCTTGTGGAGGGTCTGCGAGCCTCCAGGATAATGTCCTTAACCCTCTGAGATAAATCTGGGTTATTTTGTTTTATGCAATATTCCAAGCAGCTAGCTGCAGTGTTTTCAAGTTTGGATGTAGGATCTTGTAGTTGTTCTGCGTTAGAAGTAAGGGACATAGAGGTAGAGGCCATGCGTGTGTCCGAGACATGCTTCTCAGTAGCGGGTACCAATGTTGCCTCGGCCAGTCTGGAGCTATCAGGATAACCCTTGGCTGATCCTCTTTGATCTTCAGTAGGACTTTGTACATCAAAGGAAGAGGTGGGAATGCATATGCTGTCAGGTTTTTCCAGCTGAAGGAAAGGGAGTCCACCCTCCAAGCAAGTGGGTGGTATGCTCTTGTGCAGAATTTCTTGGTGGTTGTGTGGGGAGTCTAACAGGTCTATCTCTGGTAGTCCCCATTTCTTTGTTATGGTTTTGAAGATATCCGGATGCAGCATCCATTCGTGAGCATCCGTGGTAGTTCTGCTTAAGGTGTCTGCTAGTGAATTTTCTTTTCCTGGTACAAATCGGGCCTGAAGTTGAATGTTGAGATTCAGGGCCACATTCCACAGGCCCACTGCCATCCGGCATAGAGGATATGAGTGTGTACCTCCCTGTTTGTTGATGTACCACATGACTGTGGTATTGTCCGTCCTTATCAGCAGGTGACCTTGTTGAAGGAATGGTCTGAATGCCTGGATTGCATGTTTCACTGCCAGCATCTCCTTTTGATTTATGTGCAGATTCAGCTGGTCTTGGGTCCATAGGCCTTGTATACACTTGTCCACCATGTGTGCCCCCCAGCCTAGGTCTGAGGCATCCGTGGTGATGGTCTGGCTTGGATGCGGTTTGTGGAAAGGCAATCCTCTGTTCAACTGACAGGCCTGAGCCCACCACAGGAATTCTTGCTTCAGGCATGGAATTATTGGAATCTGGGCTTCTAGACTGTGCTTGTGTTGAGACCATACATTCCCCTTAGGTACCATTGCAACTTTCTCATATGCAGTCTGGCATGCGGAATCAATATTATGCAGGATGCCATGTAACCCAGGGCTTGCAGGACTTTCCTTGCAGTAAGCTGAGTCTGTGTTGTTAATGCCATGAAATAGACTGGTAGTTGCTTTTGTTTTTCTTCTGTGAGAAAGGCCATCTGAGTTGATGTATCCAGTTCTGCACCCAAGAATGTTATCCTTTGGGATGGTACTAGACTTGACTTTTGCATGCTGACTGTGTATCCCAAGGCTTGCAGCAGTTGTATGACCTTTTCCAAATCTTTTGTTAATTTTGTCTTGTTGTCCGCTTGTATTAGGCAGTCATCCAGGTATGGGTAAATTTGAATTCCCTGAAGCCTGCACTGAGCAATTACTGATGCCAGGCATTTCATGAATACTCTGGGTGCAGTAGATAAGCCAAAGGGCAATGCTGAGAATTGATAATGCTCTGATCCTGCAAGAAATCTGAGGTGTCTTCTGCAATCTGGTCGTATAGGGACGTGCAGGTATGCCTCCTTGAGATCTAGAGTCACCAGCCAAGACTCCTTGCCCAGCATGGGAAGAAGTTGCTGTAGGGTCAGCATTTTGAATTTTGGGACAATGAGGTATGTGTTCAGAGCGGACAGGTCGAGAATAGGTCTCCATTGATTTTCCTTTCTTGGTACAAGGAAAAGTCTGGAGTAAAATCCTTGGCCTTGTTCCATAGGCGGTACCTTTTCTATAGCTCTCATCCTTAGTAGGTTGTTGATTTGTCTTAGAGCATTTGTTTTTTGGCTTGGTGGTAGGTTTGGCATTCCTCTCTTTTTTGGTAGAGTGTGGAAGTGAAACCTGTAGCCTTTGTCTATTGTTTGTAAAGTCCATTTGTCTCCTGTAATGTAATGCCAGTTTACGGAAAATAAGGCTTGTTTTCCGCCCAAGGGTGCTTCCAGTTGTTCCCTGGTAGGCAGAATCAGAGCCAAGTCATTGTGTCTGTCCTGTGGAAGTGGTTGTAGCTGAATCTGTGGCAGTACTTCTCTGGTTGTTAGGCTGCCACTGACGTCCCCTGTAGGCACCCCTGGATTGACCTCTGCCTCTTGGGCGTCTATTTCTGCCTCTCTGTGCTCTGGAGGTGTCTGGAAAGGACCAATTCTTCGAAGGCCAATTTCTGCTAAACCTCGGAGGTTGGACCTGTAAGAAATCCTTGACTGTTTGGACAGATTTTGCTTTTTCTTCCACCTTCTTTAGAACCTGCTGTGCAGGGGAGCCAAACAAACTTTGTTTCTCCATAGGAGCATCTAGGAGTTTTGACTTAACATGGTCTGGTAAGGATTGTTCTTTTAACCAGGCATGCCTTCTAATCACTGTTCCAGTCATAGCTGATCTAAAGGAAGCCTCCTGTGCATCATAGCCACATTTTAAGAAATGGTTACTGACCTGCTGAGATTTATGTACCAAATCCTGAAGGGACTTGCGGTCTATAGGTTCAGGAGAGGACAGTTTTTTATTTAGCTGGTCTAACAAAAATTCCTGGTACTGAATCATGTGAAATTGACAGTTTAAGGCCCTGACCGAAAGAGTAGCAGAAGTATAAACCTTTTTACCCCATCTCTCTAATGCTCTAGATTCCCTTTCAGAGGGGAGAGGGTTTTTGGCAGAGGCAGCTGCCACAGCTTTGGGGCCCTGTGAAATGGTTTCAGGATCTGCAACAGGAGCCTTATACAAATGGTAGTGTGTGTCCGGGACCCTGTAATATCTGTCAGGCTTGGCAGGGGCCGGAGGAAGAGAATCAGGGGCAGTACAGGCATCATTATATGCATCATCAACAACTGTTAGTACTGGAGAAATGGCTAAAGGCCTATGCTGTGGTAAATGTAAAAAAGTCCTTAGCCTTTTCCTTGAATCTGAAAAATCCTGGCCCTGCCATTGAAAATGTTCCCTCATAGCATGTAAGGTTTCCCCAAAAGAAAATTCTTCAGGAGGAGAAGCAGAAGGAATGGAGTCTTCTGCATCAGAATCCTCATAAGGAGAGTATGGGCCTTCCTGAGGGTCTGAAATATCTGAGTCATCCGAGGAATAGTCTGTAGAAACAGGTTCCGGGGGTTCAGTTCTAGGCCTCTTATCTGGAGGGGGTTGAGAGGCCCTGTCTGGGTGAGGTTGGGATCCCCTGATCAAAGAAATGAGATCCTCAGCCAGGCTGAGCATTTGGGAACTAGAGGTAGGCCTGTGTGAGGGAGTTTTAGCAGGTAAGGCCTTAGAAGATTTAGCTGCTTTAGCCCTGGAGAAAGCCTTGATAGACATAGATGCAGGGGGTCTAGCAGCCCCACGTGCAGGGGTAGATATGTCTAAAGGAATAGTATCTGATAAATCCTGGGTGCCTGCTTCAGTAGGGGTAATTTCAGTAGCAGATTCAGCCATGCTCTGTGAGGCCTCGGCTATCGGAGGCATGCTTTCGGCCGAAGGAAGAACCGAGGACTCTGTTTCAGCCAAAACCGAAACACTCGCAGTTGGCCTAACCGTGGTTTCAGCCAAAACCGCGGGCCGCGAGTGTCGGTCCTTTTCCTTACGCTTTTTAGCTAATTGTGTAGTCGGAGTCTCCGACGGCATTTTGTATGCAAAAGCGGGACCAAAAAACTCCTCTGCAAACTCCGACCGACGTCTAAGCGTCAGTCGGTTGAAGGAAGCACAGGCTAGACAAGCTGATACGTCGTGGTCTGGGCCTAAACAAGGAAGGCAGTAAGAGTGGAAATCCTTATGAGGTATTTGTTTCCCACAAGTTAAACAACTATTTACTTTGTCTGACATCGGCTGAGGCAAGAAAGAGTCCCCAACGGGGTACTTAGCTTTTTAGAAGTCTTCGGTAGTAGAAATCTCTGGATCTGACCAACCGGCACTTGCGAACAGCTTCTGCTTCGGGCACCACGCGGCAAGAAAGACTCAGGAAAATGGCATCGGCTGATGCCTTTATACCCCAGCAGCTATGACGTCGGGTGAAGTGAGACATCAGCCGAGGCCAGACCCAGACTTTGGAATCCGGCCGACCGAAGGGCTGCCTGAGGCAGGACAACCCATATGTTAGGACTGCAGATGCATCCTTGAAGGACATCTGCAACAGTGAATACACTTGAACATCTACAGTTATGGTAAGTGTACACAACTGTACTATGTTCTTCATGTTTGACTGTTGCAGTTATCACACTTGGGTGAATTCCCAAAGCTGAAGAAGGGTGGAGGCAGTCAAGAAGTGTTAGGGCTGGCTAGTATGTCTTGCAGGACTGCTGTTGAAAAACCTGACCTGGATTTGGAAAAAATTGGCAGGTGGTAATGCCTGGTGAAGGTGTGTGCAGAACCCCAGGTAGCAGCTTCCAGGATGCCCCTGGTAGGGACTCCCCTGAGAAATGCTGTAGAGGTAGATGTTGTCCTAGTGGAATGTGTTCTGACCCCCTGAGGGGTTGGTTTCCCATGGTGCAGTGTGCTATCCATTTGGAAACTGTTTTGAATTGGTCTTGCCCTCTGCCCTTGTTGCAAAGCTGACTAGTAACTGGTCAGATTTCCTGAAGGGCTTAGTCCTATCAAGGTAGAATCTGAGCTGTCTGTGCACGTCCAAGGAGTGCAGGATCCTTTCCCCTTTATTTTGAGGATTAGGTGAGAAAGATGGTAAATGGATGGATTGGTAGAGAGCCACACTGGACACCACTTTAGGCATAAAGGAAGGGTTAGTCCAGAGGGAAACCCTGTCAGCATGAAAAATAATGAAGGGTTCCACAGCCATAAGTGCTTGTAGCTCAGACACTCTTCTAGCTGAAATGATGTTCAGAAGCAAGGCTGTTTTCCAAGAGAGGAATTTTAACTCAGCTGATGCAGCAGGTTCAAAGGAGGGGAAGTGTGAGCTTTTCCAGTACAAAGTTAAGATCCCAAGCATTTTTATATAGGTAAAGTACTTGTATATTAAACAAAGTACTACATTAGCCTAGAATCCCCTTGAGTACCCATTTCCCTATAGGTCCCTTCTGACTCAGTTACACAGCAAATTTTTTCACTTTTTCTAGCATGTCGAAGGGTCAGTTGCTAGCGTCCTCTCCTGTTCAGCTGGTGAATCTGGGCATCTTGAAGCAATGTTACAATTGCCTCATGTACACAGACAACCCACTCCTTCTCCCACAAAACACAAATACATGTGAGAGATGCAACTATATAGCCAAACTGGAGGCTGAGCTCTCTCAACTCAGGACTGGCAAGACCAGACAGGAGGAGAAGGAAACCACGCACACCACAAACCCAGTTTCACATAGAACTATCACAACTGCAAAACAAACACATAAACACACAAAGACATACTCGAAGGCACTGATCAAAAATCTACCAAAACTACAGAGGCCTCCAAAGCAGACACCCAAGCAACTGCCACCTCAAGACATAAGACATGCAACACATAGTTCTCAAAGTCAGTGTGCTAAACAGTCACAGCCCTTAAGGCCAAACACAATGCCAGACACACTTGTTATAGGTGACTCCATAGTCAGACACACTGACGTCCCACTCACCAGACTGAACAAGGAAAAGATCACAGTAAGCTGCCTGTCAGGCGCTAGAATTCGCCACATAACACAAGCACTCCGGTCACTCCACAGCAAGTACAAGTATGACTCAGTCATTGTCCATGCCGGTGTGAACGACCTGAGACGTACCTCCCTGGACTACATGAAAAGAGACAGAGGAGCTCTCAGATTATGTAGCCCAGGCCGGTATGACCCTGACCCTGAGCAGTATCCTACCCTCACCAAGAATGATGCCACAATACAGAGACAAAATGATCAGCTTTAATAATTGGCTTAATTACTGGTGTCATTCTAAGGGATCCAATGTCTGTCTGCCTGGGATGACATGCTTGACAAGCCACGCTGTTTCAAGGGACGGCTTGCACCTGTCACCCTGGGCTTCCGGATATTGGCAAAGGCTCTTGCCACCCCATAGTGCCTTTTTAGGCAAGGCTCAAATGATAAACCTACCGCCCTAGAAAACAAAAATGGAGAAAAACTAAGGGTAATACTGCTCAATGCCAGAAGTCTAAACCTCAAGATGCACGCCTCGAAGCCCTCCTCAGTATGGAGAACATCGATGTCTGTGCTGTGACTGAAACCTGGTTCAAGGCTCCTGAGAGCACCCCAGCACTATCAGGTTATACCTCATATCATGCGTTCTGGCCCCAAAATCCGGACTGAACCACAAACGGGAGTATCCATATTCATAAAGGATACCCACACCTCCAGGTTAGTGGCAATGCACGAAGCATCGGAGACCATCCAGGTGCAATTAACCATAGGTAAAACTGCCCTACAGTTTGTAACATGCTACAGACCACCTTCTCAAACTCAGGAAACCCACACAGCCTTCCTGAAGACACTGGAGAGTATGAATGTCTCTCCAAACACCATCATATTGGGTGACTTCAACTACCGAAACATAGACTGGGAACATTACTCAAGCCCCAACACCCTAGCCCAAAGGTTCCTTGAGTTCATAAACTCAAATGCTATGGAACAACTAGTCACCATTCCCACAAGAGGAGAAAATATACTAGACCTGATTATCACAAACATGGGGACAAAATGCTCCACACCAGAAGTATATCCCTCATTGGTGAGATCAGACCATAAATTAATCTCACTGGAGATCCACATCCCGCCCCCATCCCCAGCAAAAAAGACCACAGTGAAGAACTTCTCAAAAGCAAACTTCACACTTCTTAAGACTGGAGTGGTATCCTTAAGGCCCCCGAGCCAGTGGAAACCACAACCCATGCTGCTGAAACCCTTACAAATGCCTTCTACGAGCACCTCCAGGAATGTATGGATCAAGCAATCCCTAATAAAATCAAGACCCTTTCCAAGGCAGGCACCCGGTCTGGTGGACCCCAGCCATAAACAAACTCTACAACAAGAGGAGAAAGCTACTACATGACAGAGCAAAATCCCTAAAAGGGAAGGCATCTCTGATCAATACTAGCAAAAAACTATGATCACTCATAAAATCATCCAAGGCCAACTTTGAGAGAAAAATCGCTAATGACACAAAAGACAATCATAAAGCTTTCTTTAGCTATGTTAGAAACCTGGGTGGAAACTCCCAGATATGCTCAGAATTAGTCCAAAATGATAAAAAAATCACTGAACCCACAGACATTGCCAACATACTGGCAGACAGGTTCAGTGCAAATTCCCCCCCTCCCCCCCCCAAAAGGAGAAATATCTATCCCACCAGAGTCTAGCCTCTCAAACATCTCAGATGCCCATGTGAGAGCTGCTCTCTAAAGCAAAAAACACAGCATCAATGGGACCGGACGGTGTCCCCGGCTGTGTGCTACACGAACTCAATGAGGACCTAAACCCACACATAAGGCTGCTGTTTAATCTTAGCCTTACTACAGGATACGTACCCAAAGAATGGCGTATGGCAACTGTGGTCCCACTCCACAAAGGCGGTGCTTCTACGGACCCTGGAAATTACCGCCCCATAAGCTTGACGAGCCTTGTCTGCAAAGCTATGGAGAGGATCATAATGGAACTCATAAAGAAAGAAATTGGGGACCTACAGACACTGGATCCTACCCAATTTGGCTTTGTCAAGGGCAGATCCTGCCTCTTGAACTTGGTCGACTTTTTCGAAACAGTCACTAAGGCCATTGATGAGGGTAAGGCAGTTCACACAGCCTACCTTGACCTAGCAAAAGTGTTCGACACAATACCCCACTCGGGCATCATAGAAAAGCTCACCAGCTTAGATGTAAACCCATATGTCACAAGATGGGTTGCAAACTGGCTCAAGGACAGAACACACAGGGTTAGAGTTGCTGGTGCCATGTCAGACTCTAAGCTGGTCATGAGCGGTGTCCCACAGGGCTCAGTCCTGGGCCCCCTCTTGTTTGGCATTTATTTTTCTGAAGTGCAGGCAAACATAGGGGGATTGTGGCTGACAAAATTTGCAGATGACTGCAAACTGGGCACCATAATTGACACTCCATCAGACACAGACATCCTCCAGAGAGGTCTCATAGAAATGGATAACTGGTGCCAGAGCCATGGCCTTAAGCTAAATGCCAAAAAATGTATAGTCATACCCTTTGGGAAAAACAAGGTAACCCCAAATTACCACATAGGTGGTAATCCATTAAACACGGAAGAAGTTATCAGGGACCTGGGGACCCAAGTTGACAGTAACCTCTCTTTTGACCCTCACATTGCCAAAGTGGTTAGGAAGACCTTCTACATTGCCCACCTGATCATGAAGGGATTCACATCCAGATCAGGAGAGGTCATTGTACCCCTGTACTCTTCACTTATCAGACCAATGATTGAGTACAATGCCCCATTCGGAATGTACCTTACCCGACACCTGCAGCAGTTAGAAAGACCCCAAAAGTTCCTCACCAAAAGGATAAAGGGGCTCAAACATATGTCATACGATGCCCGAATGAAGAAACTCCAGCTCTATTCAGTCGCATACTGTCTGCTCAGAGGTGATCTGTGCCTGACATGCAAGGCCATGTCCAACCCGGAATTAATGGACATGCTCCACCTCAAAAAATCCAAATCCACCAGAGCCACGAGAGCAAGAGACTTAAACCTCAACACGGATATAAATAGGACCTGCTGGAGGGACAGATTCATCACCCAGAGACTCCCTACACTATGGAACAGAATCCCAGTCCATGTGAGGCAGAGCCCCTCACTGACTCTGTTCAAGAGAAATCTTGACGAGTGGATGGGAGATTGTAGGTTTACCCCGTGAATCATCTCTGTATCACTGCTGGACAGAGGCACAGCAAACTAATGGGTATAGTATTCTCATCCTAAGGGGTGGTGAAAGCCACACACACTCTGGCTAGGCTTACAAATGCTCTAGGGCAGATAGCCTAGTATGAACCTATGAACCTATGAACCTCTGAACCTAAGGGTGGGTGCTCTCCTTGGTGGCCTTAAGTTATTTGCCCCTCTCAGGAACTGTTTGATAAGAGGGTTCGAGAAGAGAGGTGGCTCAGTGTTGTAATGAGCAGAAATGGCTGAGGCTTGTATCTTAATGGAGAAGGACAGGCCTTTGTGAAGTAGATCTGCTAAATAATCCAGGATTAGAGGCAGGGAGGGCAGAGTTGTGTCCTCTCCTTCAGATTAAATCCAGGAGCAGAACCTTTTCCACTTATCAGCATAGGATTTTCTTGTACTGGGTTTTCTGGCTTCAAGAATAACACCCAGCATCTGCTTGCTTAGGGCTGCTGGGAGAGAATTCAAGGAATAAGCCAGGCTGCAAGATTCAGGGTTTGCAGTTGTGGATGCAAAATGTGTCCCTCCTGCTGAGAGAGCAGTGTTGGGTTCTGATGTAGGTGCCAGGGTGGCACCGGTGATAGGCTGCACAGGAGTAGGTATCAGTGCTGGCGTGACCAGTCCGGGGCAATCAGAATTGTCATTGATCTGTCTTGTCTTATCCTGAATAATACTCTTGAGAAAAGGGGCAGAGGGGGAAAGACATAGACCTGGAATAGAGATTTACCCACTGAAAAGATAGGGCAGCCACTTTCCAGGCCTTGCTGTGAGGATTCCTGGTGCAGAATTTGCTGAGCTGGTGGTTGTAAAGGGAGGCAAAGAGATCCACCTCTGGGGTCCCCCATTTCTGAATCAGAAGGTCGAATTGCAGTCTTTTAGTTCTTTCTTGTCATTGCTGCCTGGAGTGCCTGCCTTGTATTTTTGGAGTGCCGAACAAAAGGAGATGACCAATGAGCTGAGTGACTCCTGTTACAGGTTTCTTACATTGCATTCCTCCTTTGATGTGCATGCACGGATTTCCCTGCTGTGTTTTTTAGTCAGTGACTGTCTCAGTAGTGCAGTCAGTGTTCTAAATTAACTTGCACTTGACTTGGAGCAAGTCGGATGAAAAGAGACTCTTGGATTTTTTTTTTTTGTGCACAACCCCCCCCCCCCCCCCTCAATCCTGAACCACTCCAAATCTGTATAGCAAGCAGCCAGCTAACCAGCCCACAAAACGTAGCCTGTGCCCTGGCCTGACCCACCTTCATGAATAAATCAATCCAAAAGCTGCAAGGTATATTTTTTTTAGTGCTGCACAAAAACCGCAAGGTAAGAAATGTTGTATGTATGTATGTGTGTGTGACTACTAAGTAAATTGTGGTGTGTGTGTGTGTGTGTGTGTGTGTGTGTGTGTGTGTGTGTGTGTGTGTGTGTGTGTGTGTGTGTGTGTGTAGTATTAAGTAAATAGTTGTTGGTATATGTTTGTAGAGTATTAAGTGCATTTTGGAGTGGGTATATATGTAAAGTGTTAAGTAAACTATGGTGTGTGTGTGTGTGTGTGTGTAAATTATTAGGTAAATTGTGGTGTGTATGTGTGTTCTAGTCTGTATGCTGCAATAACTTGAAAATGCGTAAGCCGATTACATGTGTTACAGATGGCACATGCAAGTCAGGGCAAAGGGTAGCTGATAATTACATCAGAAACTGAGCTTATGAAATTGCTACATAAATTGGAAAGTGAGTATTTAATGCAGCACACCGGAGGCATATTTTAGGACCAAGGTATATATGTTATGGTAAATCAGTAGTTCCAGTTTTGTTTTTATAATCATATCAACCAATTGGTTAATGACTGTTATAGAATTATAGCTTATAGCACAAATATTTATAAAGTCTAGGAAATTGGAAATGAAGTAATTTCTTGTTAGTTACATTAGACCCAAACTTGATATGAATTAACTATATGGAAACCTTATAAGAAAACAAGCATGAATGAACTGGAAAGTGTCCAGTGGAAATATACCAAGGGCATCTATGGATATAAAAAGTTATTCTGAAAGACTAAAATATCTGAAGTTGTGCAGTGTCTCATATAGATAGTTAAGAGGAAACCTTATTTAGTTATAGAGGGCATTTAGAGACAGCTACCTCTGGGAAAATTTGAGATCATCAAAAAGTAGTAGAGAATCGTCAGACAACCTATGTAACAGATTCTGTAGGAATGAGAAGTGTACTAATTGCTTCTCTGAGAGAGCAGCTGATGTGTGGAAAAGACTGCCAAATTACATTAAAGCAAACACTAGGTTAGATATTTTTAAGAACAGCCTGGATGCCTATTATGGAAACAACTGTTTTGGTATATTGGCAGGCTAGAAGGGCATTATTTCCCATGCTTGAAATATTTGTATGTAAAGGCCGAGAAACAGGGACAGATTACAAATACTGCTCCTATAAACTTAGAAAGTTGATAGTTTGCTGGTATTAGTTCCAGAGTTTGCCACTGTTTTTGCACAACGTAATCATTTAACTAGACTTGTTTATGATCCCTGTGCAGCTCTGATAAACTCTTACTACAAGTCTATAAACACAACAAGAACATAGGTAAAATACTCTATAAACACTCCAAGTCCCTTACCTGGAACAATCTTCCACTCCATATTAGAAGTCATACCTTCCTTCCTAACTTCAAACATGACCCGATAGTGTGCCTCCACAACAACCCTTTATGTACCTGTTATCATCCTACTTAACCCCTCCCTCTCCACATACCCACTTCACCATAAGTCTGATCTATAAGACCTTTTTCCTCTTTCACCAACTGCTCTGCTTTCTGTACCCTCCCTCTAGTTCACTACATCCCTCCTTTACTACTATCTTCTTTTGCACCATTTCCTCTTCTGACCTACGGTCCCTTGTGCAGTCACCCCTCTCTACGTTTTACTCCCACTCTACTTTCCCTCAATTCTGAAGCCCCTGCGCTTACACATTTCTTCTTCTAGCCACTAATCTAATTATACCTTGTTTCTTTTCATTATATTACCTACAACCTTAACTTCCTTCCTGCTTACCTGCTGAATTTACTATTGTTGTTTCTCCTGTTACAACCTATTACTACACGTTTTGTATATATAGCTATGCACTATTCCATTGAGTACATTATGTTCTTCTTATCCATTATATCCATAAGATTGTTTTGCTCTTTAATATTGTTAATTTGTCTCTATTTGTATGTTTGTTTGGGGCTTCTCCCCTTGGGTCTCCACTGAAAAAGGGTAAATTCTTACCCAGCTGGACCAACCCGGTTAACAAATGCGAAATAAATAAATAAAAAATAAATGTGCTGGGCTACAATTGCCACTCATGTTGGTCTAGGAGATTTCTGCTCAAGTCGTCTGCCTGGCAGGAATTGAGCTTGCAGATGGACTTGCATGTCTAAGGCCGTTTGCCACAGGGCCATGGCTAACCTGCAGAGTGGGTAGGAGTGGGTTCCCCCCTACCTGTTGATGTACCACATAACTGTGGTGTTGTCTATTTTTATTAGCAGTTGTCCTGGAAAGAGTTAGGATCTGAAAGCTGTCAGGGCATTCTGCACAGCTACCATCTCTTTTTGGTTGATGTGCAGATGAATTTGACTTGGGCTCCAGTGGCCCTGAATGCATTTGCCGTCCATGTGTACTCCCCAGGCATAGTCTGATATGTCTGTGGTTAGGGTCTGGGTGGCATGGGGTTCAGAAAGGGGCAGTTCCTTGTTGTGGTTGCATGCTTCTCCCCACCAAAGGAACTCTGTCCATCGATAGGGTATGATAGGAATGACTGTTTCCAGGTCTTGAGAATGTTGGCACCAAAGATTTCTTAAGTGCCACTGAAGTTTCCTCACATGCAGTCTTGCATACGGAATTAGCAGTATACATGAGGCCATGAACCCTAGGGCCTGGAGTATTTTTCTTGCGGATAGCTGGGTTCTGGTGGCCATTTGTTTGAAGTAGGCTGTCAGACAGACTTGTTTTTATGAAGTGAGGAATGCCATCTGGGATGTTGTGTCCAAGTTTGCTCCCAGGAATACAATATTTTGACTGGGTACAGGTTTTGATTTCTTTTCATTGATGGTGTACCCCAAGGAAGTGAGAAGGTATTTCACAAATCTCAGGTGTTGCAACAGCAATTCCTTGCTGTCTGCCTGAATCAGACAGTCGTCCAAGTACGGGTAAATTTGGATATTTCTCTGCCTGCAGTATGCAATGGCTGGAGCCAGGCATTTTGTGAAAACTCTGGGCACAGTAGAGAAGCCAAGGGGAAGTGCAGAGAACTGATAATGCATAGATCCTGCTCTGAAACGTAGATACTTCCTGCATGACTCCCTTATGAGGATGTGCAGATAGGCTTCTTTTAAGTCTAGGGTGACTAACCAGGCATCCTTGGCTAGCATCGGAAGAAGCTGTTGCAGGGTAAGCATTTTGAATTTTAGTACCACCAGGAAGGTGTTGAGAATTGAAAGATCCAGAAATGGGTGCCAAGAGCTCTCTTCCTTGGGTACCATGAAGAGTCTGGAGTAGAATTCTTGACCCCTCTGTTCTACTGGAACCGGGTGAATAGCTTTGACATTGAGCAGGGAAGCTACTTGGCTTTGAGCCTCTGCCCACTGGTTTGGAGGAAGGTCTGGAAACCCGCTTGGGGTTGGCAGTGAATGGAAATAAAATTTGTACCCCTGGGATACAATGTTGAGGACCCACTGGTCCTGTGTGGACATCCAGTTTTTTGCATGAAGGGCAAGCTTTCCTCCTAGGGGCACAAGCAATTGGGCAGGGCTGGAGAGTGGAGTAAGGAAGTCATTGTCAGTTTTTTTCCGTAAGGAGGTGGCTTACCACTCCCTGCTTTAGGGGTGGGGGCACTCCATTGCTTAGATCTCTGCATACTCTGAGACTATAGTCTGGGTGGTCTGTTTCCCCTGGGTCTGGTTTGAGAAGGCCTGGAGGGGGCTGAAAAGGACCAGTGTTTGGAAGGGCAATGCCTACTGAATCTAGGGGGTTGCACTTATAAGAATTATTTTACAGTCTGCATAGACTTAGCTTTTTCTTCCATCTTTTTAAGAACCTCTTCTGCTTTGGTGCCAAACAAACTGTCCTTGTTCAAAGGAGCATCTAGTAACTTTGATTTGACATGGTCTGGCAAGGTTTGCTCTTTGAGCCAAGGATGTCTTCTCAATACAGAGCCAGTGACTGCTACCCGGCAAGATGCTTCTAGGGCGTCAAAGCCACACTGCAAAGTATGCTTGCTGACTTGGCTTGCAGAGTGCATAAACTACTGCAATTATTTATTTTCTGCACAGTCTGTAAAGGTTGCCACTTTTTGTTTAATAAGTTCCATAATATGTTGCTGGTACTTCAGCATGTGAAACTGACAATTCAATGTCCTAATAGCAAGAGTTGCAGAGGTATATACTTTCCCACCCCATCTGTCCAAAGCTCTGGAATCCCTGCCAGAAGTGGGATTCTTGGCTGTAGTTGCCTTGATACCTTTAGGCCCCTGCGTAATAATCTCTAGGTCAGCAGTAGGATTCTTGAAAATAAATTTGTGAGTGTCAGGTACTCTCTGTAGTACCTCTATGTTTTCCTAGGGGCAGGAGGTAAAGTGTCAAGAGTAAGACTGGATTCCATAAAAACATCATCAACAACATCCAGGACAGGGGGTGTTGCTAAAGGCCTGTGCTGAGGCAACTCTAGGAATTCTCTGAGTCTCTTTTTGGACTGAGGATAGTCTTGGCATTCCCAGTGGAAAGGTTCTCTTAAGGTATGCAAGGTTTCAACAAAAGAAAAATCCTCTGGAGGGAAGGCAGACAAAATGGATTCATCTGCATGAGTACTCATAGGTAGAGGGCATGTCTTCATAATCAGAAATCTCAAGAGTCATCGGACTCCTGGTCTGTAGAATCTATAGTGGACTGGTCTTTTACTCTTAGCAGGGGAAGGCTGACTTCCCCTAATCAGCATAATAAGGTCTTCGGCCATTTTAAGCATTTGTTTTTGTGGCATGGGATAAGGTAAATGTACTTTGGTCAGTTTTCTAGGCGTAATGCATTCTCATGGCCTAAGAAATTCGGTAGTTTTGGTTAAAAAAGAAGTCGTCGGTTTGAGTCGAACATCGGTTGAGCAAAGAACTGCCTCAGAAGCCGGTGCCTGCACAGCGGCACCGGACCCATCCAAGGTAGAGACATCTTCAGGTTCCATAGTTGAAGAAGAGTCTTGCGGCACACTGGACTCTGAATGGGTCTCGGTAGAGGCCTGTGAATCCATTGAAGCGGGCATCAGGGGCTGCGAAAGCACCTCACTGAGTACTGACGGACTGGCGACTAGCTTAACGGAAGCATCGTCGTCAGCTTTAGACCTATGCTGCCTGTCTCTGTCCTTATCCTTACCTTTTTTCGGAATATCGGTAGTTGGATTGCTTACAAAAGCCATTTCAGAATACGGACATAGAGAGCGAAAGAGTTTAGCGACAAAGCGAGCCTGATGATGAATGGTTCAGGCGTTAAACAAGGCACAAAACCGACAGCGAGGTACGTCATGGTCTGGGCCTAAACAGGTGATGCAGTAAGAATGAAAATCTCTGTGAAGTATTTGCTTTCCACAGGCAAGACATTGTTAACTTTTTCTGACATCAGTTAGAGCAAGAAAAAAAGATCCCCAATGGGGTACTTAGCTTTAGAAGGCTTCAGCATTATTCAATTCGTAAACGAAAATTCAGGTAGCGGCTGACCGGCACTTGCAAACTGCTTCTACTTCGGGCTCCTCGGCAAGAAAGACTGATGTAATGGTGTCAGCTGCCTGTTTTTATACCCCTGATGACCTGACGTCAATCCTGGAGCGACAGCATCCGACACAGAAATACTAAGTCTCTGGTATTCAGGCAGACTGAGTGCTACCTGCAGGCAGACAATCCAAGTGTGATAACTGCAACAGTAAAATACGAAGAACATGGGGGCATTCGTTTTTACTGTAGAAAGCCAATTGGTATGTTTGTATCAATTGGATAACTGTAGCAAGCAACCATGAAGCACAAGTACCAAGTGCAGGAAAAAAAGGGATGCAAGAACTGGACTTCTCAATCGTGCCCCCTCCCCTAACATATTGCATGCCTCTGCACCCCTCAGACTCTCAGCTTACTTTACATATTACAGTGTAGACGTAGGTTCATAGGTGTGTACTAGGCTAATGGCCCTGGAGCCTTTACAAGCCTAGCCCATAGAATTGCCCTGGCATCATGCCACCTGACGTTATTTGCCAGTGCCTCTATCAAGCAGAGCTAGTGCAGTGATCCCCTGGGTGAACTTTCTATTTCCCATCCACTCATCAAGACTTCTCTTTAAGAGGGCCAATGAGGTGCTCTGCTTGACATGTATGGGAAGTTTATTCCATAGCATGGGCAGTTTCTGTGTTTTGAACCTGTCCCTCCAGCATGTTCTGTTGATTGTGGTAATGAGGATGAGGTCTCTGGAGCATGTGGTGCGGAGAGATTTGTATTTCTTTACTATAGCATTTCTAACAGAGCTGGGTCAGACATGGCTTTGTAAGTCAAGCAGAGATCGCCTCTTAGTAGACAATATGAGACAGAGAATAGCTGGAGTTTTTTTTGAGTCTGCCCATGTAGGACATGTGTTTAAGGTCTAGAATCCTCTTCGTGGGGTACTTTTGTGGCCTTTCCAGCTGTTGCATGTGTGTAGTGAGGTACATGCCAAATGGGGCATTATACTCTATGACTGGCCTAATGAGGGAAGAGTAGAGAGAGATGATGACCTCTTTCTTCCCGGATGCAAAACCCGTGGTAATGAGATGTGCCACACAGGACTTTCTGACCACAGTGGCAATGTGGTGGTCGAAGGAGAGGTTGCCATCAACCTGTGCCCCCAGATCTCTTATAACACCTTCAGTGTTTAGTGGGGACGGAGTTTTTCTCAAAGGGGATGATGACACATTTTTTGGCATCAAGCTTAAGGCCATGGTTTCGACACCAGTCATTGGTCTCAGTGAGGCCTTTCTGTAGGATATCTACATCACTTGGGGAGTTAATAATGGCTCCCAGCTTGCAGTCATCTGCAAGCTTGGTCAGCCAGAGTCCTTCTGTGTTGACCAGGATGTCTGAGAAGTAGATGCCAAACAGGAGAGGACCCAGGACTGATCCCTGTAGGACTCCACTCATGACTGGTCGGCAGTCTGACTTGGAGTCCGCTACTTTCACACTATGGATTCCACCTGTGAGCCAATTTGCAACTCACCTAGTGAGATAGGGGTTGATGCCTAGTTTGGTGAATTTATCAATAATTCCTGAGTGGGGAATGGTATTAAAGGCCTTGGCCAGATTAAGATAGGCTGTATGAACTGCCTTGTCTCATCCATAGCTCTGGTTACTGACTCAAAGAAGTCAACCAGGTTGAGAAGGTATGATCTACCATTCACAAAACCAAACTGCATGGGATCCAGAGTTTGGAGATTCACTATATCCTTGTTAATTAGGTCCGTGATGATGCACTCCACAGCCTTACATATCAGACTCATCAGGCTAATGGAGCGATAATTCCCAGGGTCTGTAGTCACTCCCCCTCTATGGAGAGGGATGACTGTTGCAGTGCGCCATTTAGTAGGGACAAAGCCTAAGGTGAGGCTGTGACTGAACAGGGCACACAGATGTGGTGCCAGTTCACTTTGTAGTTCATGTAGAACACATCCAGGGATATTGCTGGGTCCCAAGTAAGCTGTATTCTTGGCCCTGGGCAATGCAGCTTGCAGCTTTAACCTGTGCTGCAGTAAAATGCTGGGTGACTGGCATTCCTCCGGTATTGTGATAGTCCTTTGGGAGGGGGGGTGGGGAGAGGTGTAAAGTTAGCACTGAATCTGTCGGCCAGTATGCTGGCAATATCTGTTGGGTCAGTATAGGAGGTACCATTGTGCAGTAACTCAGAGCAAACCTGGGTATTGCCGTGGAGATTCTTGATATAACTATAGAAGGCGTTGTGGTTGTGTCTGCTGCAATTCTGCCTTCATATCTGGCTTTAGAGGTTTTCATGAGGGATCTCAACTGTTTGTTGAGGTTAATAAGGGAGTTTTTGCCGTCTTGGGACTTTAGCTTTTTCTGCAACAGTTTCTTCGTTCTGTTGTAAAGTTTATTAATACGAAAAATCAAACACTGCTTGCACCACGGACTGCAAAGGAAATAATTTTATTTTTCCACAGTTAAAGCACACAGCTTGAGCGCTTTTCTTCCCTTCAACAGGGATTTCATCAGAATCAATTACTAAAGATTTAATTCACCTTTATATACTCCCCTCTTAATTAATAATTAGTTGCATCATGCCTTAGATGCATTTTTTAAAAAAAAAAAAAAAAAAAAAAAAGAAGAACTGCACACAATAATCCATAAGCAGGATTACTGTGTGCATTTCTTCTTTTTTCTCTTCTTTTTTTAAATGCATCTAAGGGATGATGTAACTAATTATTAATTAAGATGGAGTACATAAAGGTGAAATAAATCTTTAGTAATTGATTCTGATGAAATCCCTGTTGAAGGGAAGAAAGTGCTCAATCTGTGTGCTTTAACTGTGGAAAAATAAAAATATTTCCTTTGCAATCCGTGGTGCAAGCAGTGTTTGAGTTTTCATATTAGTGGCATTTTTGGCACTGTTTCAGCTCTTTTTTGAAGAGTTTATTAATGGCGGGGGACCACGAGATTGGTTCCTTTTTTTGGAGGACAGCGTCTTGGTTCTGTTGGATATGGCTAGTTCCATGCATTTATGTATGTGTTTGTACAGTGCATTGGTGCATGATTTGGCAGTCATGCATCTATTTTCCATTGACATGGGTGCCGTGAAGTTAGCCACCTCTGTTTTTAGGAGCCCAAAGTCAGCTTTAGAGAAGTTTTTCATGGTGGATACGGTTACTTTTGTGGGGGGTGTGGGTGAGATGTGGATTTCCATGGTGATTAGTTTGTGGCCGGATCTAACCAGGGAGGAATTGACTATTGGTGTAAAGCAACAGTTGCCCATGTTAATAATAACCAGGTCAAGGATGTTGCTTCCTCTAGTTGGGGTAAGAATGAGCTGGTCCAGGGCATTGGAATTGATAAATTCCAGGAAGTTTTGGGCCAGTGGACTGGTGCATGATTAATTTTCCCAGTTGATGGAGGGGTAGTTGAAGTCACCTAGTATGAGAGTGTTGGGGTGGACCCTAACAGTTTCTAGGGTGCTTAGAAATGTGGAATGAGAGTCTTGTGACATGGTTGGGGACCTATAGCAGGCTACGACCTGAATTGCCATCTTACTCAATGTTAGTTGTACCTGAAGTATCTCAGATGTGTTATGCTGGGCTACTAGTCCGGAGGTGTGCATATCCTTTATGAATATAGAGACACCACTGCCTTTGGAGCTTTAGTCCATGTTCTGGGGCCAAATGGTGTGGAATGAGATATAGCCTGGTAGCACAGGGGTGCTTTCTGCTACTTTAAACCAGGTCTCCGTTATAGCACAAACGTCGATGTTCTCCATTTTGATGAGTGCTTCGAGCAAGTGTATCTTTAGATTTAGACTTCCAGCATTGAGCAGCATGAGCCTCAGATTACATTTATTTATAGCTGTTACAATGATAATTTGGTCTTTGGAACATCACCTAAAAAAGGCACTACAGGTGTGGCAAGAGCCTTAGCCAGTATCCAGAAACCCAGGGGTGACAGATGCAAGCCATCTCTGGCAAAGCATCGAGGTCTGTCAATCATGTTATCCCAGGCAAACAGATACTGGATCTCCTTAGAATGATACCAAAAACTTAGCCAATTGTTGAAGTCAATCATTTTCTGCTTGTACTGTGGTATCCTTCTGGGTGATGGTAAGATGCTGCTCAGGGCTAGAGTCATATCTCCCTGGGCCACATAATCCGAAAGGTCCTCCATAACTCTTTTCATGTAGTCCAGGGAAGTGTGCCTCAGGTTATTCACACCCACGTGGACAGTGACAGAGGCATATTTGTACTTGTTGTGGAGTGACAAGAGTGCATGTGTTATGAGTAGGACTCTGGCACCTGATAGACAGGTGACTGTTACCTTCTCTTTATTCAACCTAGTGAGTGGGACATCAGTGTGCCTCACTATTGAATCACCTAGGATTAGTGTATTGGGCAAGCTGTTTTGCCTTAGCGGCTTAGGTTGAGGGGCACACTCTGCAGGTGATCTATGTGTCTTGTGGTTTGTGCTGTGTTGTGGTGGTTGAGTGCATTTCTGCCTTGGAGGTCTTTGCTGTTTGGGTAGATTTCTATTGAGAGTCTCTGAGTAAGTGGGTGTGTGGTTTGTGTTTTTATGTGAGGGCTGTCTTGGTGGGTGTTCTGGAAGGCTATGTGTTGCATGCTGTGTGGTGCAGCTATTCTGGTCTTGGCTTGAGAGTGCATTGCTTCCAATTTGGATATATAAGTGCATCTCTCACAAGTCTGAATGTTGGAAGGTAAGAGGAGAGGGTTGTCTGTGTACATGAGGCAGTTGCTACACTGCCTCAGAATGCCCAAGTTCACCAGGTTAATAGGAGAAAGCACAGGGAACTGATCTTTAGACACACCAGGAGGGATGGTCACTATTACCAAGTACTGGAGCTATTTCCTTATACAGGAAAAATGTCAGTCAGGGTGTCTGAGTCTGTACAGAGCACTGGCAAACATCTGAGTGGAAACTAATACACAGACCCTGAAAATTTAAGGATGAAGTATTTAGGCAGATATTCTTAAATTAGGAAGAAATCAAGCAGTACTTACGGAAAAATTAAGAATCAGGTTGTCAAGAATGATGAAGAGGGAAGTCGCATGAATGGCTACTGCCTGCTCACTACTAATGCTGGTCTCAGCACAGCTTCACTCTTTTGGGATACAATACTCCTTTGCTGCTTCTCTCACCAGAAGCAAAATGTTAGCACCAATCCCAGGAAGAGAAGCAGGCCAAGGCCTGTTTGGTGATCCACAGTTGTTCAGTTAGGGTGTGTTGAAAAGATACATAAAAAGGAAAGTTGAAGAATAAGACTGAATTTCTTTCCTTAATCATGTTTTCTTTCAGGGCATCATTGGATGAAACGTTATTAAAAGAAAATGTAAAGTAAACCTCAGAGCAATGAAAAACACAATGGTCTCTGTCAGCCTTGCAGTCTATAGGTCCACAACTTAATGGGGTTCATAGGTACTAGGCTATTGGCCCTAAGGCCTATATAGGCCTAGCCAAAAGGTACCCTGGCTTTCGCCACCCAAGAAAATTATTTTCCTGTGCCCAGAGCCACAGAGGTGATACCTGGGGTGAATTTCCTATTTCCCATCTACTCATCGAGATTTTTCCTGAAGAGTGCTAATGAGGAGCTCTGTTTGACATAGATAGGTAGTCTGTTCCAGAGTATGGGGAAGTCTCTGGGACAGGAATCTATCCTTCCAGCATGTTCTGTTTATTGTGGTGACAAGGTTTAGGTCCCTAGAGGGTGTAGCTCACAGAGATTGGGATTTCTTTAAGTGGAGCATGTCTAAAAGCTCTGGGTTTGACATAGCTTTGTGTGTTAGGCAGAGATCGCCTCTGAGTAGGCGATATGCGACGGAGGAAAGCTGCAGTTTTTTTTAGACGGTCTGCATAGGGCATCTGTTTGAGGCAGGTAATCCTCTTTGTGAGGTATTTCTGTGACCTTTCCAGTTGTTGTAGATGTCTTGTGAGGTACATACCAAAAGGGGCATTGTACTCTATAATGGGTCTAATGAGTGACGAGTAGAGGGGAACAATGACCTCTTTTTTCCTGGATGAGAAACCTTTTGTGATGAGGTGTGCCACACAGAAGGATTTCCTGACTACTGTGGCAATGTGATTATCAAAGGAGAGACTACTTTCCACCTGTGTCCCAAGGTCTCTTATCACACTTTTGGTGTTAAGTAGACTACCACCTAAGTGGTAGTTCATGGGTACAGAGTTTTTACCAAAAGGGATGACAATGCACTTTTTGGCATTGAGCTTGAGGCCATGGCTTCGACACCAGGCAACAGTCTCAGCAAGGCCCTTTTGTAGGATGTCCACATCTTTTGGAGTTTTGATTATGGCTCCTAGTTTGCAGTTATCTGTGAACTTTGTTAGCCAAAGACCTTCTGTGTTAGCCTCTACTTCAGAGAAGTAGATACCAAAAAGGAGAGGACCCAGGACTGAACCCTATGGTAATCCACTTGTCACTGGTCTGAAGTTGGATTTGGCATCTGCTTTCACAGTGTGGGTTTTGTCAGCGAGCCAGTTGGCAACCCATCTTGTGACATTGGGATTTATACCAAGTTTAGTGAGTTTATCTATAATTCCAGAGTGGGGGTGGTGTCGAAAGCCTTGGCAAGATCTAGATAGGCTGTGTGAACTACCTTACCCTCATCTACAGCTTTGGTGACTGCTTCAAATAAGTCCATCAGGTTTTGAAGACATGATCTGCCTTTTACAAACCCGAACTGGCTGGGGTCCTGAGTTTGGAGATTACCAATGTCATTGTTAATAAGTTCCATGATGATACGTTACATAGCCTTGCATACCAGGCTTGTTAGGCTAATGGTGCGGTAGTTTCCGGGGTCTGTGGTGGCTCCCCTTTTGTGGAGTGGGATAACCGTCACTGTGCGCCATTCAGTGGGCACACAGCCTGAGGTGAGGCTATGACTGAACATGGTACTTAGGTGGGGTGCCAGTCCGTTCTGTAATTTATGTAGAACACAACCTGGGATGTTGTCAGGTCCCATGGATGCTGTGTTCTTGGCTTTGGATAGTGTGTTTTTTACCTGTGCAGCCGTGATTACAGGAACTTTGCATTCTGCTGGTATAGAGATGGGCCCTTTAGTGGATGACAGGGGGGTAAAGTTAGCACTGAACCTATCTGCCAGGATGTTGGCAATATCAGTTGGCTCTGTATATTTAGTGCCATTGTGCTGTAACTCAGAGAAGATCTGAGTGCTGCCATTGAGATTCTTGACATAGCTATAGAAGGCTTTGTGGTTGTCTTTAGAGTCAGTGGCGATTTTGTTTTCGTAACTAGCTTTGGAGTATTTTATGAGAGATCTTAGCTTCTTACTGAGGCTGACCATGGAGTTTCTCCAGTCATGGGATTTTACTCCCTTTTGCAACAGTTTCTTTCTTCTGTTGTAGAGTTTGTTTATGGTAGGGGACCACCAGATTGGCCTCCTTTTTTTGGAGGATAGCATCTTGGTTCTGTGAGGGATTGCACGAGCCATGCACTCATGTAAGTGCTTATAAAGTGCATTTGTGTAGGATTCAGCAGTCATACCTCTATTGTCCGTCAGTATGGGTGTCGTGAAGTTTGCCACTTCTGTCTTAAGTGTGAAGTTGGCTTTGGAGAAATGTTTTACTGTGGTTTCCCTAATAGGGGGTGGGGGAGGGAAGTGGATGTCTAGGGTGATTAGCTTGTGGTTGGATCTGACCAACGAGGAATTGACCCCCCCACCACGGGTTATGCTGAGCTCACAGAAACAGACTTGAGTGCTGAAACTAAAAAACTGGCTAGTTCTAAGAAACAAAATTAAGCTAGAAGGCTTCCCTCCAACACAGAAAGGCTTGGGGGGCTTAGAAGCCCACAAATAGTCCTGGACACAGCAAATCTGTATCCAGACTAGACTACCCACAGGAAAGGCAGGAAACAAGCTTAGAAATCTTTTTTTTTTTTTTTTTTTTTTTTAAGTGGAAAGAGAGAGATCAGGAGCAGAAACTAAGCTGATTGGCCTTATCAAATGTTCTCCATGTATTAGGGTAGAATGAGCTAATGACACTAGACTGGGAGGAGGGTCCCAGATCAAATTTACAATAGGGGCGGGCAACTGCAAAGCCACCAACTAAGTGCAGAAATGTTTCTCTCAGCAGAAAAGCAGCAGTGAGCCTTTAAATGAAAGTTTTAAACAGATAAAGGAGTCTCTATAGAAAGCTTTTAACTGCAAACAAGTTATCAGAATCAAACAACCCAACAGATATGGAATAAAAGTGGACAATTTCCAGTTAATACCTCACACAGTGAAACTGGCTAGAAAAATATACAGTAGACAAAGTGCTATAAATAACTTGAAAAAATAAGCAAAAAAACAGGATACTTAATGTTATATACTATAGATCCAAGTTTGCTCAGTGTCCTTCCTTCGATTAGCTCAGTGTGAAATGGCAGAAACATTCACAAACTTAACTTCTTAGGTAAGGGGATCCAGTATCTGTCTGCCTGGGAAGACATGATCGACAAACCACGATGCTTTGCCAGAGACGGTCTTGCACCTGTCACCCCTGGGATTCAGGTTACTGGCTAAAGCTCTTGCCACCCCTATAGTGCCTTTTTTAGGCAAGGTTCAAAGGATAAAATCACCACCAAAACAGATACAAGCATGCAAAATCTGAAGGTAATGCTACTCAATGCTAGAAGTCTAAACCTCAAAATGCACTCTCTCGAGGCACTCCTAAAAATGGACAACATCGATATCTGTGCAGTAACTGAGACCTGGATCAAGGCTCCAAAGAGCATCCCTGCAGTACCAGGCTACAACTCTTACCACACTTTTCGGCCACAAAACCAAGACCGAAACACTAAAGGTGGAGGAGTGTCCATATTCACCAAGGATATTGACACCTCCAGGTTAGTTGCCCAACACAATGCATCTGAAATTCTCCAGGTGCAGCTAACACTAGGTAAGACTGCAATCCAAACTGTAGCTTGCTACAGATCCCCCACCATGCCCCAAGATTCTCACTACACCTTTCCAAGCATACTGGAAAATACAACCAAACACCCTAATACTGGGTGATTTCAACTACCCTGCCATTAACTGGGAAAACTACTCGGGCACCAACTCCTTTTCCCAACGGTTCTTGGAATTCATAAATTCCAATGCCCTGGATCAACTAATCCATTGTCCCACCAGGGGCTCCAATATCCTAGACCTGGTCTTTACCAACATGGGAGATAGATGCTCCACACCGGTGGTCACCACCTCATTGGTCAGGTCTGACCATAAGCAAATCATCCTTGAAATCCACATCCCACCCCAACCCCCCAGTAATGAAACCTCCTTAAAAAACTTCTCCAAAGCCAACTTCATACTACTGAGGTCAGAAGTGACAAACTTCATGACACCCATGCAGGCAGATGGGATCTGAAAGTTCGACTGCAGAATCCTACACTAAGGCACTGTATGAGCACATCCACTCGTGTATGAATCGTGCCATCCCAAATATAACCAAGATGCTCTTCCCCAAAAAAAAAAAAAAAAAAAAAGAAGCCAATCTGGTGTCCCCTGCTATAAACAAACTATACAACAGAAGGAAGAAATTGTTGCAGAAAAGAGAAAAATCCCAGGATGCAAAAAACTCCCTCACCAGCCTCAGTAAGAAGCTGAGATCCCTCATAAAATCCTCAAAAGCTAGTTACGAAAATAGAATTGCCAAAGATTCCAAAGACAACCACAAGGCATTCTATAGCTATGACAAGAATCTAAATGGCAATGCTCAGATCTGCTCTGAGCTACAACAGAATGGCATTAAATACACTGATCCCAAGGATATTGCCAATATCCTGGCAGATCGATTTAGTGCCAACTCCACCCCCCCTCTTACTCCCTAAAGGGCCCATCTCAATAACAAAAGATTGCCAAATTCCAGTAATCACGGCCACACAGGTAGAAACTGCACTCTCCAAACTACGAATACAGCATCCATGGGACCAGATGACATCCCAGGCTGTGTACTACATGAACTACAAACTGAACTGGCACCTCACCTAAGTGTCATGTTTAATCATAGCCTCGCCTCAGGCTTCATGCCCACTGAGTGGCACACAGCTACAGTTATCCCACTCCACAAGGGCGGATCTGCCTTGGATCCTGGGAACTACCGTCCCATCAGTCTGACAAGCCTGATCTGCAAGGGCATGGAATGCATTATCATGGAACTTATAAACAAAGACACTGGCAACCTTCAAACACTGGACCCCACCCAGTTTGGGTTTGTGAAGGGCCGATCTTGTCTCCTGAATTGGATTGACTTCTTTGAATCAGTCTCCAGAGCTGTGGACGAGGGTAAGGAGGTCCACACAGCCTATCTGGACCTCGCCAAGGCCTTCAACACCATCGTCTACTCTGGAATCACAGATAAACTTACTAAGCTGGGCATAAATCCCTACATCACTTGATGGGTTGCCAACTGGTTTTCTGACAGAACCCACACTGTAAAAGTAGCCAATTCCAAATCCAGCTCCAGACAAGTGACAAGTGGAGTACCTCAGGGTTCAGTCCTGGGACCACTCTGTTTGGCATCTACTTCTCTGAAGTACAGGGCAACACTAAGGGACTCTGGCTAACAAAGTTTGCAGATGACTGCAAACTGGGAGCCATTACTGAATCCCCAAATGATGTGGACATTCTACAATAGGGCCTTACAGAAACAGATGCCTGGTGCCAGAGCCATGGGCTCAAGCTTAATGCCAAGAAATGTATAGTTATCCCCTTTGGAAAAAATTTGTACCCATGAATTACCACATAGGTGGCAGTACACTAAACATCGAAAGTGTGATGAGAGACTTAGGGACACAGGTGGACAGTGGTCTCACTTTCCATAAACACGTCACAACAGTCAGGAAATCCTTCTATGTGGCACACCTCATCACTAAGGGCTTTTCATCCAGAAAAAAGGAGGTCACTGTCCCATTGTACTCATCCCTCATTAGACCCATTATAGAGTGTAATGCCCCATTTGGTATGTACCTCACAAGACATCTGCAACAGCTGGAAAGGCCACAGAAATACCTCACTAAAAGAATCACAGGACTAAGGCAGATGCCATATGCTGACCGTCTAAAAAAACTCCAGCTATACTCTGTGGCATATCGTCTACTCAGAGGCGATCTCTGCTTAACATACAAGGCCATGCCAAACCCTGAGCTGTTGAACATGCTCCACTAAAAAGAAATTCCAATCCCTCAGAGCCACACGCTCCAGGGATCTAAACCTTGTCATCACAATGAACAAAACATGTTGGAATGATAGGTTCCCGACCCAGAGACTCCCCATACTCTGGAATAGACTGCCCATACATGTCAAGCAGAGCGCCTCATTGGCCCTCTTCAAAAGGAACCTTGATGATTGAATGGGAGATAGGAAATTCACCCCGGGGATCATGTCAGTCACCCTGCTAGACAGGGGTCCAGAGAAGTAAATATTGTGGGAAGAAATATCCAGGAAATTGTTATGGCTAGGCTTGTATAGGCCCTAGGGCCGATAGATTCATAGGTTGGTACTAGGCTATGAACAGAAAGTTGAAACCTGAGACAACGTTTAAAAAAAAAAGCTCAAAAGAACCAATGAGGTGCTTAGTCTGAGCTGTAGTCCAGGTGACCTCAGTCAGCCAATGGCCTTAAACAATTCTCTCTCACTGAAATGCATGATGGCTTTGGCTAAACCAAGATGTCCCTGAACATGTGCTCAGACACACAGCCTCCACAAACACTAGGCCCAAGGTTGTTTCCTTAATAGTTATTAGAGTGAGCAGTCTTGCCTAGTTAGGACATACTGAATGAATGAAGAAATACAGGAAAAATCTGAACAAAAAGACAAAAGTACAGTTTTGTACCTACCATAAATGTAGATGTTCGAGGATTCCATTGCTGCAGTCCTGACTATTGGGTATAGTCCGCGTCCCAGTCGGCCCGAATACCAGAGTATAAGGCTGACGTCGGTCATGGCGCCTTAGACTGACGTCAGTACGTCAGGGTACTAATGCGCATGACCGACGCCATTTCCTCAGTCTTTTCTTGCCCCAGATGTCAGAAGACCCAAAAAGACAAGTCCCAAAAAACCTGCACCAAAAAACATGTACAATATATACAACAATATATACAAGAAATATGAGCATGTAAACTCACCTACACAACCACCCCTAAACATAGAGGGGAAGGAGGGAGGGTAAATTGGACTGCAGCAATGGAATCCTCGAACATCTACATTTATGGTAGGTACAAAACTGTACTATGTTCTTCGTCTTCCATTGCTGCAGTCCTGACTATTGGGTAGAATCCCAAAGCAGAGGAAAGGGAGGCTGGCAAATTATAAGGAAGTAGGAGCTGATAACATGCCTTGCAAAACAGCAGTGGCAAAGCCAGCCCTAGACTTAGAGTAGATAGGAAGATGATAATGCTTAGAGAAAGTATGTACTGAACTCCAAGTAGCTGCTTCCAAAATATCCTTAGTTGCCACCCCCCTTAGAAATGCTGTTGAAGTGGCAGTAGCCCTAGTGGAATGAGGCCTAATCCCAGCTGGAATCTCCTTGCCATGATGGGAATAACAAAATGCAATGCAAAAGCCAATCCACGGGGAGATAGTTTGTTTTGACACAGGCTTGCCCTGTGAACTCAAGACAAAAGAAACAAACAACTGCTGAGACTGCCTAAAATCCTTAGTCCTGCTTAAATAATATCTCAATTGCCTGTGTACATCTAAAGTGTGCAAAATCTTTTCCCCTTTATTTTGGGGATCTGCATAAAAAGTAGGCAAATGAATAGTTTGGTTTAAAGCCACACTAGAAACCACCTTAGGCATAAAGGAAGGATTAGTACGTAATGATACCCTATCCTTATGGAAAATCAAAAAGGGCTCTACTGCCATAAGGGCCTGCAATTCAGACACCCTTCTACATGAAGTAATAGCCAACAGAAAAGCAGTCTTCCATGACAAGTATTTCAACTCAGCAGTAGCCGCAGGCTCAAAAGGTTGTAGAGTCAGTTTTTCCAACACAAAATTGAGATCCCAAGCAGGAGTAGGAGCTCTCGTGGGGTCTTATATTCTTTGCCCCTCTAAGAAACTGCTTGAACAAAGGATGCGAAAACAAAGGTGGGTCACAATCATAATGAGCTGAAATCGCTGCAGCATGAATCTTAATGGAAGAGAAGGACAAACCTTTGTCCAATAACTCAGTAAGATATTGAAGAGCCACACTCAAATTAGGCTCTGAAATCTCCAAATTCTTTGCTGTACTCCAAAATAAAAATCTCTTCCATTTGTCTGCGTACACCTTCCTTGTACTAGGTCTTCTAGCTTCCATAATCACATTTAAAACTTGTTGAGGAAGTTGAGACCTGCTGTGCTTCAAGAGAGAATATGCCAGGCTGTTAGATGAAGAGAGTGAAGCTTGACATTGAGCAGATGACCATCCTTCTGAGATAACAAATGAGGAATCAGAGGTAAAGGCCATGGAGGCTTCCTTACCAGACTCCGTAGTAGTGGATACCAGTGTTGCCGAGGCCAATCTGGAGCTATCAAAATCATCCTTGGCCTGTCTTGTCTGACCTTTAATACCTTTGGAAGAAGAGGCAGAGGTGGAAAGGCATAGACATGAAGGTTTTTCCAACTGAAAGACAGAGCATCCACTTTCCAAGCTGTGTGATGAAACCCCTTTGTGCAATACTTTGTCAGCTGGTGGTTTAGTGGAGAAGCGAACAGATCTATGTCTGGAGTTCCCCATGACACTGTCAATTTCTGAAATACATGAAGATCCAGTTTCCACTCGTGGGGATCCATGATTTGTCTGCTTAACACATCTGCTAGGGAGTTCTGTGCTCCTGGCAGAAACCTTGCCTGAAGAGTTAGTTGCAGGCTTAACGCAGTCTCCCATAAAATCATTGCTTGCCTGCATAGAGGATAAGAATGTGTTCGCCCTTGCTTGTTGATGTACCACATGACAGTTGTGTTGTCTGTTAGAATCAACACCTGCCCTGGAAGAAGTAACTCCTTGAAAGCCATCAATGCAAACTGGACTGCTAACATCTCCTTCATGTTGATATGTAGATGCTGTAGTCTGGCAGGCCACTTGTCTTGTATCCACTTTCCATTTAGATGAGCTCCCCAAGCAGTGTCCGAGGCATCTGTCGTTAAAATCTGACTCGCCTCTGGCCGGGTCACAGAGAGTCCCTTGTTTAGGTGACATTCCTGAGCCCACCACAAGAATTCCTTTTGAAGGCAAGGTATTATTTGAATGACAGTGTCCAAATCCTGGCAGTGCTGTGTCCATACATTTTGAGATACCATTGCAGCTTCCTCATATGCAGTTTGGCATTGGGAAGCACCAGAATACAAGATGCCATGAACCCTAATGCTTGAAGGACTGTCCTTGCAGTCAGCACGGACTGATGAGATAGTTGATGGAAGTAAAGTGACAGACTCTTTTGTTTGTCCGGGGTTAAAAAGGCCATCTGGGCTGCTGTATTCAGTCTCACACCCAGAAAGCACATGTCTTGAGAGGGTACTAGACTGGACTTTATTTCGTTCACAGAATACCCTAGGCATCTTAGCACTGCTATGACATATTCCAGATGCTGTAGAAGGTCTTCCTTTTCTTGAGCCAGAATCAGGCAGTCGTCCAAGTAAGGATAGATTTGAATGCCTTGAAGCCTGAAGTAAGCTATCACTGGAGCCAGAACCTTTGTGAGTACTCTGGGCGCAGTAGATAAGCCAAAGGGCAATGCAGAGAACTGATAATGAAAATCTCCAGTTCGAAACCGCAGATACTTTCTGCAACTTAGCCTTATAGGCACATGAAGGTAAGCTTCCTTGAGATCCAAAGTTACCATCCAGTGATCCTTGCCCAGCAGAGGTAGCAGTTGTTGTAACGTCAACATCTTGAACTTGGGAATGTCCAGATAAGTGTTGAGGATAGATAAATCCAAAATTGGTCTCCACGTGTTCCCCTTCTTTGGTACTAGGAACAGGCGAGAATAAAATCCGAAGCCCCTTTCTGACACAGGGACTGGCTGAATGGCCCCTATCTGGAGTAACTGAGAAACTTGCTTGTGAGCCTCTTTTCTTTGTGGAGGAGGAACATCTGGCATGCCTTTGAAAGGGGGCATTGTGTGGAAATAAAATCTGTAACCGTGATGAATGATATCCAGCACCCATCTGTCTTGAGTGATTAAATCCCAATTTTCTTTGAAAAGAGACAGTCTTCCTCCCAAAGGAGCTGCCAGACGAGAAGCCACTGGCAGCTGAAAAGGCAGGTCATTGGGTCTGCTTACGAAAGGACTGACCCTGCCCTCACCAGAAGTCTGAGCAGGTGAACTCTCTGATCTAGGCCTAAATGAACCTTGAGCCCTGCCCCTACCACGTCTAGACCTACCCCTAGACTGGGAACCATAAGCAGGATATGTCCACCCCTTAGCAGGCCAATTTCTACTAAACTTGGAGGCTGCACCTGCAAAAATCTTTAACAGTCTGCATAGACTTAGCTTTGTCCTCCATTTTCTTTAAAACTGCTTCCACAGGCGGTCCAAACAACACATCAGACTGTAAAGGAGCATCCAAAATCCTGGTCTTAACATGCTCAGCTAAATTCTGATCCTTCAACCAGGCATGTCTGCGAAGAACAGAACTAGTAGCAGCCACCCTCGAGGAGGCCTGAACAGCATCAAAACCACACTGCAAAGAATGCTTACCCACTTGTTCAGACACATGAACCAAATCCAGCAATTCTTTACACTCAATACCTTCCGCCAAAGCATCCACCTTAGATTTCAATTGGGTAAGGAGATAATTCTGATATTTTAGCATGTGAAACTGACAATTCAACGCCCTCATGGCTAGAGTGGAAGAAGTATACACTTTCTTACCCCACCTATCCAAAGCCCTTGCCTCTTTATCAGAGGGTACAGGATTTTTAACCACAGAAGCTTTAACACCTTTAGGCCCCTGAGAAACAGTTTCTGGGTCCGCCCTAGGACTCTTAAACAAATACTTATGAGCTTCGGGCACCCTATAATACCTATCAGGCTTAACAGGAGCAGGAGGCAAGGAGTCAGGGTTCAGGAAGCCTCTGCAAAACATCCTCCACCACATTCAACACAGGAGGAATAGCTAAGGGCCTATGCTGGGGTAAAACAAGAATTCCCTAAGCCTTTTCCTGGAATCAGAGTAATCCTGGCCTTCCCATTTAAAGTGCTCCCTCATGGAGTGAAGAGTCTCTGAAAATGAAAAATCCTCAGGAGGAGAAGCTGTAGGAGTGGAATCATCCACATCAGAATCAGAATAAGTAGGAAACTCTTGTAAGTCTTCCACAGAAGACTCTGAAGCCTGTGAACACTGTTCAAAACTATCAAACTCCTGTTCCACCCTAGGCCTCTTATCAGGCGGGGGCATAGAACCTCTAATTAGAGTAATCAAATCTTCTGCCATTTTAAGCATATGTTTCTTAGGCACAGAGCCCGAATGCTAGGAGAAGCCCCCACAGAAGCTGAACTTGGCCTACCTCTAAAAGAAGCTTTGGCAACAGAAGGAGAGGCCCTAACTACCTTGGGAAGAGAGGGAAGAACAGCTACCTCAGAAGCCCCCTCAGCCTGGCCTACCTCCTGAGAGGGCACATCCTGTAACAATAAAGTATCTGCCTGAGACTCCACGGAGACTCCTGGCAAAACCTCTGGCTCCACTGAGCCTACTAAAGAACCGGCGTCCGGGACTGCGGTTCCTCACCCCTAGGCTTCACTGTTTTGTCCTTGCGCTTCTTGGATGAAGCGGGCGTCGGAGCATCCGGCGGCATATTATAATTACAACGCTTTCCAAACACTAACCTAGCACAATCTAGCCTCCTCTTAATAGTGCGCTTGTTAAATCTAGCACAAGAGCGGCAACCAACAACGTCGTGCTCAGGCCCTAAACAAGGTATACACAAGGTATGATAATCCCTATGCGGTATCTGCTTCCCACAAGAAATACAGTTATTCACTTTTCTGACATCCGGTTAAATACTGAGGCAAGAAAAACCAAAATGTTCTAGCGGGTTACTTAGCCAACTCTGTTTCGGTCTGAAACTCCGGTTTCGGAAAATCTCAGAACGCCAACCTGCACTCGCAAAATTGCTTCTGCATCGGACCATGCGGCAAAAAAGACTGAGGAAATGGCGTCGGTCATGCGCATTAGTACCCTGACGTACTGACGTCAGTCTAAGGCGCCATGACCGACGTCAGCCTTATACTCTGGTATTCGGGCCGACTGGGACGCGGACTATACCCAATAGTCAGGACTGCAGCAATGGAAGACGAAGAACATCTGTGAGAAAAGGAAGTAATTTTTATGGAGAGGCTAGGCCAAGATGGGGGGGCATTATGTGATGTTTGTGTGTAGGGGAGTGCAAGTTGAAGCCCTTTGCCTAGGGTGCCATTTCAACAAAGATCCGCTCTGACAGTGTGACTAATGATATGTAATACCATGAAAACTTTTGAATGCCTTACTGTTTATGCATTTGCAAAACTGGAGTGTTTTAACAGACATTGAACATTTACTAAGCAATGCTTTGTATCAGTATGGTACAGTTGTCTCCTATGAGCAGTGTCCATCATGGAAGAAAAGCAAACCCCTTATCAAAAGTAAACTAGATGCAGTGCTGTGGTATTCCAAAGCCGTCTGTATAATCCTTGATCAAAACCTTTCACACTATTAATTACTCCCATCGTCAACGCAAAAGGAAACTAGAGAGAGACAACTACATAGGGGCTATAAGAAATGAATTTAGCATACAAATGTGTATAAAAAACAAGTGAGGTACTGCAGCATCAATGAAAAAGTATTAATTTAATAGCTAACATAACAGACTGATGAAAATTGCTTGACTGAAACGGATTGCCAGCTGAAGATCATCTGCAACTACTTCTTTGCATTTACCTGCAGTATTTCTCTTTCTTCTGAGATAAGATGTCCTCCTGCTATGCAAATCCAATTTGCTGGATATTCCGTTTCATTTTCCTGTTATTTCTTGCTCACAAACTTTGACTCTCACTGACTTACGAGGGCAGTGCTTCCTCTCTTCGCATCATCGTGCTTGTCACTTTGATGATGCAAAGCTGGTACTTCACAGCACTTCTTGCACTCTTTAATAAGTAAATATTATGCTAATGTTGCACATGGGCAGAGTGCAGTATATCCCCACATTAATGCAACAGGTTTTGCATTGGTATGCATTTTCTGGACAAATGAATTGTAAACTATAAAGCTCTAATTCCTAGAATTAATGCCCGACTGTACTCCTCAGTTATTTACTAGAAAATCAGAAGCTTGAGGGACAGACAAGGTAAAAATATGAGGCAAAAACAAGGGAATTCTGCAAAAATAATGGGCAGATAAATGGTAATCAGAGGCAATAGTTATGGACTTGGTGCTGCATGTGATGCCCTTGTGCAACACTGAAATAGAAGCAGTCTTATAGGTTCCATAGGTGTTTACTAGTCTAATGACCACAACAGCATTTTTAAGCCTGGCAAGGCATCCCAAATCTCTGACAAGTTTTGGTACCCTTGATAAATGTAAGCAAGGACTTGGGAGATAAAGTATTTACAAGCAGGGGCCTAAGAGAGGAACCATTTACAAGTTGCCTGTGTCCGAACATAGGTGCCACACCAGGGATGAATTTCCTGTTCCCATCCAATTGTCCAAATTATGCTCATACTGAGTTAGGGAAGAACTCTGCTTCACATGGTTGGGCAGCCTGTTCCAGAGATGGGGTAGTCTCTGGGATACATACCCATCTCCAGCAGGTCCTATTTATATCACAGGCAATGTTTAAGTCTTTAGAATGGGTAATTCTGGTGCTGTTGGTTTTGCTGATATGCAGGAAGTCCATGAGAGTGGATATGCAGGAAGTCCATGAGAGTGGGGTCTGAGAAAGCCCTGTATGCCAGGCATACATCACCCCTCAACAGCCTGTAGGAAACAGAATACAGGGATAGGGCCTTGAGACAGTCTGCACAGGACATTTTACTTATGCCCTGATTTCTTTTAATGAGGAGACTCTGAGGGCATTCCATTTCTTGGACATGCCTGGTTAGGTACATACCAAAGGAGGCATTGTACTCAATGAAAGGTCTGATGAATGACAAATACCATGGAACAATGAATTCCTTGGACCTAGATGCCATACCTTTTGCTTATAGCTTGAGCAACATAGAAGGATTTCCTCACTACTATAGACACACAATAGTCAAAATGCTAGATTACTGTCTATGTATGTCCCAAAGTCCCAGACTACTGGGTCATTTCTAAGGGGTGTGTTGTTATGATAGTTACTAGGGGTGGATGACTTCCTGAAGGATACTACTGTGCATTTCTTGGCATTTCGATTTAGCTCATGGCTCTGACACCAGCTGTTGGTCTGTGTCAGCCCCTCCTGGAGAACATCTGTGTCAGTGTGAGATTCACTGACATCTCCTAATTTGCAATCATCTGCAAATTTAGTCAGCCAGAAATCACTGACAATGGCCTTGCCTTCAGAGAAGTAAAGGCCAAAAAGGAGTGATTCAAGGACTGATCCCTGAGGGACTCCACTTGTGACTGACCTCTTTGTAGAGGTGGACTCCCCAATTTTAATTTCTGGGTCCTGTCTGTGAGCCACCTGGCTATCAACAGGGTGACATACGGTTTGTACTTGCCCTCGAGTTTGTCAGCAATGCCCAAGTGAGGTATTTTGCCAAATGCCTTGGCCAAGTCAAGGTAGGCAGTGTGAACCATTTTGCCCTCATCCATTGCTTTGGTGACCTTCTCAAAGAAGTCCACCAGGTCGAGTAGGCATTACCTGCCTTGATGAAACCTGGATTGGGTCCAGTCTCTAGAGGTTTACTACATCATTACTGATCATTTCCATGATAATTATTTTCATGGCTTTGCATATAAGACTAGTGAGACTTATGGGTCTGTAGTTTCCAGTATCTGTGGATGCCCCAGCTTTGTGCAGAAGGATGACCGTTGCTGTTCTCAATTCATGAGGAATGGACCCTGTTTGGACGCTACAGTTAAATAGCAATTCTCAAGGGCCTGACAGGACATGTTTCATGCTATTTAGAAGATATCCTGGGCATTGTCTGGGTCCAATGAAGCAGTGTTCTTGGCCTTAGAGCACTAAGGACCTCTTCTCTGGTGATAACAGGGCTAGTTATATTTGACTATTTCCTGAGGGAAGGTTGTCAGCCAGTAGGTTTGCTATATCTTCTGGCTCAGTATAGGTGGCTCCATTTACAATGAACTCTGCACATAACTGTGCATTGCCTGTGAGGTTTCAGACACAGCTAAGGAAAGCCTTGCAGTTGTCCTTGGCCTGGGAGGCCAAATTTACCTCAAATTTGGCTTTGGTAGACTTTATCTGTCCTCCGAGTTGCTTGTTTAATTTGATGAGAGTGCTTTTATCCTGCTGGGTGCTGCACCTCCTAATTTTTGCCACAATTTTCTTCCTTCTGTTATATAGCCTATTGGTTTTCTGATTCCACCAGGGTGGTTATTTTTTTATTTATTTTTTTTTTTTCAGTTAGTTCTGTACTTCCTCCTGGTGGGTACATCTGTCTCTATGCAGCTATTAACATGCTTATATAGGGGCTCTGAGAACAGTTCTGCATAGGTAGCAGTGCTCTCGGGGCTTATGGGGGCTTCAAATTTTGCCAGGTTATCACTTAATAGCAGGAAGTGAGCCCTAGAGTAGTTCCTGAATATTCCAGGGTTAGCTGGGGTCCAGGTTTTATTTTTACTTCAAAAGGAGTCCATTTTGTGGTCTGACCTTACCAGAGAAGACATTACAATAGGAGGTGTGCAGCATTCTCCCATATTAGTCAGGACCAGATCCAGTATGATTGCACTCATGGTTGGTGTACTGACAATTTTGTCCAGGGAGTTTGTTTACAAATCCAGGAATCTCTGTGCCTGTACATTTGGTCTCATATAGGATTCCCAGTTAACAGTGGGTAATTAAATTCACCTATGAATATGGTGTTGGGTTGGACAATGAGTATTTACAATAAATATAAATACATGGTATGGGTTTCCTGGGTCATAGAGGGAGGACCTAGAGCTTGCAAGGAAGTGGTACTGGATTTTGCCTATGGTGATTTGAACATGGAGCAGCTCAAGTGCATTGTCCTGTTTGACCAGCCTTGAGGTATACTTATTTTTGATGTAAATTGAGACACCTCCACCTTTAGTCACTGTCTGTGTAGTAGCTGGTCTAAATGTGTGGAAGGCATTATAACCTTGCACTGTCTGTATGCTCTCTGTGGCTTTAAACCAGGTCTCAGTGACAGCACAGATGTTAGCATTTTCTAGGGTGAGGAGAGCTTCTAGGGAGTGGAGTTTTTTGTTTAGACTCCTAGCATTAAGCAGTAATACCTTTAGATTTTCTTGTTTTTCATGTGTTATGTTGGAAATACTTTCAGTTTGGCGTTGCCTAAAAAGGAAATATGGGGAAGACAATATTTAAGCTAATATTCAAAAGCCTAGTGGGGAGAGGTGCAGACCATCCCTGGCAAAGCAGCATGGTCTGTTGACCATCTCCTTCCATGCTGACAAATATTGCACGTTTCCACCTAAAAACAATGCAGAATGCATGGGGATTTGAGGACCAGATTAACTAACAATGTGCAAATAACCTTACAATTGAAATTAGACAAAAAAAATAGTAGTAAAACTGCCCAAATCTGAAAATATTCTCTTCTGTAACATTTTCCTCCTAGGTAATGTATTCTGCTGACCCAAACATGATGTTAGCAAGCCAACAAGGAAGCAGAACTTCCTACAGAATAATCAACGAAGGAGAAGCATACTTTGGAAGAGATCTTTTTTTTTTTTTTGGAAGAGAAAGGTGAGAATGCGAATTTAAAGGTGAGAATGCGAATTTAAAGGTGAGAATGCGAATTTAAAGGTGAGAATGCGAATTTAAAGGTGAGAATGCGAATTTAAAGGTGAGAATGCGAATTTAAAGGTGAGAATGCGAACTTAAATGTCAGATAGACAGCAGAGATAAGCAACTACTGAGGAAATGCATTTTCAGGACAGATAGGCTATTTTGATTTTGTCAGTTGCACATGATCTTCAAGCTACTGAAAAAAAATCAGTTTTTATACATTTCCAGACTGACAAAGTAACACCCATTTCTAAGGGCTGTGACCAAGTTTGTTCTGTTTGTGAAGAAATCTTGGGTGTTGTCATTTTTATTTATTATGACTTTCATGATGAATTTGCAATTTTTCTTGGTGATGAAGGACGCTGTCCTTTTGACTTTCAGGCATTCTTTATATCATTAATATTAACTTTTAAATACTGTAGAATGTGCATCAAAGTGTACATAAGTCTGTACTACAAATATCGGTCTTCTAAATCTCAATGCTGTGATTTAACACAATCTATAAATCACACTGTGTAGTACTGTTACACAGCAAATTAATTAAAATAAAAACTGTCTCATGCCTTACATCAGCACTGCTGCTGTTTGAATATTTTCATGTTTTACAAAACTAGTCTCCTTGTTTATTCACACTAATAAAGCAACGGTCTGCAATATTAAAAGAAAACAAATGCAACATTATGAATATTGACATTGACTTGATTTTATCCAAATTATACATAAAACTACATACAAGAAAATAAAATTGATACTGATACAGCTAACCTTTCCAGGTCATAACATGTTTACAGCGGTCTTAGTTCCCCAAAGAACAGGTACATAGATTGCAAAACAGAACATTTAAGAGAAGAAACACCTGAAAATTGCACATACATTTTAAGTGCTTGAGAGCAACATACTGAACATATGTGTCAATCCTGATAAATGCCAAATGAGTTATAGACAGACAAAAGTTTTGAGTCATCAAACATAAAAATTGTCTAGCTACATCCTTGCAGCAGATGGCTCATATAAAATGGTTTACACTCTATGGTCCTGTACAGGTCTGTTGTGATGTAAATTACCCACTTTTCCATTTTTAATTTACAAAATTAGGCTTAAGAAACAGACTGGATATATTCATGCAGCGAATCAATGATAGTTTTATTTTGCTTTTGCATGACATTAAGTATATTTCTGTAAATTAAAATGTGATATTGTGATGACCTGGTCATAATATAGCTTGTGACCTGTTTAGGTAATTATACATCTCATTTTCACTACAGGAGAAACTATTTTAGGTTAAAAACATGTACTTCAGACTTCCTTCGCTTTCAGTACACAGGAAACATTTATGTTTTAAGGCAGCATTAAACCCTCTGGTTTCTTTTGTTTGCTGTACACAAAAAGACTTTTGCTTACAGTACACATTAAGATCTCTCAGTGTATACATCAGCAAAAAATGACTTTTTAACTCTCTTTTTGACCTGGAATTTGAGTAAAATACAAAAACTAATTCATTGTGATAATTGTATATCTTAGAGGGAGAAGAATGGATGAACAGATTTTAATATCATAATATAGAAATATCAAATGTACAAAACCATGATTCTCCAAGTTTGAGAACTGTTCTAGTCACATGATAGAAAAGTGTGTGTGTGTGTGTGTGTGTGTGTGTGTGTGTGTGTGTGTGTGTGTGTGTGTGTGTGTGTGTGTGTGTGTGTGTGTGTGTGTGTGTGTGTGTGTGTGTGTGTGTGTGTGTGTGTGTGTGTATTAGTTCCTATTCTTATGTCATCAACCACAACTGCACCTCGACCGAACTTTTCTGAATTGGGTTCTGCTCAAGCAGCCGTCTCACTTTACGACAGCTCCAAATTCAAAACACAAACCAGAAACCAGGAACAACAAATGCAGACAATCCAATAACTGAAAGTACTGAAGACACCAGCAAGCCAGTAAGAAATTTGTAAGAAATTTGAAAATGTATTAATAATGAGCCAACAAGATTAAGCACTTTCGTCAGTCTATAACCAAGACTTCATCAGAATCTAAACATTTAACAAACTCTACAATATTTAAATAGTAAATAATCACATGACCACCACACCAATTAACAACAAAAGCAAATTTGTTAACCCTATGTTGTCAAATACAAAAGAAGGTAATTGTTAAAACATACGGTGCAGGGTTTACACTTTATATGACTTTAAATGCAGTACACTACTGATCGAAATACATTTGTTAAGACCAGGGGCACACAAGCGTTCATAGGTTGGTACTAGGCTATCGGCCCTAGGGCCTATACAAGCCTAGCCATAACAATGCCCTGGATATTTCTTCCCACAATATTTACTTCTCTGGACCCCTGTCTAGCAGGCTGACTGACATGATCCCCGGGGAGAATTTCCTATCTCCCATCCAATCATCAAGGTTCCTTTTGAAGAGGGCCAAGGAGGCGCTCTGCTTGACATGTATGGGCAGTCTATTCCAGAGTATGGGGAGTATCTGGGTCAGGAACCTATCCCTTCAGCATATTTTGTTCATTGTGATGACAAGGTTTAGATCCCTGGAGCATGTGGCTCTGAGGGATTGGGATTTCTTTAAGTGGAGCATGTCCAACAGCTCAACCTTAGTTGCCACATCATTTCTCTATATACAATAAGATCTTCCCATGGCCCTCCCCTCATATTCTGGGGTACAAAATCCAATCCTAAAAATAAAAAGGAATGGTCAGGGTGTATTTCCACACTTCATTTTTGAAATTTATTCCTACAGCACTGAGAGCATTAGTTACCTAGATGTGCTAATAGCCAAAGATCATGTTACAGAGAGACTTACTACCAATATCTATAGGAAATCTCACTATTCAAATTCCCTCTTGCACTATACATGTTGCCACCCCTTGGCATATTAAGAAATGGGTGGTAAAGGGACAATGCATTCATCTGGCTAAAATTATTTCTGACGATAATATGTTTGAGCAGAAAAGTAACAGACTACTTGACATGTTCCAGGTAAGAGGGTATCTATTGCAATTGATTGTTAGTATTTGTAGTGAGGTCAGTACTAAAAGGTTAGAAAGCACCATTCAACCTCTTTTTAGGGGCTCCATTACCCAGATTATGGAGGATGTTAATAACAGATACGCTACAGATAACAACACAAAAAAGTATAGTAAGGCATTTGTTACAACTTACACTGTGGACAGTGACACAACTGGTAACACACTATGTAAGAACTGGAAATATTTTTCTTGTTATGAGAAAGATTTTGAGAGGTTTGGTGATAGACCATGTATAGTATACAGGACAGGAAAGAACTTGAAAAAAACTGTTGGAAGGCAGTGAAAAACTGGCTTCAAATTCAGTCAAGAGGTGGGGAACCTACAAGTGTGGACTCTGCAATCAATGCAAATTTATTTCTGAGGGTAACACACTAGTAGTAGGGACCCACAAGTTGGTTACTTCATTCCAATGTACTTGTAATTCAATGGGTTTAGCATATGTGGCAAAGTGTGTTCAATCTTTGTGTTTTTTATGTGCGAAAAACCAAACAGAAATTTAAAGAGAGTGTATTTATGAGCGCAACTTGGATATAAGGAATAAGAATGTTAAAAACTCATTATACAAGCATGTGGAAATACACCCTGACCATTCCTTTTTATTTTTTTGATTGGATTTTGTACCCCAGAAAATGAGGGGAAGACCACGGAAAGATCTTATTGAATATAGAGAAATGATGTGGCAATTAAGGTTGAACGCTTGTGTGCCCCCTGGTCTTAACGAATATATTTCAGTCAGTAGTGTACTGCGTTCAGAATCATATACAGTGTAAACCCTGCACCTTATGTTTTAACAACTACCTTCTTTTGTATTTGGCAACATAGGGTTAACATATTTGCTTTTGTTCCAAAACTGAAGAAAAACAAACTGTCAAAAAACAAACCAAAAGGTTCCGAACCAGCAGGTGTAAAACTCCAAAGGTTTATTAGAAAATGTAAAAGTAAAGCGCTTTTCGTCTCCCTTAGTAGGAAGACTTCTTCAGACAAGGAAAAAATCATCAAACACAATTTAAAACCCAAAAAAAGGGGGGGGGTTACAAAATTACAAACAGCTGCCTTAATTGAACCCACTGACATACCTTCACATTTAAAGCTGTATTACATTAAAAGCATAAATAAATGTCCACTTAGTGTAGACAGGGTGTCAAACATAAAAAAGTTTTTAAAAAAGAAACATGAACTTGATAAAAGTAACCAAGAATGTCTTAGTGAAGATTCATGAACCTAATCAATTGTAAATACTGTTTGTTTCCCTTAAAATACATTTTAGCAAACAACTTTTCATAGGGTAAAACAAAACTCATACAGAATCTTGTGATTAAAAATAAAATAAAATGAAGTAATGCTTGCAACCAAATATAATATCCATTCCTTAACAGAAAAGGTAGTAAGGAGTACACATCTCTAATGCATAATGAAGAATCAATAATAAATGATAAATGAATAAATAAACAGTGAAACTCAACTAGAAGTCTGCAATAAGCAGAATTTCAAAGGCGTTTCTAATAAAAGAAATGTTATTTCTAATATTAAATAACTGAATGTTTATTTCGGTGTCAAAAATCTAACACAGAAATTGCTTGTCATTTCAACGCCAACAGAATGCAACAACAGTATATGAAAAATATTTTTTTTTTTTTTTTTTTAAATGTTCCTTGAGCAATGGGTAAAGCACCAAGCTGCGATGAGAACACTTTCTAATCTTTAGTATGCACAGTTGTAGCAGCCAAAACAAGTCAAAATGCAGCTGTTTCAGAAAAAATATGGCAAGGCATTGCGTGAAAGACCCACGGTATTTTGAAGTGCTATGTTTACTTATTGTCAATGTCATTGAACACCAACAGCTGTGGATTTACTTAGGTGTTGCGTTTCTTTCTTTTTTTTTGTCTTCTGCTACTTTATTTATTACCTTTTTCACACACAGTACAAACTAATTTGCAGAACAATGTGCCGTATTCATGGGCACGATTGTGAACTGATTTTTCATTTGTTTGGCTATCCGCCTTTTTCACATGTTTAGTACCTGCACGGTTCTTGAATGAAGTACCGTCTTGTGAATCCGGCGGTTTGTTTGTTTTGATTTAGACGTGTCTTTCACGCAATGCCTTGCCATATTTTTTCTGAAACAGCTGCATTTTGACTTGTTTTGGCTGCTACAACTACCGTTGCTCAAGGAACATTTAAAAAAAAAAAAAAAAAATGTATTTTTCATATACTGTTGTTGCATTCTGTTGGCGTTGAAATGACAAGCAATTTCTGTGTTAGATTTTTGACACAGAAATAAACATTTGGTTATTTAATATTAGAAATAACATTTCTTTTATTAGAAACGCCTTTGAAATTCTGCTTATTGCAGACTCCTAGTTGAGTTTCACCGTTTATTTATTCATTTATCATTTATTATTGATTCTTCATTATGCATTAGAGATGTGTACTCCTTACTACCTTTTCTGTTAAGGAATGGGTATTATATTTGGTTGCAAGCATTACTTCATTTTATTTTATTTTTAATCACAAGATTCTGTATGAGTTTTGTTTTACCCTATGAAAAGTTGTTTGCTAAAATGTATTTTAAGGGAAACAAACAGTATTTACACTTGATTAGGTTCATGAATCTTCACTAAGACATTCTTGGTTACTTTTATCAAGTTCATGTTTCTTTTTTAAAAACTTTTTTATGTTTGACACCCTGTCTACACTAAGTGGACATTTATTTATGCTTTTAATGTAATACAACTTTAAATGTGAAGGTATGTCAGTGGGTTCAATTAAGGCAGCTGTTTGTAATTTTGTAACACACACCCCTTTTTTTGGGTTTTAAATTGTGTTTGATGATTTTTTTCCTTTGTCTGAAGAAGTCTTCCTACTAAGAGAGACGAAAAGCGCTTTACTTTTACATTTTCTAATAAACCTTTGGAGTTTTATATTTGCTTTTGTTGTTAACTGATGTGGTGATCATGTGATTTTTTTACTATTTAAATATTGTAGGGTTTGCTACATTTTTAGATTCTGATGAAGTCTTGGTTATATAGACTGATGAATGTGCTTAATCTTCTTGGCTCATTATTAATACATTTTCAAATTTCTTACAAATTTCTTACTGGCTTGCTGGTGTCTTCAGTACTTTCAGTTATTGGATTGTCTGCATTTGTTGTCTTACTTGAAGGCCTAAAGCTGTAATAGTCGAGTATTGTATTCTGTGGCAATACACTGCACTGGAACTAGGACTCAAATTTAGGATTTTAGTTTTCTAACGTACTAAGCGTTGCTGAGCTTACATATAGTGACACAAGCATACAGTCATAAAATTACAAGTAGCAGAAAACAGCTGGCTAGAGACTAGGCCACGAGTCTGATGAAGTTCAAAGTTATGCGCAAATGAACTAATTTTTATAACAGATTTGTATGATGCATTCCATCTATGCATCTAACTTCTGTATTCCTGCTCCCTAATATCTCTTGTTGTGACTATCAGAATATAAAAGGGATGGGAGGGTCCATCCAACTATGATGCGTTTATTGTCAAGTTTCTACCTGCATAACTGTGCAATGCCAAGAATACAATATAACCCATATATACTTCTACCTATACCCATGTCCTGTAGCACCTTGTAGTCGGTGCTTGCTTAGTCTCTGAAATATGCAGAATCCCAAGTCCCCAGCTGGGTCAGCAAAGCTACAGCAACAGTTCATACACACATATACCCTCCACCAGGAAGGCAGAGCTGGCTAGTGGTCAAGCAAAACCTCTGTCCCTTTCAAATAAAGTTTGAGACTACTAATTGAATCCCTATACCAGTACGCCAGCATTTAAAGAAAGCCAACATTTACAGACAAAATGGCCTACATAATAGGGAAATGAAGTCTGAGCCAGTCTCATATGCCTGGCTGAGGAGCAGGTGATACTACGAGTCATTGGTAATATACAAGATGGAAAAACGGGAAAAATAAACTGGTAATTAGATGTGCAATCCTGTAACAGAACTCAATGAAGGCTGTCCCACAAAACGTCACCAAAATCAGACTCTTCAGTCCAGTGTAATGGTCCACGATGGTTTAATGCACAGCAAAAAAATAAGTTAACATAAGTTAAGCGCTTTCATTTCCACAATAAACGGAAACTTCTTCAGAACAAAGCAATACATCATATCCCACACCTATATATGTTATCCATTTGATTGATTTATCTAATCCAATTAATCAGTCTTTCAATTTACAACCACATTGAAATTTAAAGAAACATGGTGGTATGATTGTTGTTAGCTTAAAAAACGTATTATTCACGTATAGACTTACATTCAATATGCTAAACTGTACACCTAATACTGTATTTTGTACAAAATCACAAAATAAAAGCTCATAAAATCACCTACCTATCTAATGTCTGATTTAAACAACCATATATATAAAATCAATGTACATATGTAATATACAATATATAAAATAAATATGCCTGATATATAAAACATATATAAATATAAATATAATGTAATGTATATAACTTCATCATTGGTTAAAATATTTCTCTAATTTTAGGCCTTGTCTTGTATTTTCCTTTTAATTTTGTTGGCTCTCAGTTTTAAAACTGGTAAAAGGGACATGTGGTCATTCAACCCAGGGGGTGTATTGGAATCCAATCTCAGTTGCCAAATAATCATCCATGACTTGAGTCATGAAGGTTGTAAATGCTGGTATCCAACTAACATGTGGGCAAGAAGTCCAATGCCAAGAAAAAGTTCCAAATTTGAATGAGACGCTACTGACATCAAACCTGTCTTAAATTCCTTCAGGTAAAAACTGTTCATTCCATACTTCACCAGTCAAATGAGACCCTTCCCCACCTTCTGCAGTATTATAACACCAGCAGACCTTTCTGCTCTAAAGATAAATTCCCATCTCAACAACCTACATCCCAGAACTCATCAGGGATGCCCTTTACTCTAAATACTCTCTGTTAAATACAAAATGTCACACCCAGCTCACTTAGGGAAATAGACAGTAAGCTTACCTTTAAAAGAAACCTCTGTGCTCATCTCCTCATAGCAGAATACTTAGCTATTGACCTAAGGGGTGTTTTTAAGCCTAGCCAAGCTTTTCAATAAAATTTGATAGGTATTGGTCTCCAAAGATTTTGTAGAGGTATATGTACGTGGGCATCAGTGGCCAAGCATTTAATAAGCTTCCCTCTCTAAGAGACACAAGTACCAGACCAAGGGTACATTTATGATTCCTCATCCACTGATCAATGTTTCACTTGAATAAGTGCAGGGATGAATGCTGTTTCACATGAATGGAAAGTCTGTGCCTCCAAAATGTCCTATTTATGTTGCAGGCAAAGTTTAGGTCCCTGGATATGGTGTTTCTGATGCTATTTGTTGTACAGATATGCAATAGATCCATTGGAGCTGGATCAGAGGATACTTTGTAGGCAAAGCATGAGGAGTCTCTCAGCATCCTGTAGGAGAGTGGACACAGATTTGAGATGGTCCACATAGGACTTGTTTAACACACCATGAATTCCATTTGTGAGGAAGCTCTGTGGATGCTCCAGTGGTTGTAATGGAATATTTTTACCTCATTGTAAGTTGTGTTTATTTTGAATGCATGTTTACATGCAACCAGTGGAAGCATGGAGGTGCTTAGGAGAAATGGCAGTGGAGTTTTTAACCAGATTGTTTAATGAAATCTTAGAAAGTCAGAGGATGCCTGGGGAGTGGAGAAAAAGTGTTTTGGTACCTATTTTTAAGAATAAGGGTGATGTGCAGGGGTGTAGTAACTACAGTGCGATAAAACTGATCAGTCACAACTTGACGTTATGGGAAAGAATAGTGGAATCTAGGTTAAGAAGGGAGGTGATGATTAGTGATCAGCAGTATGGTTTCATGCCAGGAAAGAGCACTACAGATGCGATGTTTGCTCTGAGAGTGTTGATGGAGAAATATAGAGAAGGTCAGAAGGAGTTGCATTGTGTCTTTGTGGACTTGGAGAAAGCATATAATAGGGTGCCTAGAGAGGAGTTGTGGTATTGTATGAGGAAGTCAGGAGTGGCAGAAAAGTATGTAAGAGTGGTACAGGATATGTACAAGGGTAGTGTGACAGTGGTGAAGTCTGCAGTGGTAGTGACAGATGCATTTCAAGGTGGAGGTGGGATTACAGCAAGGATCAGCTCTGAGCCCTTTCTTATTTGCAATGGTGATGGGCAGGTTGACGGACAAGATCAGACAGGAGACCCCATGGACTATGATGTTTGCAGATGACATTGTGATCTGTAGTGAGAGTAGGGACCAGGTTGAGGAGACCCTGGACAGGTGGAGATATACTCTACAGAGGAGAGGAATGAAGGTCAGCAGAACTAAGACAGAATATATGTATGTGAATGAGAGGGAGGATAGAGGAATGGTGAGGATGCAGGGAGTAGAGTTGCCAAAGGTGGATGAGTTTAAGTACTTGGGATCAACAGTTCAGAGTAATGGTGAGTGCGGACGAGAGGTGAAGAAGAGAATACAGGCAGGGTGGAATGGGTGGAGAAGACTGTCAGGAGTGATTTGTGACAAATGGGTACCAGTAAGAGTGAAAGGGAAGGTCTACAAGAGGGTAGTGAGACCAGCTATATTGTATGGGTTGGAGACGGTGGCATTGACAAAAAGGCAGGAGTCAGAGCTGGAGTCAGAGCTGGAAGTGGCAGAGTTAAAGATGTTAAGATTTGCACTGGGTGTGACAAGGATGGACAGGATTAGGAATCAGTATATTAGAGGGTCAGCTCAGGTTGGACAGTTTGGAGACAAAGTCAGAGAGGCGAAATTGCGTTGATTTGGACATATGCCGAGGAGGGATGCTGGGTATTATTGGGAAAAGGATGCGAAGGATGGAGCTGCCAGGTAAGAGGAAAAGAGGAAGGCCTAATGGATATGATGAGAGAGGACATGCAGGTGGTTGGTGTGACAGAGCAAGATGCAGAGGACGGGAAGAAATGGAAATAGATGATCTGCTGTGGTGACCCCTAATGGGAACAGCCGAAAGAGAAGAAGAGGAGTCTTGCCCAATTGTCATGATAGTTTAACTGCGAGGTACTACATAAATACTTTTATTTTTCTGTTTGTTATGCAGCTTTTCTCCAAATGCCTCCTCTGAAAAGGATTTTGCGTGGTCCTGTCAGACAATCCGAGTAAGTAAGTAAATACTCTTTCAGCCAGGTGTGAGCTCTGCAATGGCTGCAGTGTTACACCTGTGCACAAAGCTTTGAAGGCCAACACCACTGTCACCCTTTTGTGTGGCCATCACTCAGACACCTGTCACACATTTGGTATGAAAGTCTTAATGATGTGACGAGTCCTAAAAGTGGCTGTATGGCCCACGATGCAGGGAGCAGCCGATGATCCACTGTGACATCCACAAAACCAGGACACTTTCCACACTTGGGATGGGACCCAATATCCTGGAATCCACCTCTACACTTATATGCAACATCTTATACATTGCAGAAGTCCTACACTTACCTGTGTGGGACTAGTGCATACAATGCTGGCTCCATAACAGAATTCCCTTCAAAAAGTGAAGATTTCAAGATGTAAACAAAAACAAGACCACAGCATGTCATCATTCTCAAGGTGTTTTCGAGTACTGTCCCCAGCCAACACACTCAAATACTAAGCCACAAGCATACAGAATCTTGGAAACCGATGCCAAAGAATGACCACAAATGTATCCAACTTGAATATTTTTCCTCAATTATACAACATGGCTTGCTTTTCAGCCTTTTTCTCCAGTTTACAGCCCTACCAATGTGGTTTCCACAGTCTGACTTGTTTACTGGGAATCCTTCTTTGCCCATTCTGGTGTATTCCAAATGCCTAATCTGTATGATCTTAAATTTAGCAATTGTAATGGCTTCTGTCAATTCTTCAGGAAGGATGCAACAAGGCTGTGTTATCCTTTCAGATAAGTACTTCCTCCTATTTCCTGTGCTTCCTTTTCTTTGAAACTTCATATTGCAACTTTTAGCTCACTGCCTCACTATGCAGCATTTGTTTTAACTAAAAACATTCCAATTCAGTATTTCCTCTGGGTATGACTTCCAAAGACAAACACCTAGTTTCTTTATGTAACATTTCCTCTGAGGCTTTCTTGAAAACTCATTAATGAAACCACGTTTCCCCAAACCAAATGTAATTTTATCTCATACTACAGCCTTCACATCCTGTTTTTGTCCTCATTCATTTTAAAAATGCACTTTACAAAATGAAATATGTACAAATTATGACTGGCACTTTATACAGTTATGATGTTTTGGTAATATGATGCAACTCATGATCTGCAGTTTGTTCTACTGTCCGTTTTTATTTACCTTCTATATGCTGTGATATGCAAAGTGTTGTATACTGTGCCTAAAAACAATACTCTTTTGCTAATGTGCATTCTGCTATAGGCAGAAAACACAAAATAAAATACAGGGACACAACTTTCACATTCTACCGAGCAAGCAAGCAAAGCAGATATACTTTGGTTTCCTGCAGTCATACGGTTATTTTAACATTTACTTTATCCCAGACAGGATCTAGCATCTGTTTTACCATATGAAACCTAAAAATCACATTTTTATTTTATTTATTTATTTTTTACCATTAGAGAATTACAGGTTCACTCTTCACTTTCCATATGTTTTGAACAGTTACGATCAAGGAAGCTTGTAGCTGCATGCAAATGTTCTGAAAAAAGTGCCCTGTCATATACATGGACTACAAGCAGAAGAGACCTGATGAATTTTCATTTATATATGCATGGCTCAGCCATTTCTCTTCGGTTACCTCAGGAAGCCAGCCATTCTGCTCAGAATATGATGCACACAATTTAGCTGAGCAACATGCTTGACAAAGAGGTAAAAAAGCCTAGACAAGGAAGTGACAAAGGTACATTGTACTGGGCTGAAATACAGACATTCGGGATAAGCATATTTGACCTTTAAGTTCCACATTAAAATTTCTTTTGGACACTCAGTTTTCCTGTCTGAAGACCTTGCTGAAAAATCACCAAAACATACCAGAGAACTAGACCTTTAATTCCCATTTCAGTCCAGTTTTCCATGTCATACACTAAGAGGTTCCTTTCCATTCTTCATCACATTATCAGTTAAACCAGCTTGACAATGCTAGCTGAGCTATCCAATTTAAGCTGCATGATGGCATCTTTAACTTTGCCTAAAAAGTTCTAGGCATTATTTTTATTCACCCCCCAAAAACAAACATCAGTTTTGTAGTGTGTGTGTGTGTGTGTGTGTGTGTGTGTGTGTGTGTGTGTGTGTGTGTGTGCATTTTATATATGCATGTGTCAAAGAAATAGACATTATCCACCAAACGCTAATATGAAGAATCACTACAGGCACAACTTGATGAAACACCCATTTGTAAACTAAGTAGGCCCACTGAACACAGTCCCTTTTCAGGAGCAACCCAGGAACAATGTCTGGTTAAGTGATTTCCTCAAGGTTACACACAGTAGGCAAATGAGAGGTGAGGTAATGAAACCCTGTACCACAGGAACTACAGCTCACAGGCTTAACCCTCTCCACCAATTGCCATAAAAGTTAAGGTCTCAGTGATTTGTCAGGAATGTTTGGTCAACATATTTTTTATTAATTATTTATTATGTAAATTCTTTATTATTTTTATTTATTATTTTATCTAAAATTAATGAGTAATTAATTTCAGCATGACCCAGTCCAGAATGGCAAGGGTAAGTATAATACACATGGACAATTGTTCTATCAACCCGCATATTTTGGGAGGCAAAAGGCAACCAGGAAAATTTATGCAAAGAAAGGCAGAATATACAAAATTATCACAGACAGAGGGCATAACTGAACACTTAACCCTTTAGCTACATACAAGGCAACATCTTAACCACTAAACTGCAATGCTCGGTGTGCATTGGGAGTTACTTTAATTATTATGAGGCTCTAACTTTACCTTCATACTATTTCTGAAGAATTGCTTGACTTAATTATTAAAAGTGATTGACAGTAAAGAAATAATTTTTGAATAAAATGCACACACACAAACTGCGTACATACACATACAGAAGACTGACAGCATTTGGCAATCAAACCCTCTCTTTAGATAGCATGAAGTATGTTTCTGATTTTGAAAATATATTAGGAAACGATTCTTATGATGCTTCCAGTTTTTACACATAATTTTTATTTTTTGTAGGAATGTTTTCTGACAAAGCAATCAGCTCCATAAGACCATATGTGTATTGTGAAAGTCTGGATTTCTTTAATAACATTTATGAAGGACAAGTAAAAAGAGAGACCCGTACCACCTCTCTTAGATTATGACATCGCTGACACCACCTCACAGTAAATTCAAGCATAATCCATGTTACAAATTTAAAAAATCCAGTAAAACACGCCTTCTGCCCTAATAAAAATGACAAGCAGCAGATCACAGCTTGACCTCCCCGATCCCTTAATTGTTTTTCTTGCCTTACGACATCAGCTCCCAACTGCTTCAGTAACATTTTCCACCTGATCATACTAAAATCACATCTGCATAGTGTATCATTAATCTTTCAAAGTCATACAATGGCTGAATCTGGCATGTAGCACCTACGTCATGTGGTGACCAGGTGCAGTTACAGTCGAACAACGGTTATATAATATGTCATTCTAAACAGATTGAAAACAACCATTAAATTAAAACAATTCCAGACAATGTGAAATGAGGATTAACCCACCACTCCAGACATTACATGCATACCATTTTTTTAAACAATATAAAGTGTTACGTTACATACAACATGTGAATCCTCTTGATTACTTCAAATGTGTACAGCTTAAAATTACTGTCATGAAGTTCAGTGAGAAAAAAGTGAAGGCACAATTAATTTAAAAAAAAATCCAATTATCTGGGCTTTTTACCTTAATTAATTACATTTTACAGTCTGAATGCTTTCCCATATTCACTTACAAGTTCATAAGCAATTACTAGCCAACTGAGAACCCAGGCCTAATTTTCCAACTGCCCAGGATCACTGCCTGGTTAAGTGAATTGCTTAGAGTCACATAGTAGTTAATGGAGACTAAAGAAATCAAACCCAGACTACAGGAAACATCTCAAAAGCTCAGTCTGAATCATATGCCTTAACTGTCAGTCTTCAGCAAATGCCTGTAAAATTTATAGTTCACCAGCATGATATGAAGGCAACAGAAGGCATAGGTGTGCACCAATAAATTTCAGTACCAGCAGCACACACACATGCAGTTTTAAAATACTGCCTCTCATCAGCTCAATCATTTAGGTCTCAACACCCAAACATCCTATTTATTCCCCCTTTTCACACCTCATATAGCACCCTATGGAAAGGTCTTTCCTTATGGGGGAATATTTTATACATAACCACAATACATAACCACATCTGATTTTCCAAAAAGTTTAATGCAAAAGTTGGTCTTTGTATTTGCTTAGTGAATACATATTGTTTTTGTATGAACTATTGTTTTCACCCCTAAACCACAGCAAGGGATAGTTTCAGATACACATTTACACTGTCTGGTTCTGTGTTGCACCGAGACCCAACTCCAGTGGCCTCTATCAGCACTGAAAAGCCTTCTCACTACAATGCACATCCTACTATTCCCCCCCAAGAAGGCCAAACCAGCAATGGTCTTTCACTCTAACAAAGGTCCACTAGTTGAAGCCAGGTTGTAAGCAGAAGCCCACTCCAAGTGACCATGCCTAAACTGAAGCAAACCAACCTCGTACTGGCTCCCCAAAAATGAAACAGGCAAACAAACAAAAAAAAGATGTGCCCAGGCCTTTCAACTGTCCCTGTTTTGAAGAAACATTTGTATTTTCAAGCTTGGGTTCTCTCTGTGCATGATGCACCTATTTTTGGTGCTGCGGCTGTATTTTCAGGGCTGAGAACTCCTTCACACAACATTCTAAATTCCCGATCACCACATGTGATTTTTAAAGCCATCTAGTACACAAAAAAAGTACAGTTGTGTACACTTACCATAAATGTAGATGTTCGAGTGTATTCACTGTTGCAGTCATTACATTTGGGTTATCTGCTTGCAGGTAGCCCTCGGTCGGCCTGATTAACAAAGTCTTGGGTCCTGCGTCAGTTGCTGTCCCTTCTTCCATGACGTCAGGTCGTCAGGGGTATAAAACAATCAGCCAACGCCATTACATCAGCTTTTCTTGCCCCAGATGTCAGGTGCCCCCTAATGGGAAGCAATTAAATATAAAGGTACAATGATATACCTCCAACAAAAAAACAAATACACCAAAAAGCTTTTAAACATAGTAAAGGAAAGTGGAGGTATAGCCAAAAGAAGTTAGGGGGCTGGATGGAGGGTAACCAGGACTGCAACAGTGAATACACTCAAACATCTACATTTATGGTAAGTGTACAAAACTGTACCATGTTCTTCATGTTTCACTGTTGCAGTCATTACATTTGGGTAGATTCCCAAAGCTATGGTTGGGAGGAGGAACTTAGGACTAGCTATAAGGCCCTGCAAGACAGCAGTGGCAAAGCCAGCTCTAGATTTTGCGAAAATGGGTAAGTGATAAAGCTTGGTGAAGGTATGAATTGAACTCCAGGTAGCAGCTTCTAGAATATCCCTGGTAGGAACACCTCTGAGAAAGGCTGCAGAAGTAGATGCAGCCCTGGTGGAATGAGATCTGATCCCCTGGGGGATAGGTTTTCCACGGTGTTTATAGCAGAAATGAATGCAATGGCTTATCCATTTAGAAATGCTTTGTTTTGAAATAGCCTTCCCCTCTGTCCCTGCAGCAAATGCCACCAGCAGTTGTTCAGATTTTCTTCGAGATTTAGTCCTGTCCAAGTAGAATCTAAGTTGTCTGTGCACATCCAATGAATGCAGAATCCTCTCCCCCTTGTTCTGTGGATTGGGAAAGAAAGTTGGCAAATGAATGATTAAGAGCCACACTGGATACCACCTTGGGCATGAAGGATGGATTGGTCCTGAGTGCCACCCTGTCCGCATGAAAGATGATGAAAGGCTCCACTGCCATAAGGGCCTGTAATTCAGATATCCTTCTAGCTGAAGTGATTGCTAAAAGGAAGGCTGTTTTCCAAGAAAGAAATTTTAAGTCTGCAGTAGCAGCTGACTCGAAAGGAGGTAGAGTGAGTTTCTCAAATACAAAGTTAAGGTCCCAGGCAAGGGTTGGAGCTCTCCTGGGTGGTCTCAAGTTTTTGGCCCCTCTGAGGTACTGCTTGAGAAGAGGATGAGAGAAGAGGGGAGGCTCTGTGTTGTAATGAGCTGAAATGGCTGAGGCGTGGATTTTAATGGAGGAAAAAGACAGGCCCTTGTGAAGCATCTCAGTTAAGTATTGCAAAACCTGAGGTAAATTGGGCACTGCTGTGCTCATCCCTTGTGATTGATTCCAGGCACAGAATCTTTTCCATTTGTCAGCATAAGATTTTCTAGTACTAGGTCTTCTCACCTCCAAGATGACATCCATCACAGGTTTGCTGAGGGATGCTAAGGGAGAATTTAAGTGATTAGCCAAGCTGCAAGTTTCAATGTTGGGAGCTGACGGTGCAGAATTTGGTTCTCCTGCTGAGACAGTAAGGAAGGTGTCTGAGGCAGGTGCCATGGAGAAATTTGTGACACACTGCGCAGGTGTGGGAACCAGTGTTGGCGTGGCCAGTCTGGAGCAATCAAAATCATTTTTGGTTAGTTCTGTTTGACTTTTAGCAGAACTTTGGAGAGCAGAGGCAGTGGGGGAAAGCCGTTGACTGATAGGTTTTTCCAGCTGAAGGACAGAGCATCCACTTTCCAGGCATTTTTGTGAGGAGTTCTTGTGAAAAAGTTGTCCAACTGGTAGTTCTGGGGGGAGGCAAATAGATCTATGTCTGGGCTCCCCCATTTGCTTGTCAACATGTTGAAAATCCATGGTTCCAGTTTCCATTCGTGTGGGTCCATGAGATTTCTGCTTAGTTTGTCTGCCAGAATATTCAGCTTTCCTGGCAGGAATTGAGCTTGTAGTTGCACTTGGTAGCTCACGGCCACGTTCCACAATGCCATGGTTAGTCTGCAGAGGGGGTAGGAATGTGTATCCCCCTGCTTCTTTATGTACCACATAACCGTGGTGTTGTCTGTCTTTACCATTAGTTGTCCTGGATGAATGTAGTCCTTGAAGGCTGTCAGAGCATTCTGTACAGCTAGCATTTCTTTTTGATTGATATGTAGGTGCATTTGATTTGGGCTCCATTTGCCCTGAATGCACTTCCCTGCCAGATGAGCCCCCCCATGCATAGTCTGAGTCTGTAGTTAGGGTTTGGGCGGCAGGGGGTAGTGTAAATGGCAGTCCCTTGTTTTGGTGGCAGGCCTCTGCCCACCATAGGAACTCTAGGCGCAGGCAAGGTATGATAGGAATCATTGTTTCCAGGCTGTGACAATGTTGACTCCATAAACTTTTTAAGTACCACTGAAGTTTCCTCATATGCAGTCTTGCATATGGAATTGGAAGAATGCAGGAGGCCATGAACCCCAAGGCTTGCAGTATTTGTCTTGCAGATAGCAGGGTTTTTGTGGCCACCTGTTTGAAGTAAGTTACCAAATGAATTTGCTTTTCTGGCATGAGGAAAGCCATCTGGGCAGTTGTATTCAAGCTTGCACCCAGGAATGTAATCTGTTGAGAGGGTACCAGTTGTGATTTCTTTTCCTTTATGGTGTACCCTAGTCAAGTTAGAACCCTTTTTACAAACGCCAGATGATTTATAAGTATGGTCTGGTTTTCTGCCTGAATTAGACAATCGTCCAGGTATGGATATATTTGAATATTTCTTTGCCTGCAAAATGCAATTACTGGAGCCAGGCACTTTGTGAATACCCTGGGTGCAGTAGACAAGCCAAAGGGCAGTGCAGAGAACTGATAATGTAAATAGCCTGCTTTGAAGCGTATGTATCTTCTGCAAGATTCCCTGATTGGGATATGCAGGTAAGCTTCTTTTAAATCTAGAGTTGCCAACCAGGCATTCTTGCCTAGCATAGGAAGTAACTGGTGGAGTCAGTATTTTGAATTTTGGAATGTACATAAAGGTGTTTAGAGTAAACAGGCCTAGGATAGGACGCATGAATTGTCTTTTCTGGGTGCCAGGAAAAGTCTGGAATAGAAACCTTGTCCCTTTTCCTCTTCTGGTACCAGTTGAATAGCCCCCATGTTTAAGAGGGAAAGTACTTGTTTCCAAGTCTCTGCCCACTGATTTGGGGGCAGGTCTGGCCACCTGTTTGGAGTTGGCAATGTGTGGAAATGAAATCTGTATCCCTGGGACACTATATTTAAAACCCATTTGTCCAGGGTTATGAGTTGCCAGTTTTTTGCATGAAGAGCAATCTTTCCCCGCAAAGGGGTGGCTGAAAGTTAAGTGCTTGATAATTTTAAAGGAAAGTCATTGAGACTGTTTACCATAGGGGGGGAGGGTGTCTTGTTATTTCCAGATTTGGAATTGGAAGCACCCCATTGCTTAGTTCTGAGAGTCCCTTGGGACTGAAACCTGGTGCTTTTGGTGTGTCTGGGTTTGGCTTGAGTGGATCTGGAAGGAGCTGGAAAGGACCAATTTTTAATAGGCCAGTGCCTACTAAATCCTGGAGGTTGCACTTGTAAGAAATCTTTCACAGTTTGCATAGATTTAGCTTTATCTTCCATCTTTTTAGAACTTCTTCAGCCTTATTTCCAAACAGGCGATCCTGATTTAAAGGAGCATCCAACAATTTTGCTTTAACGTGATCAGGCAGAGATTGCTCCTTAAGCCAAGCATGCCTTCTAAACACAGACCCAGTAACAGCAGCCCTGCAAGAGGCCTCTAAAGAATCAAAACCACATTGCAAAATATGTTTTCCAACTTGTTCAGCTGAATGCAATAAATCCTGTAAATCTTTACTTTCCACAGTCAAAAATCAACATCATTTTCTGTTTAAGCAGTCCCATGATATGCTGTTGATATTTTAGTATATGAAATTGACAGTTTAAAGTCATGATTGCCAAGGTTGCAGAAGTACAAACCTTTTTACCCCATCTATCCAGTGCCCTGGAGTCTCTATCAGAAGGGGTAGGATTTTTAGCAGTAGAAGCCTTAATGCCCTTGGGCCCCTGAGAAATGGTTTCTGGGTCCGCAACATGATTTTTGAAAAGGAACTTGTGGGACTCAGGAACCCTGTAGTATCTGTCAGGTTTACTAAGAGCCAGAGGCAGGGAATTAGGGGCCATACTGTATTCCGAAAACACATAATCATCAATGTCTAGTACAGGAGGTAAAGCCAAAGGCCTACGCTGAGGAAGAAGGAGGAAATCCCTAAGCCTCTTTTTGGATTCAGAAAATTCCTGACTTTCTCAGTGGAAATGCTCCCTTAAGGTATGTAACGTTTCCCCAAAAGAAAAATCCTCGGGGGGGGGGGGGGGGCAGAGGGAATGGAATCCTCTGTATCAGAATCCTCATAAGTAGGTATGGACAAATCAAGGTCATTAGAAGAGTCAGAAGAAACAGAGTCCTGATCAGAAGATTCATAGTCAAGCTCAGCCCTAGGCCTCTTAGAAGGGGGGGGGACTACCCTGATTAAATTAAATTAGATCTTCAGCCCTTTTGATATTTTGATTTTAGGCATGGGGCCTGAACATGTGGCCTGGGCGTCTTTGTTTTAGACATAGATCGAGATTTAGGCCTTAGTACTGAAGGTGGAGTCGGTTTAATATGCAAGTCTGTAGGACTGAATACACCCTCAAAAGCCGGTGCCTGCACAGCAGCTCCGGACCCATCCAAGGTAGAGACATCCGCTGGTTCCATAGGTGAAGCATCTTGGGGCATACCGGACTCCGAATGGGTCTCAGTAGAGGCCTGCGAATCAGAAGTAGCGGGTATCAGGGGCTGCAAAAGCACCTCACTGAGTATCGGGGAACTGGCGACTGGCTTAGGAGAAGCGTTGTCGGCAGTTTTAGACCTCGACGGCCTGTCTCTGTCTTTTTCTTTGTGTTTTTTCGGAATTCCGGTAGTTGTATGGCTAACCAACGTCATTTCTGGATAATTAAACCGAGAACCGAAATATTTAGAGGCAAAAATGTAGCAACGAGGGATAGTGCGCCGATTAAATAAAGCACAAAACCGACAGCAAGGTATGTCGTGGTCAGGGCCTAGGCAAGGAATACAGTACGAATGAAAATCTTTATGAGGTATTTGCTTTCCACAAGTAAAGCAATTATTAACTTTTACTGACATCGGTAAGGAGCAAGAAAAGGTTTCCCCAAGGGGGTACTTTGCTTTAGTTGAAGACTTCGGTTCTGAAACTCGAAAACAAAAATTTCAGGAGTCGGACGACCAGCACTTGCAAACTGCTTCTGCTTCAGGCACCGCACGGCAAGAAAGACATGTAGTGGCATCGGCTGCATGTTTTATACCCCTGACGACCTGACGTCATGGAAGCAGGGACAGCAACTGACGCAGGACCCAAGACTTTGTTAATCTGGCCGACTGAGGGCTACCTGCAAGCAGATTACCCAAATGCAACGACTGCAACAGTGAAACACGAAGAACATCCACACTGTATGACCAACATACTAGTGGCACAAATAATTTAAAGAAAGAGGACACATATCTTACATCTCCATTTTCAGAAGCAAAATCAAACGATGATAGAATTTCCAACATAGTTCATTACAGTCTACATATTTTACACTGTCTCTATGATAACACGCTAATATTTTTCCATCATTTTGCTATGTCTGTTTTTTAAACATGTTTCTGAGTGGTATCCCACATTCCTACTGGAAGTGCTACGTGCTTTTTGGGATTCATATTTTAAGCCAATTTGATGTCCACAGCATTTTTCAAAGGCTTTTGTTTGTTCCTATTTTCAGCATCTACGGGTTGAGAAGTAGCTGCCATCTTGTCCACCTTAAGCAACCCACCCAATGTGCTCTATATGCCTAATGTATAATATGATCCACCCTTCAGAGTAAATAGCTACAGCATCTTCTCTGCAAAAAAAATCAGACTTTTTCTCATAAAAGCCATGTGAAAAAAGCTGAAATGCATTTTAACACAATGAAGGTATTTTAGTTCCACATCACAAATGAGTATCACGGCTTCAAATTCTTGACCAGGATCACAAAAAGATTAACACATTATTCGAACCCTTTACCTGCATGACAGCATCCTCTCCAATTTCTACACACATTTTACCCCTAAACAGCTTTCAGCTCAACACAGCAACTGCTCTCAAATTCACTGTCAGCACTCAACAGCTGCAAAATAAACTGCTGAGATCAGCATAAACCAACAAGTAATTCAATAGGGTACACGGCTTATGTTCATCTGTTATACAGCTGAATGTCACAACTGCAAGTATCACATTTCAACACTTCACAACAGCAACCTGTCTTTAATCTGAGCTTCATTCTACAAACTTTACTTATTCATTAGGTGACCTTAAGAGTACTTTCAGACACACAACTGAAGCAAAAAGTACAGTTTTGTACCTACCATAAATGTAGATGTTCGAGGATCCACATTGCTGCAGTCCTAACTATTGGGTAGTCCGCTGTCCAGTCGGCCCGAATACCAAAGTATATGGCTGACGTCGGTCAGGGCGCATTAGACTGACGTCAGTACGTCAGGGTACTAATGCGCATGACCGACGTCATATCCTCAGTCTTTTCTTGCCCCAGATGTCAGAAGACCCTGAAAAGATAAGGTCCAAAACCAAACACTGCCAACATACCTGCACCAAAATATATATATACAAAATATACAAAATTAGCAGATCATAACCTCACCTACACAACCACCCCTAAACACAGAGGGGAAGGAGGGAGGGTAAATTGGACTGCAGCAATGTGGATCCTCGAACATCTACATTTATGGTAGGTACAAAACTGTACTATGTTCTTCATTCCACATTGCTGCAGTCCTAACTATTGGGTAGAATCCCAAAGCAGAGGTAAGGGAGGCTGGCAAATCATAAGGAAGCAGGAACTGACAACATGCCTTGCAAAATAGCTGTGGCAAAACCAGCCCTAGACTTAGAGTAGAGAGGAAGGTGATAATGCTTAGAGAAAGTATGCACTGAACTCCAAGTAGCTGCCTCCAAAATATCCTTAGTTGCCACCCCCCTTAGAAATGCTGTTGAAGTGGCAGTAGCCCTAGTGGAATGAGGCCTAATTCCAGCTGGAATTTCCTTGCCATGATGGGAATAACAAAATGTAATGCAACACCCAATCCATCTAGAAATAGTTTGTTTAGACACAGGCTTGCCCTGAGAACTCAAAGCAAAAGAAATAAACAACTGCTGAGACTGCCTAAAATCTTTAGTCCTGCTCAAATAATAACGCAATTGCCTGTGTACATCTAAAGTGTGCAAAATCTTTTCCCCTTTATTTTGGGGATCTGCATAAAAAGTAGGCAAATGAATAGTTTGGTTTAAAGCCACACTAGAAACCACCTTAGGCATAAAGGAAGGATTAGTACGTAAAGATACCCTATCCTTATGAAAAATCAAAAAAGGCTCCACTGCCATAAGGGCCTGCAACTCAGAAACCCTTCTTGCAGAAGTAATGGCCAACAAAAAAGCAGTCTTCCATGACAAGTATTTCAAGTCAGCAGTAGCCAAGAGGCTCAAAAGGTTGTAGAGTAAGTTTCTCCAACACAAAATTGAGGTCCCAAGCAGGAGTAGGAGCTCTACGTGGGGGTCTTATATTCTTTGCCCCTCTAAGAAATTGCTTGAACAAAGGATGTGAAAACAATGGTGGGTCACAATCATAGTGAGCTGAAATGGCTGCAGCATGAATCTTAATGGAAGAGAAAGACAAACCTTTGTCCAATAACTCAGTGAGATATTGAAGAGCCACACTCAGATTTGGCTCCGAAATCTCCAAATTGTTTGCTGCACTCCAAAATAAAAATCTCTTCCATTTTTCTGCGTACACTTTCCTTGTACTAGGTCTCCTGGCTTCCATAATCACATTTAAAACTTGTTGAGGAAGTTGAGACCTGCTGTCTTTCAAAACAGAATATGCCAGGCTGTTAGATGAAGAGAGTGAAGCTTGACATTGAGCAGGTGACCGCCTCTCTGAGACAACAGGTGTGGAATCAAGGGTAAAGGCCATGGAGGCTTCTTTACCAGACTCCTCAGTAATGGGTACCAGTGCTGCCGAGGCCAATCTGGAGCTATTAAAATCATCCTTGGCTTGTCTTGTCTGACCTTTAGAAGCACCTTTGGAAGAAGAGGCAGAGGTGGAAACGCATACACATGAAGATTTTTCCAACTGAAAGAAAGAGCATCCACTTTCCAAGCTGTGTGATGAAACCTCTTTGTGCAAAACTTTGGCAGCTGGTGGTTTAGTGGAGAAGCGAACAGATCTATGTCTGGAGTTCCCAGGACACTGTCAACTTTTGAAATACATGAAGATCCAGTTTCCACTCGTGGGGATCCATGATTTGTCTGCTTAACACATCTGCTAAGGAGTTCTGTGCTCCCGGCAGAAACCTTGCCTGAAGAGTTAGTTGCAAGCTGAGCGCAGTCTCCCATAAAATCATTGCTTGCCTGCACAATGGGTAAGAATGTGTTCCCGCTTGTTTGTTGATGTACCACATGACAGTTGTGTTGTCTGTTAGAATCAACACCTGCCCTGGAAGAAGTAACTCCTTGAAAGCCATTAATGCAAATTGGACTGCTAACATCTCCTTCATATTGATATGTAGATGCTGTAGTCTGGCAGGCCACTTGTCTTGTATCCACTTTCCATTTAGATGAGCTCCCCAAGCAATGTCTGAGGCATCTGTCGTTAGAATCTGACTCGCCTCTGGCCGGGTCACAGAGAGTCCCTTGTTTAGGTGACATTCCTGAGCCCACCACAAAAATTCCTTTTGAATGCAAGGTATTATTTGAATGACAGTGCCCAAATCCTGGCAGTGCTGTGTCCATACATTTTTGAGATACCATTGTAGCTTCCTCATATGCAGTTTGGCATTGGGAAGCACCAGAATACAAGATGCCATGAACCCTAAGGCTTGAAGGACTGTCCTTGCAGTCAGCCCGGACTGAAGAGATAGTTGATGGAAGTAACTGGAAAGATTCTTTTGTTTGTCCGGGGTTAAAAGGCCATCTGGGCTGCTGTATTCAGTCTCACACCCAGAAAGCACATGTCTTGAGAGGGTACTAGACTGGACTTTATTTCGCTCACAGAATACCCTAGGCATCTTAGCACTGCTATGACATATTCCAAATGCTGTAGAAGGTCTTCCTTTTCTTGAGCCAGAATCAGGCAATCGTCCAAGTAAGGATAGATTTGAATTCCTTTTAGCCTGAAGTAAGCTATCACTGGAGCCAGAACCTTTGTGAATACTCTGGGCGCAGTAGATAAGCCAAAGGGCAATGCAGAGAACTGATAATGAGAATTTCCAGCTCGAAAACGCAGATACTTTCTGCAACTTAGTCTTATAGGCACATGAAGGTAAGCCTCCTTGAGATCTAAAGTTACCATCCAGTGATCTTTGCCCAGCAGAGGTAAAAGCTGTTGTAACGTCAACATCTTGAACTTGGGAATGTCCAGATAAGTGTTGAGGATAGATAAATCCAAAATTGGTCTCCACGTGTTCCCCTTTTTTGGTACTAAGAACAGGCGAGAATAAAATCCTAGGCCCCTTTCTGGCACAGGAACCGGCTGAATGGCCCCTATTTGGAGTAACAGAGAAATTTGCTTGTGAGCCTCTTGTCTTTGTAGAGGAGGAATGTCTGGCATGCCTTTGAAAGGAGGCAAGGTATGGAAATAAAACCTGTAACCGTGGTGAATAATATCCAGAACCCATCTGTCTTGGGTAATTAAATCCCAATTTTCTTTGAAAAGAGACAGCCTTCCTCCCAACGGTGCTGCCAGGCGAGAATAAACTGGCAGCTGAAAAGGCAGGTCATTGGGTCTGCCTACGAAAGGACTGACCCCTGCCCTCCCCAGAAGTCTGAGCAGGGGAACTCCCTGTCCTAGGCCTAAAAGAACCCTGAGCTCTGCCCCTACCACGTCTAGACCTACCCCTAGACTGGGAATCATAAGCAGGAAAAGTCCAACCCTTAGCAGGCCAATTTCTACTAAACTTCGGAGGCTGCACCTGTAAAAAAACCTTTAACAGTTTGCATAGATTTAGCCTTGTCCTCCATTTTCTTCAAAACTGCTTCCACAGGCGAACCAAACAACACATCAGACTGCAAAGGAGCATCCAAAATCCTTGTCTTAACATGCTCAGCTAAGTTCTGATCTCTCAACCAGGCGTGCCTACGAAGAACAGAACCAGTGGCAGCCACCCTGGAGGAGGCCTGCACAGCATCAAAACCACATTGCAAGGAATGTTTACCCACCTGTTCAGACACATGAACTAAATCCTGCAACTCTTTACAGTCAATACCTTCCGCCAGAGCATCCACCTTAGATTTCAACTGTGAAAGAAGATAATTCTGATATTTTAACATGTGAAACTGACAATTCAACGCCTCATGGCTAAAGTGGAAGAAGTATACACTTTCTTTCCCCATCTATCCAAAGCCCTTGCCTCTTTATCAGGAGGGACAGGATTTTTAACAACTGAGGCCTTTACACCTTTAGGCCCCTGAGAGACAGTTTCGGGTCTGCCCTAGGACTCTTAAAAGATACTTATGAGCTTCAGGCACCCTATAATACCTATCCGGTTTAACTGGGGCAGGAGGCAAAGAATCAGGATTCAGGGAAGCCTCTGCAAAAACATCTTCCACCACATTCAAAACAGGAGGTATAGCTAAAGGCCTATGCTGGGGTAAAACAAGAACTCCCTAAGCCTTTTCCTGAATCAGAGAAATCTTGGCCTTCCCATTTAAAATGCTCCCTCATGGAATGCAAAGTCTCTGAAAATGAAAAATCCTCAGGAGGAGAAGCTGAAGGAGTAGAATCATCCACATCAGAATCAGAATAAGTAGGGAACTCCTGCAAGTCTTCAGCCAAGACTCAGAAGCCTCGAGCATTGCTCAAAACTCTCAAGCTCAGGTTCCACCCTAGGCCTCTTATCAGGAGGGGGCATAGAACCCCTTATCATAGTAATCAAATCTTCTGCCATTTTAAGCATATGTTTCTTAGGCAAAGACCCTGAAGCACTAGGAGAAACCCCCACTGAAGCAAAACTTGGCCTGCCCCTTAAAGAAGCCTTGGAAACAGAACGCGAGGCCCTAACCACCTTAGGAAGTGAGGGAAGAACAGCCACCTGAGAAGCCCCCTCAGCCTGGCCTACTTCCTGAGAGGAAACATCCTGTAACAGTAAAGTCTCTCCCTGAGACTCCAAAGAAACACCTGGCAAAACCTCCGGCTCCACTGAGCCCTCTAAAGAACCGACGTCTGGGACTGTCGGTTCTTCCCCTCTAGGCTTTGCTGTTTTGTCCTTGCGTTTTTTAGCCGAAGCTAGCGTCGGAGCATCCAACGGCATTTTATAGTTACAACGCTTCCCAAACACTAACCTGGCACAGTCTAACCTTCTCTTAATAGTGCGTTTGTTAAATCTAGCACAAGAACGGCATCCAACAAAGTCGTGCTCAGGCCCTAAACAAGGTATACACAAAGTATGGTAATCCCTATGAGGTATCTGTTTCCCACTAGAAATACAGTTATTCACTTTTTCTGACATCCGGTTAAATACTGAGGCAAGAAAAACCAAAATATTCCCAACGGGTACTTAGCCAACTTTGATTCGGTCTGAAACTCTGACTTCAGAAATTTTCAGAACGCCAACCTGCACTCGCAAAATTGCTTCTGCATCGGACCATGCGGCAAAAAAGACTGAGGATATGACGTCGGTCATGCGCATTAGTACCCTGACGTACTGACGTCAGTCTAATGCGCCCTGACCGACGTCAGCCATATACTTTGGTATTCGGGCCGACTGGACAGCGGACTACCCAATAGTTAGGACTGCAGCAATGTGGAATGAAGAACATCTTCAGTTTTTCACTTCAGTGAACTTTTTACTCTAGTGCTACCAAATGATCTTGCAATGTACCCCAAAGTTGTACACTTCCAGCAGTGAAACTGAGACAAATAAAGCTGCTGTAGACAGAAGATATGGCACCATAAACAGACTGAAGAAGAACCTCAGCAAATGAAAAAATGTATGCAAAACTGAAGGTACAGGGGATGAAACTGTACAGACAAGACAGTGGTCTTGGCAGGAAATGGGGGGGGGGGTCAGTAGAAGCATAAAACACAAGGGGAAAAAAGTTGAAGATAACAGCTTCAAGTATCTGAGTGGTGTGGCTGAGGAGATGGAAGCCCGAATGATGAGGTCAACGCTAGAATCAAAGTTGCTGTAGCCAGCTGGCACAGAGTATCAGAGGTACTGTATGACACAAGAATGCCAGCTGGCACAGAGTATCAGAGGTACTGTATGACAGAAGAATGCCAAAGAAGCTGAAAAGTAAGGTGTAGAAAACAGTGGTGTGACCAGTACCTACTGTATGGTACAGAAACCTGGGTAGTGAAGGCAGAGCAGTAGAAAAAGCTTGAGGTGATGTAGATGAAGTGCGAAGATGCCCACTAAGAGAAAGACAAAGAAATGACGACATTGGAGCAAAAGTAGCTCAAATTACAGAGAATGTCGGGGATTGCAGATTATGGTGATTTAGTCATACGCCCAGGGGAAAAAAAGGCAACTTTGTAAAGTTGATTTGGGAGAGACAGGAGGAATACAAAAAGAGAGGAGGATGTCTATCCCAGAGATGGACTGGTGTTGTGAAAGAAGACCTGAGAAAGGCAGGTTACTGTCGAAGAAGTTAGGAGAGTGGCTCTGAATGCAGAAAAGGGGCAACAGTTCATGTAATACCCCTTCATGTAAAAATAGGGAAAAGTGGGGTGATGACGACAATGACTATGAGCTTAACACATGCTATCAGGTAAGTAATAAACAAGCACATCTAGAAAGAATGAGTAACACGAACCCTAATCTGCTTCATTTACACGGTCCTGTTTCCTGACTTCCACACTCAAAGTAGGAAGTAACTTATTAGTGAAAATGACATGAAAGTACCATATGCAGCGGTCAGGCAGACTGACCTTGTAAATATAGTAAACAATGTGAATATAGTGATAAAACAATTTGTGTAATGCGGAGTAAAACTGGTGAACATTTTAACAAGCAATTTATTTATTTACTTATTTATTTGACTAGGCAGTACTTGCTTTGTTACTACACTCACCTAAATTCCAAACATACTAACAAGACGATACACGGACACTAGCTCCAAAAACAGATGAATACTTTATTAAAAGGTTTAGCGCTTTCTTCCCCTGACTTTATCGGTCCCTATCAGGGGAAGAAAGCGCTAAACCTTTTAATAAAGTATTCATCTGTTTTTGGAGCTGGTGTCCGTGTATTGGTCGAAGAAGTTCTCAAGTTGGTATTGCTGTTCTTTTTGTGATACTAACAGACGATGCACAACCTCTCAGTACAAGGAATACATGGTTTTACTGGAAAACCTAAGTAGTCTGCCTCTGAGGTAATGTGACCCCAGAGTTAATACATTTATTTTGCAAGGGAGTGGAAGATGCACCAAAACATCTTTTACAAGTACTTAAATTTCATGTACTTCTAAAATGTAATCTTACCTTTCTGTTTTATTTAACTGGACAGGTAGGGTGGTTCAAATATTCTTTTCGGCCACAATCCAAGTCAGAAGACGGAGATGGCAGTTGCAAAGACAAGAGTCAGTTGAGCAAGAATCTGAAACAGAAATATTTACATATGAATTAAAACTGGCAAATACTAATACAGTTTATAACCTTTAAAAAAGTGACAGAGATGAAATAGCTCGTTATACAAGTATCTGAAAATAGTCTAAACAGTTAGCAAAGGGAAGAGAAAGCAGAGATTTGCTATTAACTGTTAAACAAACTTTAAATGCTATATGACAGAACAGTAGTAATCAAGAATAAAACAACCTAGTGCATCAAACATCATGATGCAAACTGCAGATAAATTCAGAGAGGAAAATGAAGTGGCCACTTTCCTGAGGGATTAGCTCAGTTAACAAAGGCTGAATAAAATAAAAAAACAAGAAACAAAAATTTCTGAAGGCTTGGAAAATGGCTAGCATATTCCACAGTAACCATTTAACAGTGACATCAACTGATCAGGCAGGGTGCAACCACTTAATCCTTAACATATTTTGTGACTTCCAAAACTAATGATCTTACAACAAAAGAACTCAGATTAAAAACAAGGCAAAACATACGAAAATTCCATTGTGAGATTGTGGTGAACTTCATATGCAGTAGCTACCTGTAGCAGAGGTTTGACAGTGTAGTACAGCTGTCTTTGGACTGTATAGCAGCCATCCCACCCCATGCTCATAGGAACAGTCATTGATACATTGATACATGCATGCATACATATACACACACACACACACTCATCCCTACTCCCCTGCCCCCTCATCTGGCAGCTAGTGCAGAGGACTAACGCTTTGAACGGTTAATAAGCTAACTAATGTGGCACAGGGTTCGATTTTTTTCAGCTTTCATTTGCCTACTGTGTGACCTTGAGCAAGAGTCACTTAACCAGACTGTTTTGTGTGGCATCTGGAAGTTCGGGCAAGGCTCTTTAACGTTATCCTTGACTGCATGCCTAGTAACTAGCTATGAAATTAGAGAGACAGACACACTTCGCTCACAACCCTCATGGATTCACTGGACTTACCTGTACAGCAAGTACTCCTACAGGAGAGACAGAGACAGACAGAGAGTCAGACAGACAGAGAGAGAGTGACAGCTGTCTTTTTATGTCGTTCCTTCCAACTATAAAATTCTACTTGGGTGAGTGATTCTCATGTGGTTCAGAGTCTCACTTGCTTGTGCAAATGGCTAATTAGCATTAGCTAACCCCCATCCCTGGACTGCCACATTATCATGCAAGCTTCACCCACCAAACTAATTTCCACATTAAGGCCCTTGGCCTTAAACACCTCAGTGGTAGAGCTGTCTAAGAATAGGAAATGCTTCGCATGATGGAGAAATCTTATGAGATAAGCTAAGCCTTTCTGAAGACCAGGGATAATTCCCCCAATGTTTCCAGGGTTTGCTCCGCTGGTTTGAGGCTAGTACATGTCACATTGGGGCACTTATCCTCAGGAGCTGCCTATCATTTTCAGATGTTATCATAAATTAAGATTTTTTTGTTTTGTCCAGAATTACAGCAAAATCACAATCTGAGTAGGATGTGAGCAATCTTCTCAAATCAGAAAAGCAGAATAAAAGAAAAATTAACTTAAGAAACAGGTACACAAACAAGTAAAATAGCTAAGTAAATTAAAAACATTTCTTTGCACTGGAAATAAAATGAAGCATACAGACCACTTTTATTAGCAGTCTTGAGTTTATTCTCTTAATGTAAAATGAAAATTTACCTAACCAGCACACTTCTGCTGGTCCTCAGCTCCTATGACAAGTTTCTCAACCCTGCACTTTATTTACTGGTACAGAACAATACTGCTTACCTCATAGAGAGACAGAAATGGAGTCCTTTATTAGGTTGAAAAATGTGTCCAGGATAGTGCTGTAGATGGGCATATGAGACTGGTACAATGCCTTACAACAGAGAAAGTTGTTTACAGATGGCCAGACGCCAGCTAAATGGTCTGCATATGTCTTTACTACTTTAAGTTATTCTTGAAGGAGACAAGCACATGCAACAATTGTCAAGATCCTGCCATCTGCAATTGCCACTACCCTATGTCAGAAGTTGTATCAAGACTAGTAATCATTCAGCCCTTCTCCAGAAGACGACAGCAGTAGGTGTTAAAACCTGATCAAGCCCTGATCCCTAGACAGCATTAGATAGTGCACTCTTAAACCAAGTCAACAGAACTGCAAACAAGCACCATGTCTACGTAAATGTTGGTCACACACAGCTCTTTAATAAGTTTAACACAGCATTCAGTGCATATCTGTCTGACAAAGCCAATACATGGATAGAAGAACAAAGGCACTTGGCTGTAGGCCACAGTCAGACATATCACTGACTGATCACCATGTGACTAATGTAAACCCTACAGTCTTTGGATTATGACAGTCAGCCATATTCACACAATATCCCTGACTGTGACTAACCTACATTATTAAACCTATTGCTTTTGTTGCTTACTCTCTTATCAGACATTTTAGCAATAATTATATACACATTTCCTATTCTGTTTCACTATTTTAAGGTATGTACAAAAATGTTTTACTTCAGTAAATCGCTGTTTGAACTAAACCCACGACCTACACTTGTTGTTAAAACAGCAGTGCGGGTACTGTGTCCATAACTGAACTTCTTTGCACAAAAACTGTGGAACAAGACATAAAGGGGAGACAAAATCCATAACAGTCTTTACAATATTACCCTAATTCACTTAAAAAGTTAACATAAAAACAGGTTTTGCATCAACATGCATTTTCTGAACAGTAAGTTTGAAACTCCAATGTCTTCCATTACTGACCAACTGTAATCCTCGGTGACTTACTAGGAAATCAAAACTTTTACAAGTGCAAGACAAAAACATGAAACAAGATCATGGACATTCTACAAAATCAGGAGTAGCTGAGATGTAAGAGTATAACTTGCTTTTCTTTCTTTTTTGGTACTGGCTTTCCTGAATCTCAGACAAGACTTGCCACAGATGTTAATGGCTTGATTCAGAGCTTCTGGAACATGCTATAATTCCATATAGGGATGAGTAATTTTACTGCCTGTTTTTATTAGGCATAGTTAAATGTGTTCTCTCTCTGTCATGAGTCATTTGCACTCTTTATTGCATGGCTCAGATGCTTTTTCACAACATTGCTTGAAATTACCAGAAAACACATCATAATCATATGCTTGTAACAGAAGCAAACTATCAATGGCTTAAGTAAATTTTGAAAATCAACATTTTCCATATCCACAATGAAATCAGACAGAAAGACAATGCAAAACTGCCAGCAGCATAAAAAGGTCACATCAATGTGATGAACTACAGTGACCGCAACAAGGAATGGTATGTGATTAGTCAGAGAACAATGAAAAACCGTTAGCATTCTCAATGTTAGGTATTTGCCAGGAAGTAAAGCTGCCATGATATGGCAGACCCAGGAAAGCAAACACTGACCATTGTAATTTTTTTTTTTACTTCTTTAACACATAGCACATATATTACACAAATACAAATCATGAAATCAAGAGTACATTAGTCTACTTACTTGTCAAACTAGGCAAATAATGAAGCTATAAGGGAGCGTGCCTTCACAGATGCATATGCAGTACTGTTGGACAAGCTACACTTCCAGCTTAATTAGGCAGAAAGAGGCCAGTTATATATATAATATATATATATATATATATATATATATATATATATATATATATAATGCAATTAGTTATATTTGTTTACAATCTAAACAAACATTTATATATAATAATAATAACACCAAACTGTGATAACTAACATAAACAAAGAACTGTACTAACAAAACAACAAACTTCTTTCTTATAAACTAAAAGAAAGACACTCGAAGGCAAAACTGATGCAAAGCTCTTTCATTCTTTAATGATATCTAGAACTTCTTCAGAACTCACAAAATTTAAAAAATGTCAGGTATAAGTAAGTTGCACAAGGCAGAAAGAGAGAGAGAGAGAGAGAGAGAGAGAGAGAGAGATGTAACCATGACAATAGCCTATAACTTCTGAGAACACACTGAGGAAAAAATTAACCAATCAGAATCTACACATCTTCATTTCATTAAGTTTATTGGTTTAAAATTTCTCATATTGGAACAAATTATCCAATTCTTTGGAGATTGTGACACTTTGCTTGAACTGAAAGAATTGCGATGGCAGTTATTACTTAATGCTGATACCCCTCCTGGACTCTATGAAAATCTGAATGTTAAATGTGCATTGAGATGGCTAGTCTGACCACTCCCACTTTATACTATTTGTTAATGTATATACAGCTGTACAAAATGTGTAGATTCTGACCGGTTAATTTTTTCCTCACTGTGTTCTCAGAAGTTATATGCTATTGTCATGGTTACATCTCTCTCTCTCTCTCTCTACCTTGTGAACCTTACTTATACCCGACATTTTTTAAATTTTGTCAGATCTGAAGAAGTTCTAGATATCATTAAAGAATGAAAGCGCTTGGCATCAGTTTTGCCCTCGAGTGTTTTACTTTTAGTTTATAAGAAAGAAGTTTTTTTGTTTGTTTTTTTACACATTTACATATATTCACATGCAAAGCCTAGTATTTTACATGGTCATCACAGTGTAAAAAGTACAAGATGAGAAGGATCTCCACAGATTCCCCGGACAGTGCCCGATCGGACACACACTGCTTGGATCCATGATCTGAACAGACCCAATAGGTAACAGTAGTCTGACTGGGTGCTGCTGTTTCAGTATCTCTATTCTCAGACTATGCAGGTTCCGAACAGTTAATTTGTCTTTTGGTTTCTGGACATTAGACATGGAATATACTGGCTTATTCGAGTCTATATTACATTATCGAATTTTCAAAACTTCAAATCTGATATGGTCAACACCATATAATCGAAGTCTTGAAACATCGAAAATGTAATAAAACACAACAACCTACAAAAACAAACCATTTAAATGCTCTAAGCAGGGGGGCAAGCCATCCTGCACCCCCCTCCCCGCTACTTAAATATACCAACTCTGAGATCGCACTACAGTGCAGAAAAGGGAAATCTTCCCATTCCGCGCTGTATGGAGATCTGCATTAAAAGATTTGAAGTTTCAAGACTTCGATTATATGGTGTCGACTATATCAAATTCAAAGTTTTGAAACTTCGATATTCTGATATAGACCCGGCTTATTCTGCAAGCTGCATGGTGGGCACGAGTAAATCCCTGACTGCAACTCAGATGACCAGACATTGGTAAGTGACCAGACAGCAGCAGGAGCCAGCCAACAGTGGTGGCAGTGAACAGTTAATGACAACTTGCTTATCCCGGTGGGAAGGTGATAGCCTCATCCACTGTGCTGTGCTATTGACACAAAGCAAAGGCATGTGCAACAGTCGACTGCATTAAAGACCATGACATGTATGCCCACCAAAAACCTCATTTACATGCTGTAGCCAGAATTAGACATGCATAGACGCATGCATATGACACTGGACCTATGACAGCCATTCAATCTTTGGGCATTGCTATCTGGCTATCTGTCAAAGCTCATTCATCTTGTAGTGGGTACACCTCTAGATATGAGAGTACTTTTAATCTGGTCTGCATGTCATTTCCATGTATTACCTCCCATATCAACAGCAAATATTAACAACCATAATCTTGAGGCCAAGAGGGCTTGATTCCCTTTCTCAGTCTTGTAATTATGTACCAAAACCTAATGTGTGGAAATCAACTGTATGTTTCTTGCTCATAACCAGAATTGATTGCTGAAAATGAATTAATGATTGCGCGCACTGCACCTTAGTATTCTAAGGGAAGATGATGTATTCTGAGCTCTTTTTGTTTCAGACTCAAAGCTTTGGTTGCTATCTTAAACATATCAATAAACATTTCTGCTAATTTACAGCTAGATGATGGAGAGCATTGCTGTAACATACTTTATGCCAATTTAGCTTTATAAAGATTTTAAATTAATCTGAAGTAAACACTGGGCCATTATCAATGGCTATCTGTTCTGGCTGTCCTTGAAACACTGTTCAAACTGCAACACTCTTCTGAGGTGACTGGCTTCAAGAAAACAATCTCTGGCCATTTAGAGTAGACATTCTAACAACTAACAGCACCATGCCCTTATAATGAACCTGCAATATCAATATGGACATGATGCTAGGATGCTGATAGTCATTCCTGAAGCTGAAGGGGGTCCAGAGTGGTAAATCAGGGTAAGTAGCAGACCCCGTTCATCTTTTTTGCCAATTCTTCCATTTGCTAGTCAATTATAGGTCAGAATGCAATGACTTAAGCAACAGACATTTTTACAATATCCAAGTATCCCGTATGTATGGTTTTTAGCACTTTGGTATGTAAACGAATTATCACTCTAGCCCTATTCAATAGAGCTCCTGTTATCTTTTTAGAGGTCTCTGCATCCATCTATGGCCTTCTTACCTAGTGCCGATCCATGTCCACATCTGGTCTACCAGCTGCTCCTGATCCCCCAGACTTTCTCCGGTAGAGGCTGGGACTGATTGTGGTTCTTAAGGGTATCCTGGTGGTCTTGGCAAGCACCATTTTTCTGGGGGGGGGGGGTCCATTATGCCCTACCTGCCACTCCCCCCTCCCAATGTGGTAACTCGGTTACACTTGAGGGACGGGGGTGCGCAGTATCAACCTGTCTCCATGGTAGTTCAGACATGCCCACCACCCAAACCTCACTTTGAGTCACACCCACATAATGCAGAGTCCACAGCCTCCACCAAGGATTGCCGCAGAGAATGCCCATGTAACCACCTATCCCTCCCTCCAATACCATTCTGTCCAGTCGTCTGAACCCCTAATCAAACCTAACTCAACTGGGCTGTAGTCAGGACTTTATATTATTTCTTAGTGGCATAGACAAAGTTCCTATTATGTGGGTAACTTCCTAGCTGAAAATTCCTATTTATAACCTCTTATATTTGAGACAATATCTAGTCATTCCTTTTGTCCTTTTGGAGAAGATTTTTTGGTCAATGGCAGCTATCACCACATAGAGCAAACCCAATAAATCTATAACACAGAGCTGTTGGGAAAGTCCTTCAGCATTACTATGCTGATTAATCCCATTGGATTTATTTTGCTTACGAGTATACTCCTAGAAAAGGTACCCACTGCTACAGCACTGCTTCTTCCATGGCAGGACACGCCCTCTTCTTGGGTTAATATAGACACATTTATAGACACATCACTGGCTGGTGACTTGCTACCAATGTAAATCTCTGGCCATACTAGTTACTGATTCAACTTACCTACTCCCCTGAGCAAATCATAGGTTGTTCTAACAGTTTATGCACAATTAATTTGTTTTAGTGAATAACATTGAAGCAAAAAACACAGGCGTCTCTGTGCCATCTGGAAACATATGACCAAAAGTCACCTGTTCCTTAAGTCCAAGAGTCAAATGACAACCTAAAAGTCAAGAAAGGCTTGCGATCAATTAGCAAATTGTCCAATGTCATTTCCCTAATCATTAATAAGGCTCATTCATATATTTTCATCCATTTCTACACAGACTGATGCTGTAACAGGATGTTTTAGAAGATGTACAACATTTTACAAGGTATGTTTGTTGTAATACACCACTCCTAATTACATATTAAATTATGATATGTTTTGTGGTTTGGGCATCTTTAAGTCTCATGTTATGATATGTACTAGCCACCTTTATTTATTTCACATCTACAAGAAATTTCCTTTTTGAAAAATGCATACTCCTATCTGTTCAGGATTATTCATAAAAGTAATTCATCGTTGTTCGTTCTGTCAGCAGGATGCCATCCATGAACCACCATATACTGAGCATTCAATGCCATGCTTGATCCAATTAATCTCTCTAACATGGTTGGCTCAGATGTCTTCTCTAAGATATAGTGAAATAAGCCTTTGTGTGTGAGTTAATACTTATCAAGTGCCTAAATATGTTTCAGCAAAATAGTACTGAGAGGGAAATTTAATTCACTCTTTGTGGAGATTCTGTTACACTGTTTTGAATAAAGCTATCCTTAACTTCAAATCAGAAAGCAATTATTGACATCCCTAAAATTGGACATCTTTACTCCTGCATTTCCCAAGCAAAGAAATTGCAGGTGAGGGCCATTCGATCCATTCTGCCTTAGACGGTATTCCTGCATTTCCAGCTTCTGTAATTCCACTTCCAAATTATATTTGACGGCGTATGACACTGGAGAAGTTTGTGAAAGTGGGGTAGAACATTCTACTCTATTTTACGTCCAGTCATTGTGTCTTTTGATGTCCTTGACTTCCACCTTTTTGTGCTTAAAGTGCAGTACTGACTAACCCCCTTCGTCCCACCCTAGCTATGCTTCCGGCTTCAATGAATACTCCTTCTAATTACTCAGTGATACAGTAACATCCAGTCTCAAGTAAGCTCAGACAGTTGTAGCTTCATGACCACTCTGCCCACCCCTTAATCAGGGAAAGTCCCAATCTCATTCGTATCACTTCTACCCAAGGGGTGGCATTCTTGGATGTCTACCTTCTCCAAAATTAGAATGACAGCATGTTTTACTTTTCATTCTGAACAGAAAAGTGATATAGTCCATGAAACATCACAACTGCACTCCAGAAATGGAGGAGGGGCACATTTACTAAAAAACACATTTTGGACATCAGAAAGGTGCTTTAAAATTTTTGTTAAGTACCCCAAGTACTGTTAAAATTAGGTCTAACACGGGAGATTAATGGCGGCCAGGGCCCACCAGCAAAGAACAGCAGAAGAACATGAATCTGCTTTAAATGCTGTTCAAATTTACTTTGTCACACTTACAAAAGAAAAAGTGAGTCAGAATGAATGAAGTGTCTTAACAGCTCTTAGGGCTGTTCATTCTTCAAAAGGGACATTTCATTTCTGGCTATTGTCTGCCAAGCGGTGTTGAATGTTTTACAAGCAGTCAAAGCCTTTGAACGCTGTAGAACACTTAATGCTCCTACTCTTTTTTTTCTTCTGTAATTGCTCTAAGCTCTGTACTGTTATGATCATTCTCACTGTGCTGAAAGTCTGCAGTCAAAAACAAAGAAAGTCCAGAAAACACAAACCTCATAAATGTAAGTGTTAAGTTCACATCACTGAAAAAGTACAGTTGTGTACACTTACCATAAATGTAGATGTTCAAGTGCATTCACTGTTGCAGTCATTACATGTGGGTTATCTGCTGGCAGGTTGCCCTCAGTCGACCTGATTAACAAAGTCTTGGGTCCTGCGTCGGTTGCTGTCCCTTCTTCCATGACGTCAGGTCGCCAGGGGTATAAAACATGCAGCCGATGCCATTACATCAGTTTTTCTTGCCCCAGATGTCACGTGCCCCCCAAACGGGGAACCAAATATTTAAGTAATTAAAAACACAAAAATAAATATATCCAAACTAAAGCAAATGCACCAAAAAAGCTTTTAAGCATAGTAAAGGAAAGTATAGGTATAGAAAGAGAAAAAAAAGGGGGTTGGAGGGAGGGTAGCCAGGACTGCAACAGTGAATACACTTGAACATCTACATTTATGGTAAGTGTACACAACTGTACTATGTTCTTCGTGTTTCACTGTTGAAGTCATTACATTTGGGTAGATTCCCAAAGCTATGGTTGGGAGGATGGATTTATACAGCATTAGGACCAGGTATGGAATTATACAGCATTAGGACCAGCTATAAGGCCCTGCAGGACACCAGTGGCAAAGCCAGCTCTGGATTTAGAAAAGAGAGGTAAATGGTAATGTTTGGTGAACGTATGAACGGAGCTCCAGGTAGCAGCTTCTAGAATGTCTCTGGTAGGAACACCTCTGAGAAAGGCTTTAGAAGTAGATGCAGCCCTAGTGGAATGAGATCTGATCCCCTGGGGGATAGTTTTACCATGGTGCATAAAGCAGAAACGAATACAATGGCTTATCCATTTAGAAATAGTCTGCTTTGAAATAGCCTTTCCCTCCGCCCCTGCAGCAAATGCCACCAGTAGTTGATCAGATTTTCTTAGAGATTTGTTCTGTTTAAGCAAAATCTAAGCTGTCTGTGTACATCCAATGAATGCAAAATCTGCTCCCCCTTGTTCTGTGGATTGGGAAAGAAAGTTGGCAAATGAATTGTTTGATTAAGAGCCACACTGGATACCACCTTAGGCATGAAGGATGGATTGGTCCTGAGATACACCCTGTCCACATGAAAAATAATGAAAGGCTCCACTGCCATAAGAGCCTGCAATTCAGAAATCCTTCTAGCTGAAGTGATTGCTAAAAGGAAAGCAGTTTTCCAAGAGAGAAATTTTAAGTCTGCAGTAGCAGCTGGCTCAAAAGGAGGAAGAGTAAGTTTTTCCAATACAAAGTTGAGGTCCCAGGCAGGGGTTGGAGCTCTCCTGGGTGGTCTTAAGGTTTTGGCCATTCTGAGGTACTGCCTTAGCAGAGGATGAGAGGAAGACGGGAGGCTCTGTGTTGTAATGAGCTGAAATGGCTGAGGCATGGATTTTTATGGAAGAAAAGGACAGGCCCTTATGAAGCAGCTCAGTTAAATATTGTAAAATCTGAGGAATATTGGACACAGCTGTGCTTATCCCTTGTGATTGATTCCAGGCACAAAATCTTTTCCATTTGTCAGCATAAGATTTTCTAGTACTAGGCCTTCTTGCCTCCAAAATGACATCCATCACAGGTTTGCTGAGGGATGGTAAGGGTGAATTTAGGTGATTAGCCATGCTGCAAGATTCAAAGTTTGGAGCCGAGTGTGCAGAATTTGTTTGTTCTGCTGAGACAGTAAGTAAGGTGTCTGAGGCAGGTGCCATGCTGGAAGGTGTGACACATTGCGCAGGAGTGGGTACCAGTGTTGGTGAGGCCAGTCTGGAGCAATCAAAATCATTTTGGTTTGTCCTGTTTGGATTTTAGGGAGAACTTTGGAGAGCAGAGGTAGAGGGGGAAAAGCATAGACTGATAGGTTTTTCCAGCTGAATGATACAGCATCCACTTTCCAGGCTCTTTTGTGATGAATTCTTGTGCAGAATTTGTCCAACTGATAGATCTTTTTACCTCACCCCGATCTATGTCTGGACTCCCCTCATTTGCATGTCAACATGTTGAAAATCCATGGTTCCAGTTTCCATTCGTGTGGGTCCATGAGATTTCTGCTTAGTTCTACCAGAGTATTCAGCTTTCCTGGCAGGAATTGAGCTTGAGCTTGTAGCTGTATCTGATAGGTCACGGCAGTGTTCCACAATGCCATGGCTAGTCTGCAAAGGGGGGAGGAGGAGTGTGTACCCCCTTGCTTGTTTATGTCCCACATAACTGTGGTGTTGTCTGTCTTTATCATTAACTGTCCTGGATGAAGGTAGTCCTTGAAGGCAGTCAGTGCATTCTGTACAGCTAGCATCTCTTTTTGAATATGAAAGTGCATTTGATTAGGGCTCCATTTGCCCTGAATGCACTTCCCTGCCAGATGAGCCCCCCAAGCATAGTCTGATGCGTCTGTAGTTAGAGTTTGGGCGACAGGAGCAGTCCCTTGTTTTGGTGGCAGGCCTCTGCCCACCATAGGAACTCTAGTTGCAGGCAAGGTATGACAGGAATCATTGTTTCCAGGCTGTGACAGTGTTGACTCCATAAACTTTTTAAGTACCACTGAAGTTTCCTCATATGCAGTCTTGTATATGGAATTAGAAGAATGCAAGAGGCCATGAACCCCAAGGCTTGCAGAAGTTGTCTTGCAGAGAGCAGGTTTTTTGTGGCCACCTGTTTGAAGTAAGTTACCAAATGATTTTGCTTTTCTGGCATAAGATAAGCCATCTGGGCAGCTGTATTCAAGCTTGCACCCAGGAATGTAATTTTTTCAGAGGGTACCAGTTGTGATTTCTTTTCGTTTATTGTGTACCCTAGACAAGTTAGAACCCTATTTACAAACGCCAGATGTTTTGGAAGAATGTCCCTGCTTTCTGCCGGAATTAGACAATCGTCCAGATATGAAGAAATTTGAATATTTCTTTGTCTGCAAAATGCAATTACTGGAGCCAGACACTTTGTGAAGACCCTGGGTGCAGTAGATAAGCCAAAGGGCAGTGCAGAGAACTGGTAATGCAAGTAGCCTGCTTTGAAGCAAAGGTATCTTCTGCAAGATTCCCTGATTGGGATATGCAGGTAAGCCTCTTTTAAGTCTAGAGTTACCAACCAGGCATCTTTGCCTAGCATAGGAAGTAACTGTTGAAGAGTCAGCATCTTGAATTTTGGAACGTCCAGAAATGTGTTTAGAGTAGATAAGTTCAGAATTGGACGCCATGATTTGTCTTTTCTGGGTACCAGGAAAAGTCTTGGATAGAAACCTTGTCCCTTTTCCTCTTCTGGTATCAGCTGAATAGCCCCCATATTCATGAGGGACAGTACTTGTTTCTGGGCCTCTGCCCACTGATTTAGGGCCGGTATGGCCATCCGTTTGGAATTGGCAATGTGTGGTAATGAAATCTGTATCCCTGAGATACTATATTTAAAACCCATTTGTCCTGGGTTATAAGTTGCCAGTTTCTTGCATGAAGTGCCAGTCCCCCCCCTCCCAAAGGGGCGGCCAAAAAAAGGTAAGTGCTTGGTGAGTGTAAAGGGAAGTCATTGAGACTGCTTACCTTAGGGAGGTGCCTTGATGTTTCCAGATTTGGAGGAGGAGGCACACCATTGTTTTGTTCTAAAAGTCCCTTGTGACTGAAACCTGGAGCCTTTGGAATGTCTGGGTTTGACTTTAGCGGCTCTTGAAGGAACTGGAAAGGACCAGTTCTTAGTAGGCAAGTGCCTACTAAATCTTGGAGGTTGCACTTGTAAGAAATCTTTCCGTTTGCATAGATTTAGCTTTATCTTCCATCTTTTTTAAAACGTCTTCAGCCTTATTACCAAAGAGACGGTCCTGTTGTAAAGGAGCATCCAACAATTTTGCTTTAACATGATCATGCAAAGTTTGCTCTTTGAGCCAAGCATGCCTTCTTAGCACAGACCCAGTCACAACAGCCCTGCAAGAAGCCTCCAAAGAATCAAAACCACACTGCAAAGAATGTTTTCCAACTTGTTCAGCTGAATGCAATAAATCCTGTAAATCTTTATTTTCCACACAGTCAGAAATTAACATAACTTTCTGTTTAAGCAGTACCATGATATGCTGTTGATATTTAAGCATATGAAATTGACAGTTTAAAGCCCTGGTTGCCAAGGTTGCAGAAGTGTAAACCTTCTTACACCATCTATCCAGCACCCTGGAATCTCTATCAGAAGGGGTAGGATTTTTAGCAGTAGAGGCCTTAATGCCCTTGGGACCCTGAGAAATGGTTTCAGGATCTGCAATAGGATTTTTGAAAAGGAATTTGTGGGAGTCAGGAACCCTGTAGTATCTGTCTGGCTTACAAGGAGCCAGAGGCAGAGAATCAGGAGCCATACTAGATTCTGAAAAAACAACAACAATGTCTTGAACAGGAGGTATAGCCAAAGGCCTATGCTGAGGAAGAAGAAGAAAATCCCTAAGTCTCTTTTTAGATTTAGAGAAATACTGACTTTCCCAGTGGAAATGTTCCCTTAAAGTATGTAAAGTTTCCCAAAAGAAAAATCCTCAGGGGGAGAAGCAAAAGGAATGGAATCTTCTGCATCAGAGTCCTCATAAGTTTGTACAGACAAATCCTGTTCATTAGAAGAGTCAGAAGAAAAAGAATCCTGTTCAGAAGATTCATAATCAATGTCTTGCCTAGGCCTCTTAGAAGGGGGGGGGGGGGGTGTTGGCTACTCCTAATCAGAGTAATTAAATCTTCAGCCATCTTGCTAATCTGTTTTTTAGGCATAGGGGCCCTGCACATGTGGCCCAGGTGTCGGTTTTTTAGACATAGATTTTGATTTTGGCCTTAGTTTTGAAGATGGCATCGGTATAACATACAAATCTGTAGCCCTGAAAACACCCACAGAAGCCGGTGCCTGCACAGCAGCTCTGGACCCATCTAAGGTAGAGACATCCACAGGTTCCATAACTGAAGCATCCTGTGGCATACCGGACTCCGAATGGGTCTCAGTAGAGGCCTACGAATCAGAAGTAGCGGGTATCAGGGGCTGCGAAAGCGCCTCATTGAGTACTGGCGAACTGGCTTAGGAGAAGTGTCATCGTCACTTTTAGACCTTGACGGCCTGTTTTTTGCTTTGCGTTTTTTAGGTATGCCGGTAGTCGGATTGCTAACCGACGACATTTCTGGATAACTAAATTGTGAGCCAAAATATTTAGAAGCAAAAATATTCTGACGTTTAATAGTGCGTTGATTAAATTTCGCACAAAACCGACAGCAAGGTACGTTGTGGTCAGGGCCTAGGCAAGGAGTACAGTACAAATGGAAATCCTTTTGAGGTATTTGCTTCCCACAAGTAATGCAATTATTAACTTTTACTGACATCGGTAAGGAGCAAGAAGTAGTTTCCCCAACAGGATACTTAGCTTTTTAGTTGAAGACTTCGGTTCTGAAACTCGAAAACGAAAATTTCAGGAGTCGGCCAACTGGCACTTAAGAACTGCTTCAGGCACCGCGCAGCAAGAAAGACTGATGTAATGGTGTCGGCTGCAATGTTTTATACCCCTGATGACCTGACATCATGGAAGAAGGGACAGCAACTGACGCAGGACCCAAGACTTTGTTAATCAGGCCAACTGAGGGCAACTCGTCAGCAGATTACCCAAATGTAATGACTGCAACAGTGAAACACGAAGAACATCAGAAAACATTTTTGTCCCAAATTTTCTCCATACTCACCTTAAGGTTGGTGGAAAGCCGCGGTGGTGCAGCAATAGCTTTGTCGCCTCACAGCAAGAGGTTCTCCTGTTTGATTCTCGGCTGGATCACCTTCTGTGTGGAGTCTGCATGTCCTCCCCGCGGTCAAGTGGCGTTTGAAAGACATGCATGAATGGGCGTGCCTTCGTTGAAGGTTGGGTGTCGGACTTGCACCTCAGCACCGTAAATATCTACTGCCAGTCATTAACGGACTGGAGTTCCGCTGTGGCGACCCCTAACCAGGAAAAGCCGAAAGAAGAAGACTCACCTTAAGGCTGGCACTGCCACAAAACCACTTCATCTTTATTGCTATTTCTTTTTTTTACGGGGATGACAGTTTGGTATACTGACAGGCTAAGGGGCAATATTCTCTTTGCCTGAAATGTTTTGTATGTGTGCATGTACATAAGTATTCTGACCAGTGGCATAAAGCTCAATGTGCAAACCCATCTTTAAAGTGCAACAGTAAAATGGGCCGCTTCATAAAGTCATGTGCCACAAATGGTTAAGCTATGAGTGGAAGTGGACCACTTGTCAGATTAAACAGGTTTGCACTTTTAGCAACTATGCTTTATTTTTTGGAACACAACGCAACACTCATCTTAAGGCCCTGCACTGTGAGTTATGACAATGACACACGTTAATGCTACTCTGACAGATTTCACACCCACTGTGCCAAATCACTATTCATGGCAGTACTGCACAGTGATGTGGCGCAAATTTTTAAGGTGGAGCTCTTTTAAAAGCATGTTGAAATTCTGGGCCAACAACAATGAGAAATACTTCAAGTGAAAATGTAAATTCCTGTGTTTCAGTGACCATCATTTATTGACTATGCTCCTGTTTCCCAGTTACAAAAAAAAAAAAAAAAACACGAAAAAAGTTAATTTAGCTTCTTTTATAATAGTTCCCAGTTGAAATTCTAGACATCTCCTCCCTTCTCCCAACACATGCCCCACCACCACCACTGAAGTGTCAAAATAGCAAAGTTAATTTAACTGTCCGCTTATATGACTGACAGTTTACAACAGTAGGTTGCTTGGCAGGTTGCCAGAAACTCTTTTACGGTTGACAGTTCACAGGCAGTAGTAGTATTATTAATATAAAAAAATCCACATACTAATAAAAAAGACACTGAATACTCTAGGCTTAATCATATTCTTGAATGGCATTCTATTTGCATTTGTGTGTTATAACACAAGTATTTGTTTTCCCCTTTCAATTTTCTCTTAAAATGTAGTACCACCTCTAAGTTTTTGTAGTGCTACACCACTCTTTTTAGCACTTGTGAAAAACACATTCTTAGATTCATAAAATCCTTGTCAAACAGCTTTATACATGTAATGATTCCTTCTGATGGAGCCCTACTAAAAACATTTTTCTGTTCCGCAGACAGAAAAGAATGAAGTAAAATATTTTTGGTAGTGTTTTACCCTGTGTGTTCCTGAGAGGAACGTGTTTACGCAAATAGAGTACATTTAAGCTTACTTGCTTGTTAACAGCATAAACGACTCACTCTATATGACTTTTATCAGCCTTGCCATAGCTTGTACAGAGCAAAGGGCTTGGGCCAACAGAACAGAAACAGTCACAAAACATGCACATTGTTATAACTGTCTATGTTAACAGAAAGACCATGATTAATATAATATGTAATAACTGTATACTAAGCCATGCTGTATACCAGGAAGAAATGCAAGCCTAACCCCTAAGCCCACTGGGCACACAGTCCCTTTTTGCAGGGGCAACACAGGAGCAATGTTTGGTTAAGTGACTTGTTTGCATACTGTGTGAATTTGAGTGACAGGGAGGGAAATCAAACACTGTACCATAGGATCTACAGCTCACATCCCTTAATCATTTTGCCTGACTGCCAGACAATGTGGATGACTATACCATGTTCATGTAACTCAAGAGTGTATTTAAGCTTGTCCCATGTGACCTTTTTCAGCCTTGACCTAGCATAGTAATGAAATCAAAGCTGGACAGCCATGCAGTCAAACATACACTAGCCCCTGCCTCCATGCCTATCTGTAATGCACTGTGGATGACAGTTTGACTTAAAAGAACCACACCACAAAGGGAACCAGAAACCAGACAGCATCCATGTACGGAATGACTACTATGGGAACAGCAAAAGACTCAACTGAGCATTACATAGTATATGCAATGAAGCCCCCCCCAAAGGTAGAAACAAGATAGGGAGTACTGGAAGCACACAAGAGATAAACAGTACCCTTGCTCAACAGCAGTACATTTTTTCCTTGATAGAGGCTGCCATTAGATATGCCAAACTTGTTTGCCATAGTCACCGTTATGTCAGGCAAAAATAACTTGTTGATTTTGTAAGTAATTCTGTGCTGTATTCAAAGTCCAGACCCTAGCCCCCTGCAAGAGAAAAAATGAGGTCTTAAACTGCCCTGCAAGTGACCAACCTTACTGCAGAACACTAAGGGGAATCAGGCAGTGAAAACACAGAAAGTAGTAAGAAGTGACAGCACAGACAGTAATAATCAAACCATGAGAGTACAGACAGCCAGACTTATGTAGAGGATGGTAGTTAAATGTCAACAGGAAGACAGTGGGCAGTACAAGAACACCAGAGGCAGAGTTTCTAAACAATACACATACAGTAAATTTAGGCCCCCACTCCCAACCCTTAAGCAAAACTACTCCCTGTGACTGTCAAGAATGCAGACATTAGTAGCACAACAAAGTAGGCCATTCCATGCACACACTGGGCAAAGAATGCCTTACTTGGGATACAGCTGCTAATTATACAAGATGTTTGCCCCTGGTCTATATAGAGCCCATCACTAAATATAATGCATCTTTCAGCATGTATCTCTCTAAGCACCTAAACCAGTTTGAGAAACCTCAACGTTTACTCACCAGAAAGATCTCTGGGCTCAGTATTCTTAGCTACACTGATAAGACTAAAATCTCAGTTTCTTTACTTAGTGCCGTATTGATGTCTGAGAGGTGATATCCGGTGTGACTGGCCAAGCACTCTTTGAACTCCTTCCCTTAAAGTCAGACCACTCCTTCATATCTTCAAACTATCCCTTTCCACAGGTGTTCTTCCTAAGCAATTCCAACAAGCATATACAACTCTCATACCTATACCATATAATCCAAAAGGGACCCAAGACTGCAGACAAATATAACGCCTCTGACAACTAACCAAAAATCTTCAAAAAACTTGTTTACAGGTTCACAGTTTTTTTACTAAGCTTACAGTAAAGAGACCATCAATAAGCTCAGCCGCAGGACGTAACGTGTCTCCCCCATTAAATAGAATTTGCCCACACATCCCAAGTGAAATTTATGACCAGTCATCCAGATTGTTTTTTAAGGTTGCTTGGTACTTTGAGTACTGGGCTAGACATCCTTGTGGACTATTTTAGGTTTAATTTTCCCTCATTGAGAATCAAACCCTGTAACTCTTACTTGTGAGCGTTTTCCAAGATGGCTTACTTGCTTACTGAGGTACATATCGAAAGGTAGACAATATTCAGTGAAGGGTCTAATAACGGATGAATAATCATCATCATCATCATCCCCTTTTTCCCCATTTACATGGGGTCGGGGTATCGTATTAACTGTCGCCAACTCTCTCAATTCAGTGCCATTCTCCTGCCTTCTTCAACACTCATGCCTAACTGTCACAGATCTTCTTTCACACAATCCATCCACCTCTTTGCTGGACGCCCTCGCTTCCTCTTACCTTCTTCCTGTCTATCCCAAATCTCCCTCACCAGATTGTCTTTTGCTTTTCTACACATGTGCCCATACCATCGTAATCTGTTTTCTTTGATCTTTTCTGCAAATGGAGCTACTTTGGCGTCTGCTCTTATGTCCTCATTTCTTCACCTGTCCCGCAGTGTGCATCCTACCACCTTTCTAAGGCACTTCTTTTCCATCACCTTCTTTGGCATTCTTCTGTCATATACTACACCTGATACTCTATGCCAGTTGGATGCAGCCCCTCTGATTCTAGCTTTGACCTCTTCAACTAATAAATAAAGCAGGACTAAAACTTCTTTGAACCTTGGTGAGATACCACAAAGGGTAAGCTGTGCAAGGAAGAAGGACTCTGTAATCATCACAGAGACATGGCGGTCAAAGGAGTGGCTCTTGTTAATCTGAATACCAATGTCCCAGATGACTGTCAGATTTAAATAGAAGACTAAAACCACAGACTATATCCAACAGTTGAAGTTGGCCACGATTTAAAATATCCTGTTTATTAAAAGAATTAAGCACTTTTCGTGGTCATAAAAATGGCAACTTCTTCAGATTCAAACAGAGGCATTAATTACAAGTTTAAATAAGTAAGAAATCATATCACATGACAACCATCAGCTGACATGTTACACCATCAAAGAACAGTAAAAAGACAAAAACAGCTAACAAATTATAAATTGTAAATCAGGACATACAATTTGTTGTTAGTTGTTTAATGAAATCACATTGCCATTATTTTTTACTGTTCTTTGATGGTGTGATATGATTTCTTACTTATTTAAACTTGTAATTAATGCCTCTGTTTGAATCTGAAGAAGTTGCCGTTTTTACGACAATTAAAAGCGCTTAATTATTTTAATAAACAGGATACTTTAAACCATGGTCAGCTTCAACTGTTGGATATATTCTGTGGTTTTAGTCTTTTAGTTTACTAGATTTAAATAGAATGTTGTCTGCAGGGTAAGCAGTAGTGATGCTAGGATTTACCATAGTAAGTTCAACTACAATGTATTCCACAGCCGTGGAAATAAAACTAGCAAGACCGATACGCCTGTAAATCCAGGCTCAGTAGAGGGGCCACCTTTATGTAATGACACCAAAACTGCCACTCTCCACAGCTCAGGGATATAACCAGTGGAGAGAGGAGTTGACAGAGGGGGATTTGCTAGGTGGGACCCATGAAAGTAGTGTTTTTTACTTTTGGAAAGTGTCAAAGGGACCCGAGTTCAAATTGATCTTTTGGAAGAGGTTGAGGGGTGGGGATGGTGGAGAAAAAGAAGATGGTGCATGGAGTGAAGTTGGGATAGAATTGGTTTGTAAGAATATTAGCAATATTTATGACCAGGTGATTGAACACTTATAAGGTCATAGGTAAGTACTAGGCTATCTGCCCGAAGGCATTTATAAGCCTAGCCGGAATGTGTTGGCTTTCGCCACCTCCTTAGATTAGTTCCCTGTGCCTCTATCCAGCAGAGCCACTGAAGTGATCCCTCAATAAATATGATCTATTTATCACTTTAACTACACTTTCTATTGTAACTGACACCACTTACAATGGCATAAGCTGCAGATTTTTAACTGGTGGTCTTTTCATGAACAGGACTGTCATGAAAAGAGATGCTGCCAGCTCAGCTATCTGGAATTATGTAAATAATTATATGTCATTTGTGAATATCAACATGATTCATATAAGATGTTTGTATTAGAACTGTGTGTTGTGTGTATATCAAACTGCTGGTACAGAAGTGCTTCCTGAAAAGGTATTTTACAATGTACTGAGCTTAAAGATGTAACCACAGTGTACCCTACTGGAAAAGAACAGAAATGTACATACATTATTGTAACTGTTTACATGTAAATATTTTAACAAGGGAAACTGGGACACAGGAGGTTAATTTCAGGCAAAAAAATAGCTGAAATTAAATTACTTCATGGCCACATAATAAAAAGGTGTTATCTTTCAGTTTCAGTGCAGCAGGAGACATAACGTCTGTCCTAGAAAAGTTTACTGTATTTTCTTTAAATGTGGAGGAATGTAAATTATTTTACGACTTCCAGGATCTGCAAAGATCCGAGGGGATGCCCTTGTGTATATATTTTCACAGGTAGATGCTAAATACTGCTAGCTTTCAGCAGCAGGGGTTTTACCTGGGATAGAGTCAGGTGACAAGAAATGAGGTCTGCAAGCTATCCCAGCAGTAATATTTGAGATATTAATTTGAGAAGTCTCTGACAGAGACAGCATTCTGTATTTTGTCTTTGACCTGACAACATCAAGATCCACTCACCACATCTGCCTTGCTGCTCTAATTAAGTAAGTGTACTAGGGTAGAGTAATTCTCTTAGATTCAGTCAGGAATGTAGTGAAGCATAGTTTAGATGTTTATCTTTATTTATTTGAGACTGTCCTGCAATGTTTTAAATATTTCCTGTGATTTTGAACTCTGATATTACTGTGATTATATACTGAGTATTTTATTGCTCTTTTAATAATTATTAAATATATTTAAATATTTCACTTTGGCTTATCTTTTGCAGACATATTTAAGTTTTGGGAGTATTTGCATACTTATTTGGTGACACTGTAGGCCACTCCTAAAAACTTTGCTCTTGGTCAAACTAACATTTGTATTGATAGTAACATTACACAGTAAGACTAGACACCCTTTGTTAGTGGCCTTAAAGCAGCAGATATGGACGTGGACGTGGCTGGTGGCAGTGATAACTGCCTTATAGTCTGGGCAAAAGGGGGCATAGCTAGTAAACCTGTGCCAGCCTTTCCCAGGTGTGTGTGTGTGTGTGTGTGTGTGTGTGTGTGTGTGTGTGTGTGTGTGTGTGTAAATCAAACCTCAAAGATTGTGTGTGTACACTACTTAGGCAGGGACACAAAGCACTGATTGGACAGAGAGGGTGCTGGAGATCTTGGCTTGGCCACTCAGCTGAGATCTCAACCCTATAGCTGTGTCAGTGGTGAGTCTTACTGGCAATCTGGAGAAAGAGGTGGAAACTAGCCCCAGACTGATTGTGGTTTCTGTGTGCTCTTAAGGGAAATTGCACTTGAGGCAGAGAACTGCATCTGGAAATACTGTGTGTGTACCCGTCATCCTCCCAATGTGCATCCCCCACTGGTGCTAGTGGTGAGGATTGAGGTTCCTTGATTACTGGGCCAGTGGTGGGCATCACAATGACTAAAACCCTTGATACAGTAAACAGCATGTCAATTCAAAACGTCAAAGCAACAGACTTTCTTCCATAAATGTTTCATAAACTACTTACACCTCTAACTCCTCCAACTGATCATAGGCTCAAACCTCGCTAAGACTGCTCCAAATATAAACCAGCATAAGGGATTTTACATTTTCAAGAATCCCTTATCTAAAATATCTGAAATTTCAATTAGAAAACTGCAACAACTTTTGATGGCCTGTGGTGAATTCCCATTTTCTCTTTTATGAAATGTACAGCAGTAGTGATCCCTATGATAGACCGTTAACAGCTGCATTGCACTGGATGGGAAGAATCCTCTTCCCCTAATGTGCAATGACCACAGGGATGAGTATATAAAGTAATGGCGTACAGAGAAAAACTGTCCCACATCATATGATATGGAAGGGGATAGACCATGCTTCAAAAAATAGCTGCTTCATAGAAACAATTATCTGTACTTCTGTCCTATGTAGTCACTCAGAATTTAGTTTAGATGGACAGGGAAAGAGAGAGAGAGAGAGACAGACAGATAAAAGTGTTGTATGCCTAGTAAAACTTTCAGTTTCACTTAAAGCATCCATGTCAAGACTGCTTAATCCAACAATGAAAAGGCACCCATCACACCAAAACAAAAAGATGGTAAAGGAGACCTACCTAGTTACATATTCATTATAAACAAGTGAAATAAAACAGAAGGCAGTTAACAGAGTTTTTGCAAAAAATACAACACCTTACCCCATGTTAAAGCTTTCCCTATGAAAATTTCCTTGAGAAAACTTCACAGATAATACTAGTTCTAGCCAACCCCCCCCCCCCCCCCAAGCTGAGTGAAGCAGCTAACAACGGCTCCAAGCCACATTCATACTCAGTACAACTGTAACTTGGGATTCCTAGTTGAGACGTAACACCTGGCCTGCAGAAATTTGGACTAACATTATTCCAAATGTCAACAAAGCCCAAATAATGTCTGGTTTATACTAGTCACATGATCAACTGGATGACGTAACAGTATTGAGTATATTCTAATGCCAAATCAATATTTCTGTTTAACTTTAGAGGCAATTACTGCTTCCAACGAAATGTCATTAAGCTAAATGGCAAAGTAAATGCCATTTACCAAAAAATCTGGAAGATCTGAAAGCATGTAGAAAGTTTACAAGTTGGTTGACTGGCCTTTAAACATATATGTAGGGGATAACAGCAAAACACTCTCAATGCTACTTGACGATTGTTCACCTCATGCACTAAAGTGAACATAAATGTCACTTTCATCACGTGTACTATGCTACTGGTGAACCTAAAATGTACAACTCTAACAGGTGCAGTCTGTGTTTTATATCGCCTGCCAACAGAGTTTTGCTTTAAGACTGTCCTGCAATGTTGTTTTAATATTTCCTGTGATTTTGAACTCTGATGCAACTGTGAATATACGCTGAGTATGTTCTTACTATTTTATAATTTATTATTAAATATATTTAAACCTTTCATCGCGGCTGATCCGAATAGAGATATTTAATTAATGAGAGTACTTGCATATTTTATTTGGTGACACTGTGTAGGCCACTCCCAACAGCCTTGCTCTTGGTCATACTACCATTTAGCTCTTGGTCAAACTATCATTTGGGTTAACAGTAACATTACACAGCAAGATTGGACACCCTTTGTTAAGGGCCTTAAAGTAGAGGATAAGGAGTTGGCTGGTAGCAACGATAAAGTACAGTTGTGTACACTTACTTCACTGTTGCAGTCATCACCTGTGGGTTATCCCTGCTGTGGTAGCCCTTGGCCAGCCCTAATACCAGAGTCAATTTTTTTTGCGTTGGCTGCAGTCTGATGTCAGGTTGTCAGTGCTATAAAGCAAGGCAACTGACATCATTACATCAGTTTTTCTTGCCCTAACCCATACGGAGCACAAGGAAATAAAGAAAAGTGGTCCTGTTGCCAAACTTCACCATGGGAAGCTTATATCCCCCTAGGGGAAGATGCTATATGGGGGATGGAGGGAGGGAAACCAGGACTGCAACAGTGAATACACTCGAACATCTACATTTATGGTAAGTGTACACAACTGTATTATGTTCTGTGTGTTTCACTGTTGCAGTCATCACCTGTGGGAGGATTCCCAAAGCTGAGGAGAGGGGCGGAAGGAAAGGATAGAGTCCTAGGCATGGGTTAGCATGCCCTGCAGAAAGTACAGCTGTTTTCCATTACCATAAATGTAGATGTTTGAGTGCATTCACTGTTGCAGTCATCACATTTGTGTTATCTGCCTGCAGGTAGCCGGCCTGAATACCAGAGTCTTGGATTCCTGCATCGGATGCAGTCTCTTCTTCCATGACGTCAGGTCAACAGGGGTATAAAACATGCAGCAGACGCCATTACATCAGTTTTTCTTGCCCCAGATGTCAGGTGCCCCCACAATGGGAAGCAATTATGTGTTATGGAACACCTCTATCAAAACACAAATACACCAGGAAGCTTAAAAACGCCAAACAAGGAAAGGTAGATCTAAGAGAAGTCAGGGGGCTGGAGGGAGGGTAACCAGAACTGCAACAGTGAATACACTCGAACATCTACATTTATGGTAAGTGTACACAACTGTACTATGTTCTTCGTGTTTCACTGTTGCAGTCATCACATTTGGGTTGATTCTCAAAGCTAAGGAATGGATGAGGAAATTAGAGAGCATTAGGGCCAGCTATTAAGCCCTGCAAGACTGCAGTGGCAAACCCAGCTCTGGATTTAGAAAAAAATAGGCGTGTGTTAATGCTTGGTGAAGGTATGTACAGAGATCCAGGTAGCAGCTTCTAGGATGTCCCTGGTAGGGACTCCTCTGAGAAAGGCTGTAGAGGTAGATTCAGCCCTGGTGGAATGTGATCTTATCCCCTGTGGGATAGGTTTTCCATGGTGCTTATAGCAGAAATGAATGCAATGGGATATCCACTTAGAAATGGTTTGCTTTGAAATGGCCTTCCCCTCTGCCCCTGCAGCAAAGGCAACTAGCAGCTGTTCAGGTTTTCAGAGAGGCTTAGTCCTGTCCAAATAAAATCTAAGTTGTCTGTGCACATCTAAAGAGTGCAGTATTCATTCTCTTTTGTTTTGTGGATTCAGGAAATAGGTAGGCAAATGAATGGACTGAATGAGGGCCATACTAGTCACCACCTTGGGCATAAAGGAAGGATTGGTTCTGAGGGAAACCTTGTCTGCATGGAAGATAATGAAGGGTTCCACTGCCATGAGGGCCTGTAATTCAGACACTCTTCTTGCTGAAGTGATGAATTATAACTCTGCAGTTGCAGCTGGCTCAAAAGGATGGAGAGTGAACTTTTCCAATACAAAGTTAAGGTCCCAGGCTGGAGTAGGGACTGTCCTGGGGGGGGGGGGGTCTTACATTTTTGGCCCCTCTGAGGAATTGCTTTAGCAGGGAGTGAGAGAAGAGGGGTGGTTCAGTATTACAATGTGCTAAAATGGCAGAGGCATGAACTTTAATTGACGAGAAGGATAGGCCCTTGTGGAGCATTTCTGTTAAGTACTGAAGAATATGCAGTAAGCTGGGCACCGTTGTGCCCATCCCCTGAGTCTGGCTCCAGGAACAGTATCTTTTCCACTTTTAAGCATAGGATTTTCTAGTACTAGGCCTCCTTCCCTCCAGAATGATATCTAGCACCTGCTTACTGAGGGATGCTATTGGAGAGCTCAAGGAATTTGCCCGGCTGCAAGGTTCAGGGTTTGAAGCTGAGGGTACAGAATCTGGCCCGCCTGCTTAGACAGCAGGAAAGGGGTCTGAGGCAGGTGCCACGGTTCCAGCACTGTCATACTGCACAAGAGGGGGTACCAGTGTTGGTGTGGCCAATCTGGTGCAATCAGTATTGTCCCTGGCTTGTCCTGTTTGATCTTTAGCAGAACCTTCGAGAGGAGAGGCAGAGGGGGAAAGGCATAAACCAAAAGGCTTTCCCAGGTAAAGGACAGGGCATCCACTTTCCAAGCTTGACTGTGGGGAATCCTTGTGCAGAATTTGTCCAACTGGTAGTTCTGAGGGGAGGCAAACAGGTCCATCTCTGGAGTCCCCCATTTGTTCCTTAAGAGGCTGAATATTTTTGGTTCCAGTTTCCATTCGTGTGGGTCCATGAGATTTCTGCTTAGATCGTCTGAGATAGAATTTAGCTTGCCTGGCAGGAACTGAGCCTGTAGGTGCACTTGGTAGCTCAAGGCTGTGTTCCACAGAGCCATGGCTAGTCTGCAGAGAGGGTAGGAGTGGGTTCTCCCCTTGCTTGTTTATGTACCACATAACTGTGGTGTTGTCTGTCTTTACCAGTAATTGTCTTGGAAGAATGTGGTCTTTGAAGGCCGTCAGGGAATTCTGTACAGCTAACATTTCTTTTTGGTTGATATGCAGGTGCATGTGTCTCGGATTCCATTTGCCCTGAATGCACTGCCCTGCCAAGTGAGCCCCCCCCCCCATGCATAGTCTGATGGGTCTGTTGTTAGGGCTTGGGCGGCAGGGGCTAGAGTGAAAGAGAGCCCCTTGTTGTGGTAGCAGGCTTCTGCCCACCAAAGAAACTCTGACTTTATACAATGAATGATAGGAATCATTGATTCCAGGTCCTGAGAATGTTGATACCATTGTAGTTTCCTCTTATGCAGTCTTGCAAATGGAATTAGAAGGATGCAAGAGGCCATGAACCCCAGGGCTTGCAGGGTTTTCCTTGCAGATAGCTGGGTCTTTGTGGTCAGTAATTTGAAGTAGGTTGTCAAATAAACTTGTTTCTCTGGAGTGAGGAAAGTCATCTGGGAAGTTGTGTTCAAGCTTGCACTCAGGAATACAATATGTTGGCAGGGTACTAGATGAGACTTCTTTTCGTTTATGGTGTACCCCAGTGAGGTTAGAAGTTTTTTTTTACGAATGCCAGATGTTTTAATAGCAAGTCCTGGCTTTCTTCCTGAATCAGACAATCTTCCAAGTATGGGAATATATGAATATTTCTCTGCCTGCAAAATGCAACGGCTGGAGCTAGACACTGTGAATACCCTGGGCGCAGTAGATAAGCCAAACGGAAGTGCAGAGAACTGATAGTGCATGGAGCCTGCCCTGAAGTGTACGTATTTCCTGCAAGATTCCCTTACTGGAATGTGCAGGTAAGCTTCCTTTAAGCCTAAGGTTGCCAACCAGGCATCTCTGCCTAGCATAGAAGCAGCTGTTGAAGTGTTAGCATTTTGAATTTTGGGATTACCAAACAGGAGTTTAGAATGGAGAGGTCCAGGACAGGACATCAGGAGCTGTCTTTTCTGGGTACCAGGAAAAGTCTTGAATAAAAACCTTGTCCCCTTTCTTCTGCTGGGACAGGCTGAATAGCCCTGATACTTAGGAGAGAGAAAAACTGTTTTAGAGCCTCTGCCCACTGATTTGGGGGTAGGTCTGGCCAACCGTTTGGGGCTGGTAGGGTGTGGAAGTGGAATCTGTATCCTTGGGAAACTATATTCAAAACCCATTTGTCCTGGGTAACGGGTTCCCAGTTTTTTGCATGCAGGGCGAGCTTTCCTCCTAAGGAAGCAGGCAGTTGAGCAGGGCTTGGAAGGGTTAAGGTTAAGTCATTGTGCCATTTTTCCATAGGGGGCTGTCTTTCTACTCCCTGCTTTCGAAGTGGGAGCCCCCCACTGCTTAGGCCTGTGGATAGCCTGAGACTAACCTAGGTGGTCTGCTCTTCCTGGGTTTGGACTGAGAAGGCCTGGAAGATGGAAAGGACCAATTCTTTGAAGGCCAATGCCTACTAAATCTGGGAGGCTATACTTGCAGGAAATCTTGTAACAGTTAGCATAGATTTAGCTTTTTCCTCCATCTTTTTGAGGACGTCTTCTTCTTTGTTGCCAAACAGGCAGTCTTGGTTTAAGGGAGCATCCAGCAATTTAGCTTTAACATGATCTGGCAAGTTTTGTTCTTTAAGCCAAGCATGCCTTCTAAGTGCAGACCCAGTGACAGCAGCCCTGCAAGATGTTTCTAAAGAGTCAAAACCACATTGCAAAGTATGTTTACCAACTTGTTCTGCAGAATGCAATAAACCCTGTAATTCTTTGTGTTCAGCACAGTCAGGAATCAACATAATTTTCTGTTTAAGTAGTCCCATAATATGCTACTGGTACTTTAACATATGAAACTGGCAATTTAAAGCCCTAATGGCCAAAGTAGTAGAAGTATATACCTTCTTACCCCATATGTCTAAGGCTCTAGAATCTCTATCAGAAGGGGTAGGGTTTTTGGCAGCAGTAGCCTTAATGCCCTTAGGTCCTTGGGAAATGATCTCTGGATCCACAGTAGGATTCTTGAAGAGGAACTTGTGAGAGTCAGGTACTCTGTAATACCGGTCAGGTTTTCTGGGAGCTGGAGGTAAAGTGTCAAGGGAAAAGCTAGATTCCAAGAAAGCATCATCTACAATGTCCAGAACAGGAGGAATAGCTAAAGGCCTGTGTTGATGGAGAAGTAAGAATTCCCTAAGCCTCTTTTTGGAGTCAGATCCTGGCTTTCCCAGTGGAAATGCTCCCTAAGAGTGTGCAAGGTTTCACCAAAAGAAAAATCTTCTGGAGGGGAAGCAGAGGGAATGGAATCCTCTGCATCAGAATCCTCAAAGGTAGATATGGGCAAATCCTGGTAATCAGAAGAAGCGAAAATATCAGATTCCTGATCATAAGAATCACAAGGAAAATCCATTCTAGGTCTCTTAGAGGTGGAAGGCTGGCTTCCCATAATTAAGGTTATAAGGTCTTTAGCCATTCTAAGCATTTGTTTTTTAGGCATATGGGCCTGAGCATGTGATTTGGACGTCAGTTTTCTAGGCGTGTGTTGAGTTTTAGGCCTGGATGAAGAAGATGGCATCAGTTTAAAATGCAAGTCTGTAGGTCAGAAGCCAGTGCCTGCACAGCGGCTCCGGACCCATCCAAGGAAAAGACATCTGCTGGTTCCATAGTCGAAAAAGCATCTCGCAGCATTAGAGGCCAGTACAGGCCTGCGAATCTGAGGTAGCGGTTATCAGGGGCTGTGAAAGCACCTCACTGAGTACCAGCAGACTGGCGACTAGCTTAACTGAAGCGTTGTCGGCAGTTTTGGACCTATGCGGTCTGTCTCTGTCTTTATCCTTACGTTTTTTCAGAATATCTGTAGACAGATGGCTTACCCAAGCCATTTCTGGATAGTTATAATGAGTACCAAAATAATTTGCTGCAAATGTAGCCCGACGACGAAAAGTTTGGGGGTTAAACAAGGCACAAAACCGACTGTGAGGGACATCAAGGTCTGGGCCTATGCAAAGAATGCAGTACGAATGAAAATCTTTATGAGATATTTGCTTTCCCCAGGTAAGACAATTGTTAACTTTTACTGATATCGGTTAAGAGCAAGAAAAAGGATCCCCAACAGGGTACTTAGCTTTTTTGAAGACTTTGGTTCTGAAACTCGAAAATGAAAATTTCAGGAGTCGGCCGACCGGCACTTGCGAACTGCTTCTGCTTCAGGCACCGCACGGCAAGAAAGACTGATGCAATGGTGTCGGCTGCATGTTTTATACCCCTGAAGACCTGACATCATGGAAGAAGAGACAGCATCCGACGTAGGAATCCAAGACTCTGGTATTCAGGCTGGCTGAGGGCTACCTGCAGGCAGATAACCCAAATGTGATGACTGCAACAGTGAAACATGAAGAACATCTGCAGAGGCAAACCCTGCCCTAGACCTAGAAAAAAAGAGGCAGGTGGTAATGCTTTGTAAAAGTATGGACAGAGGTCCAGGTGGCAGCTTCCAAGATGCCCCTGGTAGGGACTCCTCTGAGGAAGTCTGTGGAAGTGGGGGCTGCTCTAGTGGCATGGGTACAGACAGACTTGGGGGGGTTCCCCACGTAGTCTGTAGCAAAATGGATACAGTGCGATACCCATTTGGAAATGGTTTGCTTGGAAATGGGCTTCCCCTCTGCCCCAGGGGCAAAACTAACGAGTAGATAGTCTGTTTTTCTGAAAGGTTTAGTACAGTCCAGACAGTATCCGAGTTGTCTGTGCACATCTAGTGAGTGCAGAATTTTTTCCTCCTTGTTCTGAGGGTTGGGAAAGAAGGTGGGTAGGTGTATGACCTGGTTGAGGGTCAAATCAGACACCACCTTGGGCATAAAGGAGGGGTTATTCCTCAGGGAGACCCTGTCTGCATGGAAAATGATAAAGGGCTCAACAGCCATGAGAACCTGAAGCTCTGATATGCTTCTGGCTGAAGTGATAGCTAGTAGGAAGGCAGTCTTCCAGGAGAGGCATTTCAATTCTGTAGAAGCAGTAGGTTCGAAAGGAGGTAAGGTTAGTTTTTCTAGAACATAATTCAGATCCCAGGGTGGCATGGGAAGTCTGATATTAGAAGCCCCGCTGAGAAATTGCTTAATCAAAGGAAGAGAAAAGAGGGGTGGGTCTGAATCAAAATGGGCAGAAATGGCTGAGGCATGGATTTTAATAGAGAAAGAGAGGCCACTAGTGAGCAACTCTGCTAGGTAATCCAAGATAAGAGGAATGGAAGGGTGGGAGGTACTGGCCCCTTTGGACTGGCTCCAGGAGCAGAATCTTTTCCATTTTCCTGCATATGATTTTCTGGTGCTGGGCCTTATGACCTCTGTGATGATGTCTAGGACCTGTTTGCTTAACAGGGACTCCTTGTTAGCTTTTAAGGTATAAGCCATGCTGAGAGATTGAGAGTCTAAGTCCGAGTGCAGTATCTCGCCCCTCACCTGAGTCAAGAGGTCTGAGATCAAGGGAAGCTGCTTGGGGGGCTGTAAAGTAAGGCTGCACAGTAAGGAGTACAATTGCTGTCTGGGCCAATCTGGAGCAATGAGGATGGCCTTTGGTCTCTCCTCCCTTATTTTTATCAGTACCTTGGGAATAAGGGGCAGAGGAGGGAATGCATACACAAAGAGGGAGTTCTGGGGGAAGGTCAAGGCATCCACCTTCCATGCTAGAAAGGAATACTCCCTGGTACAGAACTTTTGCAGCTGGTGGTTGAGGTACGAGGCAAAGAAATCCACATCTGGAGTCCCCACTCCTGAGTGATTTGCAGAAATATATCCCTGTTGAGCTGCCATTCGTGGGGGTCCAGTAAGTTTCTGCTTAGTTGGTCTGCCAGGATGATGTTGACCCCTGGTAGGTATTGGGCAATTAGGTGTAGACTCATGGAGGTGGCTGTAAGCTAGAGGCCCATGGCTAACCTGCACAGGGGGTAAGATTGGGTCCCCCCCACTGTTTGTTGATATACCACATTACTGTGGTGCTGTCTGTTTTTATAAGAAGAACCCCTGGCCTGAGATGGGGTTTGAAAGATGTCAAAGCCTTTTGTACTGCCATAATTTATTTATGATTGATATGCAAGTGAAGTTGCTGGGCTCCCAAAGACCTTGGATGCACCTGCCTGTTGGTGAGTGCCCCAAGCAATGTCTGAGGGTCAGTGGTGATGGTCTGGCCAGTAGGGTGGAGGATGAAGGGAAGATCCTTGTTCCTGGTACAGGTCTCTGCCCACCAGAGGAACTCGGCCTGTATACATGGGATCAGAGGGAGAGAGCCCGATGGGGACAGAGTGCTGGCACCAAAGGTTCTTTAGATACCATTGAAGTTTTCTCATGTGAAGCCTGGCCACAGGAATGAGAAGGATGCAAGATTCCATGTATCCCAGGGCTTGCAGGAACTTCCACGCAGTGAGGTGACTTCTGGAAGCCGGCTGAGTATGTAGAGAAGCAGGAAGCTCTGCTTTTCTGGGGATAGGAAGGCCATTTGGGATGCTGTGTCTAGCAGAGCTCCCAATAAAATGATTTTTCTGGTGGGGTTTTGCTTTGATTTCTTCTCGTTGATGGTGAACCTTAGGGAAATTAGGAGTGATTTGACAAAGAGAAGATCTTGGAGCAGCTTTTCTTTGCACTCTGCCTGAATGAGGCCAGGTAAGGGTAAATATGTATATTTCTTTGACTACAGAATGCTATGGCTGGGGCCAAGCATTTGGTGAATACTCTGGGTGCAGTAGATAAGCCAAAAGGCAGCGCAGAGAACTGAAAGTGTTGTGAGCCTGCTCTGAAGCGCAGGAATTTCCTGCACAATTCCCTTATAGGGATGTGGAGGTAGGCATCTTTTAGGTCTAGGATCACTATCCAGGCATTTTATGTTAGCATAGGCACCAGCTGCTGCAAAGTTAACATTTTGAATCTGGGGACCACCAGGCAGGTGTTCAGAATGGAGAGATCCAGGATGGGGTGCCAAGTGCCCTCTTTTCTGGGAACAAGGAATAGTCTGGAATAAAATCATTTGCCTGTTTGATCTGAGGGTACAGGTTCTACCCCCCCCCCCCCGGATATGAGAGTTTGTACCTATTTCAATGCCTCTACCCACTGATTTGGAGGCAAGTCCTGGTACATTCTTGGAATTGGGAGTTCGCTGAATGAGAATTTGTATACTTGAAAAATTATCTTTAAGATCCATTGGTCCTTTGTTACAGAAAGCCAATTGTCTTTGAAGAGGGTGATCCTTCCTCCTAGTTTTTGATGAGTGAAGGGAGGGCAGCAGGAGGAGGGGGAAGTCATTGTGAGTGTTTGCCACAGAAGGTTTGCTTAGAACTCCCTGCCTTAGAGACAGAAGTGGTCCATTGTTTGCTTCTCTGCTGGCCCTGTGATAGGGGCCTGGATGGTCTGTCCCTGCGGGGCTTACCTTGGCCTTGTCTGCTAGGTGCAGGGAAGGCCCAGTGCTTAGAGGGAAAGTTCCTGCTGAACTTGGGGGGTTGTACCTGAAATAAATCTTTTACTGTTTGCATTGATTTTGCTTTGTTTCCCATATTTTTAAGCACCTCTTCTGCTTTTTCCCCAAACAATCGCTCCTTATCTAGGAGTGCATCAATAAGTTTAGACTTGACATGATCAGGGAGTGGTTATTCCTTCAGCCATGCATGTCTCCTAATAACAAATCCTGTCACTGTTGCCCTGCTAGAAGCTTTTAGGGCATCATATCCATATTGCAAATGAGTGCTTGGCCACTTGACAAGCAGAATGCAGTAAATCGGCTAACTCTTTTAAACTGGCACAGTCAGGAAAAGTAGCAATTTTCTGTTTTAATACTTCCAAAGTGTGTTGTTGATATTTTAACATATGGAACTGACAATTGCGTGCTCTGATAGCTAAGGTTGCAGAGGTGTATACTTTTTTACCCCATCTGTCCAGAGCTCTGCAGTCCTTGTCAGAAGGAAGAGGATTTTTGGCAGAACTAGTCTTAGCTCCTTTAGGTCCCTGATGATATAATGACCTCTATATGTCTGCAGCAGGATTTCTGTACAGGTATTTGTGAGAATCCGGTACTCTGTAGTACCGGTCAGGTTTACTGGGAGCAGGAGGGAGGGTGTCAGGGGCTAAGCTGGATTCATGGAAAACATCATCTACTACTTCTAAAATGGGGGGATGGCCAGGGGTCTGTGCTGAGGCAGGTCCAGAAACAAAGTCTTTTGTTAGACTGTGAGAAGTCCTGGGATTCTCATTGGAAATATTCCCTGAGGGAGTGAAGGGTTTCCCCAAAGGAAAGGTCCTCTGGAGGGGAGGCAGAAGGGATGGATTCCTCTGCGTCTGAATCCTCATAAGCAGTTAAGGGATACTGTTCCTCTTCAAAAACTGAATAGTCAGATTCCTCAGAATCCTGTTCTGTCAATTTCTGGAGAAGGGTACCTTTTCCATTTAGAAGTTGTGGCCTGACTACCCCGGATAAAGGACAGGAGATCCTTTGCCATTTTCAGCATTTGTGCTTGGGGTGGTGCAGCAGTAGCAAGATGGTGGCTAGAAACAGATTTCCTAGGTGTGGCCTGGCTTCTAGGCCTGAGAGAATCCGTTGGTCTGAGAGAAACGGTAGTCTGAAGAGAAGACGTCTTTTTTGTCTAGATTAGGTAGTGCGAAAGGCCTACTCCGAAGCTGGTGCCTGCGTAGTGGCTCCGGACCTAACCGAGGCAGAGACAGCCAAAGGCTCGGAAGACGAAGAAGATTTCTGTAGCACACCAGACTCTGAAAGGGTCTCAGTAGAGGCCTGCATAGATATCGAATCGGCTATCAGGGGCTGCGAAAGTGCCTCACTCTATTCCGGAAAACTGATGACCTGCTTAGCAGTAGTGTCGTTGGAAGGCATAGCCTTGTGTGGTCTGTCTCTATCTTTATCTCTGTGGTTTTTTTGGAATGTCCATGGATTGTTGGCTGATGGATGCTATATTGGCATTCGAATATGGAACATGAAAATAACTGTCTACAAAGAGAGCTCTACGGCAGATGGTTCTCACGTTAAAGAGGGCAAAGGAACAGCAACGGGGGACGTCGTGGTCTGGGCCTAAACAAGTGACGCAGCATTAATGAAAGTCTTGGTGTGGGATCTGCTTTCCACAGACAAGACAATTGTTAACTTTTTTGGACATCAGTTAGTGCAAGAAAAAAGAATCCCCAACGGGTTACTTCACTTTAGATGTTTCCAGCTGTAATTCAAACTGGTAGCGACCGACCGGCACACTTGCAAACTGCTTCTGCTATGGGCTCCACGACAAGAAAGACTGATGTAATGGCGTCAGCTGCCTTGCTTTATAGCACTGACGACCTGATGTCAGACTACAGGCAACAGCAGCCGATGCAGAAAAACACTGATTCTGATATTCTGGCTGGCCAAGGGCTACCACAGCAGGGATAACCCACAGGTGATGACTGCAACAGTGAAACACAAAGAACATCAGTGTTTGCAAGTATAGTCAAAGTATATAAAGACATTTGAAAATAAAACAGCCAATGAGAAGTGAGTTCCAATAAAGCAATACAGACTTCTTAAAGTGAAACAATCAGTAAATGTATTGGAATATTTGGTGAGACTTGTGTTTTTACATGAACTGTTTTGCTATCTTATCTGGCTTAAAAACATTTTTATTAAAAAACAGGTAAAATAATTCAACAAAATACTGGCCTAAAAATATGTGATAATACATGTAGAAACCATTAAAAACTGTTAAGAACTATAAGCAAAAAATTAAATCACATAAATGACAACCTGGTTCTGGTAAGGAATATCTAAACTTGCAGTTTCATGTTTATTATTTCATCAATGTCCTATATTACAGTTTGTGCTTGGACTCCCTGGCTGTTTAAACAGGAATACATCAGCTTGAAGGGTGTTATGCTACTACAGCTATTACAGTTATTGCAATGTGATATTATCACACAAGCTAAGGGAGTTACCTTCTCTCTTCAGCTGAAATTACCTGAGGTACTACTCGGGCCTTTCGCTTCTTCCTAGTTAAGACATTAGTTGCACGGACACGCAGCTGAGGTATCTGCAAGATCAGCAGCATCTGGTTCTGTCGTTAGAGGAGGTACTCCTGGCTGGGACTGCAGCCTTTGCCTGAAGATTTAAAGGCAAAGCTTATGGATGTACTACTGGACATCACCCTATATGGAACTGATGCTGCAGCCCTGTTCAAATCCCTTCAAAAGTAAAAGAACTTCAGGAACTTAAACATATTTTTGTTTCCCCAGTTCCTACATGCCATAGGAACTACCCTTCTAAGCCTCAATTTGTAAGGAAAAAGCCTGTGTCCTCAAAAACACAAGGGCACATGCAGGCAGACTCCTTCTAGTTCTCAGCCATTATCTGCTCAAAAAGCCTCCTTTCCAGACAAGCCAGGTAATCTGCGACTACCTCCGCACTTTCTCAGAAATTCCTTTTTCCCAACACCTCTCTCATTTCCTGTCCAAATGGGCAAGTATTACCACAGACAAATGGGTTCTGTCTACTGTCCAAAAAGGTTACTTCATGACCTGGAAAACCATTCCTTCCTTCACTGGGCTCACATAAACCCCAAGGGACCAGCTTCACTTTTTCTCTCTCTGGTCATTCAAGGTTTGCTATCACAAGGAACCATACAAGAAGTTCCCTCCTTGGAAAGAGGAAAAGGGTTCTACTCCAGGACGTTTTTAGTTAACCGAAAAGATGGTCTTTGGAGACCAATTTTAGACATGTCCCAACTCCATCTGTTCCTTCAAGTCCCCACCTTCAGGATGCTCATCCTGCAAATTCTGTTTCCACTCTTGCTACCTCATGCTCACCTGGTTTCCTTAGACATCAAGAATGCATACCTTCACATTCCCATCCACCCTCTATTCAGGAAATTCTTACATTGTCCTGTTGCTTCAACTCATTTTCAGTTCTGTGCTTTGCCCTTTGGGATCTCTATGGCTCCAAGCATATTCACAAAGTGTCTGGCTCCTGTCCTTGCCTTTTGCAGACTCCAGGGAATTATCATCTACCCTTACCTGAATGACCTGCTCATTCAAGCAGAACATCTAGACACTTTGCAACAGAACCTTCAAACCACAACCTCTGCTCCTCAGCCTGGGATTCACAATCAACATCATAGAGATAAAGGCTCTGATTCAGACCCTTCAAGCCTTCAGAAATATCGAATTTCAGTATCTTGAGACCATAAAGGCGAATTTTTAAAATAGCAAAAGTGCATAATCACGAATTCGGATATCTCGAATTCGCAGTTATGCCTTTACGCTCCGTTATGTGCGGTGGTTTGTGTGGGGGGAAAAAAAAAAAAAATCTGCTTTTACTGTATTTGTGTTTTTTCCTACTTTATTTTGCTTTTGCTTCATCTTAAAAGTACTCATTTGTATTTATTACTGCTTGGTGTAACTTATTCTAAGCCTTTTAGTTTAAGCACTTGGGCTTTAGACTAGTTGTTTTACATTAGGAAGGTCTGTGGGCTGCACTGTGGTGGCAGGACAGGTAGCTTACATCCTTCTAAGTTGGGAACTGCTGATTGAGGGCTCAGTGTCTGTTATTCTAAAAGTGTATTAGTTCTGGTTTAAGCACCAGGGCTTCAGGCCAGTTATTTTACATTAAGAAGGTTCATGGTCTGCACTCTTCTGGGAGAAGAGGCTGGACTTTGCCCTTCTGAGCTGGGAATTTCTGGTTAAAGGCTTATAGTGCCTGCATATTTGAACTATTTCTTACTGTAATTGGTACACCTTGTTTGCTGCAGCATAGACTAGATCCAAGCCTGCTGAATCTAGTTTTGTTTGTATGCTTGTTATTTCCCTGAAAAGCTAATTCCACCTAAAACGCGGCTTTTCAGCGCTTCTGTGGATCCCTAGTGATATCTGCATTGCTTACTGTACTTATTGCCTTGTTTCACTTGAAAGAAAGTTACTGTTTGTCATTTTTGCATTTAAGTTACCTGGCACTTGCTCACTAAAGCAATTATATAAGTCAGCACTAAAAAATTAAAAGCACTACACCCTCACAAACTCCCCCTGGTGTACCTTGCTCCCCCCATTGGCCATTCTTTTCAATTATAAAGAAATTCCCAATACTATTCTAGCATGTCCAAAGGTCAGTTGTCAATCTCCTCTCCAGTCCAGCTGGTGAATCTGGGAATCTTGAGGCAATGTTACAACTGCCTCATGTACACAGACAACCCTCTCCTCCTCCCAACAAATTCCAACACATGTGAGAGATGCAACCATATAGCCAAACTGGAGGCTAAGCTCTCTCATCTCAGTACTGGCGTAACCAGTCAGGAGGAGAAGGAAACCACACTCATTACAATTCCAGTCTCACAAAGACCTACCACGACAGCAAACCAAACACATACACACACAAAAACATACTTGGAGGCTCTAAATAAAAATCTGCCTAAGCAGCAGAGATCTCGAAAGCAGACACCCAAGCAACCGCTACCCCAAAACAAAACACGTGCAACACATAGCTCACAAAGCCAGTGTGCCGAAAAGTCACAGCCCTTAAGGCTAAACAACACACCTGATACACTTGTAATAGGTGACTCTATCATCAGGCACACTGACATCCCACTCACCAGGCTGAACAAGGAGAAGGTCACGGTGAGCTGCCTGTCGGGCGCTAGGATCCGCCACATAACACAAGCACTCAGGTCACTCCAAGGCAAGTACAAATATGACTCAGTCATTGTCCATGCTGGTGTGAATGACCTGAGACATACCTCCCTGGACTACATGAAAAGAGACATAGAGGAGCTCTCAGAGCATGTAGTCCAGGCCGGTATGACCCTGACCTTGAGTAGCATCTTACCCTCACCAAGAATGATGCCACAGTATGAAGACAAGATTATCAATTTCAACAATTGTCTTAAGTATTGGTGTCATTCAAAGGGGATCTAGTGCCTGTCAGCCTGGGATGACATGCTCGACAAGCCACGATGCTTTGCTAGGGACGGCTCGCACCTGTCACCCCTGGGCTTTCGGATATTGGCAAAGGCTCTTGCTACCCCCATAGTGCCTTTTTTAGGCAAGGCTCAAAAGACAAACCCACCTCCATAGGTATCACAAGGGATAAGAAACTAAGAGTAATGCTACTCAACGCCAGAAGTCTAAACCTCAAGATGCACGCACTCGAAACTCTCCTTAGCATGGAGAACATCGATATCTGTGCAGTAACAGAAACCTGGTTCAAGGCTCTCGAGTGCACCCCAGCACTACCAGGTTATACCTCATACCATGCTTTTCAGCCCCAAAACTTGGACCGAACCACAAAAGGAGGGGGAGTATCAATTTCGTCAAAGATACCCACACCTCCAGGTTGGTGGCACAGCACGAAGCATCAGAGACTATCCATGTGCAACTAAGAGTGTGTAAAACTGCCTTCCAGTTTATAGCCTGCTACAGACCACCCTCCCAAACACAGGAACCTCACTGGGCCTTCCTGAGAACACTGGAAAATATGAAGGTCTCTCCAAACACCATTATATTGGGTGACTTCAACTACCCAACCATAGACTGGGAGCATTACTCTAGCTCCAACACCCTAGCCCAAAGGTTCCTAGAATTTATAAACTCAAATGCTATGGAACAACTTGTTACCACTCCCACAAGAGTGGAAAACATACTGGACCTGATCATCACCAACATGGGGACTCTATGCTCCAGACCAGAAGTGTATCCCTCACTGGTAAGATCAGACCATAAACTAATCTCACTGGATAGTCACATCCCGACCCCACCCCATGCCCAGAAAACCACAGTGACAAACTTCTCTAAAGCAAATTTCACACTCCTCAAAACCAAGGTGGAATCCTTCAAAGCCCCCGGGCCTGTGGATAATCTGCCCAGACCGCAAAATCCTTTATAAACGCATTCTATGAACACCTTCAGGAATGCATGGATCATGCAATCCCAAATAAAACCAAGACCCAATCCTCCAAAGGCAGATGTCCTGTCTGGTGGACCCCAGCCATAAACAAACTATACAATAGAAGGAGGAAGCTACTACATGATAGAGCAAAATCCCAAAAAGGGAAGGCATCTCTGATCAGTATTAGCAAAAACTACGGGCACTCATAAAATCGTCTAAGGCCAGCTTTGAGAGAAAAATTGCACAGGACACTAAGGATAATCACAAGGCTTTCTTTAGTTATGTTAGGAACCTGGGTGGGAATTCCCAGATATGCTCAGAATTAGTCCAAAATGACGAAAAATACACCGAACCCACAGACATTGCCAACATCCTAGCTGACAGGTTCAGCGCAAACTTCTCCCCTCCCCACCAAAAGGGCTAATATCTATCCCAGCAGAGTACTGCCCCCCTGACATCTCAGATGCTCAGGTAAGAGCTGCCCTCTCCAAAGCAAGAAACACAGCATCAATGGGACCAGACGGTGTCCCGGGCTGCGTCCTACATGAACTCCAAGAAGAGCTAAACCCAAACCTAAAACTACTGTTCAAGCTCAGCCTTACTACAGGATATGTACCCAAAGAGTGGCGTACAGCAACAGTGGTCCCTCTCCACAAAGGTGGTGCCTCAACGGATCCTGGAAACTACCGCCCCATAAGTCTCACTAGCTTGGTCTGCAAAGCTATGGAAAGGATCATCATGGACCTTATAAATAAAGATATTGGGGACCTACAGACACTGGATCCTACCCAGTTCGGCTTTGTTAAGGGCAGATCCTGCCTCTTGAACCTGGTCGATTTCTTTGAAACAGTCACCAAGGCCATTGACAAGGGGAAGGTGGTCCACACAGCCTACCTGGACCTCGCAAAAGCCTTTGATACAATACCCCACTCGGGCATTATAGATAAGCTCACGAGCTTAAATATAAACCCCTATGTCACTAGATGGGTTGCAAACTGGCTCAAGGACAGAACCCACATGGTTAGAATAGCTGGAGCCATGTCAGACTCCAAACCAGTTACAAGTGGCATCCCACAAGGCTCAGTCCTGGGACCTCTCTTGTTCGGTATATATTTCTCGGAGGTACAGGCCAACATGGAAGGACTGTGGCTGACCAAGTTCGCAGATGACTGCAAACTGGGCGCCATAATAGACTCTCCAGTCAACACAAGCATCCTCCAAAAGGGCCTCATAGAAACAGACAACTGGTGCCAGAGCCATGGCCTCAAGCTAAACGCCAAAAAGTGTATAGTCATCCCCTTTGGCAAAAATGCCCACAAATTACCACATAGGTGGTAATCCATTAAGTACAGAAGAAGTAATTAGGGACCTGGGGACCCAAGTTGATAGCAATCTCTCATTTGACAACCACGTGGCCAAAGTGGTTAGAAAAACATTTTATATAGTCCACCTAATCATGAAGGGATTCACATCTAGATCAGGGGAGGTCATTGTGCCTCTTTACTCATCCCTCATCAGACCCATAATGGAGTACAATGCCCCTTTTGGGATGTACCTTACCAGACACCTGCAGCAACTGGAAAGACCCCAAAACTACCTCACCAAGTGGATCAAGGGGCTCAAACAGATGCCGTATGCTGCCCGGTTAAAGAAACTCCAGCTCTACTCAGTGGCATACCGCCTGCTCAGAGGCGATCTGTGCCTGACGTATAAAGCCATGTCCAACCCGGAATTAATGGACATGCTGCACCTCAGAAAATCCAAATCCCATTGAGCTATGTGCTCGAGGGACTTGAACCTCAGCATTGAAATAAATAGGACATGCTGGAGGGACAGATGCATAACCCAGAGGCTCCCTTCACTCTGGAATAAAATCCCAGTCCAGGTTAGGCAGAGTCCCTCATTGACTCTCTTCAAGAGGAATCTTGATGAGTGGATGGGAGATCATAGGTTTACCCCGGGTATCACATCTGTGTCACATCTGTGTCACTGTTAGACAGAGGCACAGTATACTAACCTTGAAAAAGGGCATAGCAAAATTAATTTAATATGGGTGGCGAAAGCCATACACACTCTGGCTAGGCTTATAAATGCCCTAGGGCAGATAGCCTAGTATGAACCTATGAACCTATGTGTGGATTTAGGTGCGATTTAAGGTGAATGAGTGTTTAGCAAGGGTTTTGGGTGGGAGTTTGGATGTATGTGAGTGGGAGTTTGGATGTATGGGAGTGTGTTTGTAAGTTGTACGTGTGAGTTAGGGTAGGCAGGTGAAATTATGAGTGTGTAAGTGTTGGGTGTGTGTGTGTGTGTGTGTGTGTGTGTGTGTGTGTGTGTGTGTGTGTGTGTGTGTGTGTGTGTGTGTGTGTGTGTGTGTGTGTGTGAGAGAGAGAAAGACTGTAGAATGCCTGGGTGTGAGTTTGCTGTCTTTTCCTGTTTGTGCGATCTCGGAGTTAGTATATATAAGTGGGGGGGTGTTGGGATGCAGCCCCACACTTGGGGGGGTGCAGAGGGCTTGTACCCCTGCTTATATGTAGTTTAGGTGTCGGAGTTAGTTTATATAAGTAGGGGGGTGTTGGGGCACAGCCCCCCACTTGGGGGGGTGCACAGGGCTTGTCCCCCTGCTTATGTGTAGTTTAGGTGTGTTGATGTGTGTTTGTTTTGTTATTTGCTTTGTTGTAGTCTAGGTAGGATGGTGTGTGTGTTGTGTGGTGTATGGTGTGTTAATGTTCGCGATTTTGTTTTTCACGGTTTTGGGGTTTCTGGATTTTGAGTGTTCACCTTTATAGTCTCGAGATACTGAAATTTAAGATTTCAGTATTTCGAGATTATAATGGGGAACCATATCTGGGCATTCTCCACCTGTAGGGTATGCCTCAGATACATTTCTTTGCCTCCCCTGTAAAGACAACTTCCGAAGTTCTGAGCCAGAGTCCCACACTCTCTGACTTAAAAGGTGGATGCCCTATCATTCTCAAGGAAGGGGAAGTTTCTCTGCTCTTCCCTCCCTTCCCCCTAATTCAGAATGTCCTGCTGAAGATTCTGAAGGACAAACCAAAAAATCATGTTGTGACCCCCATTTGGCCAAGAGAGCATTGGTTCCCTCTTCTTCTGCAATTAACCAAGGGCAATAATCACAAGTTACCTCACAGGGTGGGTCTACTCACACAAGAGAGGAGATCTCTTATTCACCCATATTTAGCACCATTGAACCTGACTTTGGGGGGTGATAGGCTTCGGATTCCTTTCAGGCACCTTTTCTCGTGCTACTAGTCCTGCAGGGTCAGGAAACCTAATACAAGGAGATCCTACTTGTACAAATGGAAGAGGTTCTCCATCTTATATCTTAATAAGAGACTAGATCAATTTTCACTGGATATTTCCCTACCTAGTCCTTTCTTATTTGTGTGAGCTGCTCAAGGCTGGACTAGCTTATTCTTCAGTTAAAGACCATGCATCAACCATTTCTGCATGTTTGCCTTTATCTCCCCCCTTACCCTCTAGACTAGAGGTTAAGCGTTTCTTAAAAGGCATCCATCACATCAGACCTCCCAGGAAACCTGTTCCTCCTCCCTGGGACCTCCTCCCTGGGACCTAAACTGTGTTTTGGAAAAACTGACTCAGACTCCCTTTGAGCTTGTAGCCTCAGCTTCTCGAAAATTTTGCACTTGGAAAACTGTTTTATTGGTAGTCATCACTTCTGCTAGGAAGAGTATCTGAACTCCCAAGGTTTAATGGCTTCACAACCCTTTCTGATTTTTCACAAAGATAGGGTATCTCTTCATACCAATTTCTTTTATGCTATGTCTCTCAGGGGAAAATTCTTTCTTCATCTTTTAAGGCCCATTCCACTAGAGTGGTGGCTCCCTCTGGAGCCTTCTTTAAAGGTCTGGACACTGCTTCTATCCTGGAAGCAGCTACCTGGTCCTCTTGTCCATTGACAAAACACTACAAGCTGGACTCATCTCCAGAGCACAATTTTCTCAGGGCAATTGTGCATGGCTTTATGGAGACGTCTTGTGCTGCTAACCTTCTTTCCTACTCATGAACTATGGTATTCTCCCTCATGTTATGAATACTGCAAAATGAGAATAGAAGGACACAGAATAGTTGTGTAAAATCTTACCATAACCATAGATGCCCTTTCTCTTCCATGTTGTGGTATTCTAGCCCACCCTCCTTCCCCTTTGGCTCATGCTTTTCTTTGGATATTATCTAATTGCTTCTTATCCTTGGACTAGTGTTCTGACTGGGGCATTCAGTTCCAAGGATGGTACGTGCAGATGTCACTTTTATAACTAAGGCGGCTGTTCTATGTGCAAAGTCGCACATAAGTAGCAGTAGCTAAAGTCTTTGGTATACTGGCCAGACGTTCAGATCACCTAGGCGGGGAATCCCTCTTGTTACGAATACTGCAACATGGAAGAGAAGGATATCTATGGTTATAGTAAGATTTTACACAACTACTCTTTAATGCCGCAGCCATCTGACTGCATACATGGCATACTATTATTTGTTTAATTTACAGCAAAAACAGCTGTTACTGGAGGGTTTACTTTTGATGGCTTATTTAGTTAAAACAACATCTGTTGAGCTACAAGTTTAACTGAAAGTGGATATAGATTTGCAATAAGACTACGTGACTGCTTATTTTTGTAAACAAATGAGGTTTCCTTTATTTTTTTATGAAAACTATATTGATTTTAACAGTAGCTGTAATATTTTTTTTTTCTTTAGGTGTTTTTTAATGTTTGTTTTCTAATAAAAATATCATAATCTCCCTCCCGTAAATGCCATGGAGTCCTTGACATCAGATAAGCTAACAACAGCTCAGGCAGATGGGAGTTAAGTTTTAGCACGTCATGCGAAGGATGACACATCAGAGGTGCAGACCATCCCTTACACCCCCTTTACATTACACTGTACTCTCAATACAGAAATCCACAAGCATTCACACTCATGGTCGAGTGCCCTATAATAACAGCATTTTCCAAGAGGCAGTGAAGTGTCTTAGTGGCAGAAAATAAAGCAGCTGACAATCCAGTAAAAAGGGTTGGCTTACTCACTTCCAGCTGTTTGCTGCCAACCGCAACAGACATGAACACAGGCTTCTGTATCAAAGGCGAATGTGCTATGCATTGAGCAACAGACCATTAGTAGTATATGTCACTCTTGCATCTTGGATAGCAGACGCTGCTATCAAACTAGAGCCAAATTTCTGAGACTCACCAAATTACAATAAATCTTCAGCTGGCTCTATGACACAGAAGAATGCAGCACTAGCTATGACACAAGCAACCTTGTTCCAATTAGTAATCCCAGCACAGGAGAATGCAAGCTGGGGCTCTAGAGGAATAATGAGGCAGGGTCTGCTCAACTCTCCATTGGGGGTCCTTGGAATGCACACTCTGCTTACTCTCCCCCAGGGGATACTGGTGAGAGATGGAGGCATTTGCATTCAATAAGAGTGAGGCTTTGAAGGCATGGTCACTGAGGGATGTCGGTGGCAAGCTCTCACACAGTTCCGTTACAGGCCTATCCCTTTCTTTCTTGCAGGCATGTTTAGGGAAATGGTAGCACATGACTGATAATATCCTGTGATGGTTACCTGCATAACGCCCATACAGGATCATGTCTGAACCAATCAGAAAACACACAGGCATAGTCAACCGTCTGTCTATCATTGTACAGATGGTTAGTATGCACACTGGCAAAAATTAAAAAGAAATGGCAATAAGTGTGCCTGTCAGAAGCAACAGATAAAAGACGGCTTAAGCTTCTTTTTCGTAACAGTCTGATACTCTCTCCCAGTGAGGCTTCTTTGACAGACGACAAGAATAAAGTTAAAAAACAAAGAAAATGGCAGCTCAGATGCAGCTCAAGTGCTCTTCTCTAGAAGGCACTCAAAGTTATTTCCATGACAGCCTCATACCTCATTCAGCAACTGTAACTAAAGATAAACTAAGATGATGAGGGCCACACAACTCAAAACAGCAGGTATGTTCTTATTCTTTCAGCTGATCTAGGAGGGACACCTTCCTTGCTGAGTCTATGAACTGAGCTGATTTGCCTTCTCTATCACTGTAACCTGGCATTTTTCTCTGAAGATCTCATACACATGACCTACACCAGGAGAGTGTACCTAGATACTAAGCCTATTCTCAACCCCCTTCCCTATTTTCTACATGGGGTGTTGGTGTTGCATCAACTGTCACCATCTCTCTTTCTTCAGTGTCAGTTTCCAGCTCTTTTGTCATGCAATCCATCCATCCCTTTGCGGAAACCCTCGTTTTCCTCTTGCCTTCTTCCTGTCTCTCTCAAATCTTCGTCAGTTTGTCTTCTGTCTTCCTGCACATGTGCTCAAACCACTATAATCTATTCACTTTAACCTCATTTACAATGGGAGCTACTTTGACTTCTGCTCTGATGTCATCATTTGTCTGTTCCACAGTGTGCATCCTACCACCAATCTCAGGCACTTCATCTCAATCACCCTACTCCATCACTGCCCAGGTTTCTGTACTATACAGTAGTACTGGTCAGACCACTGATTTGTATGTTTTACTTTCAGCTTCCTTGGC